>NC_137604.1:21056185-21228685 GCF_963280865.1 Gymnoscopelus braueri
TGCCTGTTTCTCTGTGTTTTCCCTGCATGGTTTCATCACACTCAGGTCTCAACTGGTGGGCGGCCAATCTACTATGTGTCAGCCAAGAGAGACGTGTTTACGCCCATGAAGCTGCCCAAGTACACTCTGCCCAAGGTGAGTTTTATTCCACTGCACTGTCTGGCACAAATCTGTCCCAACACTACACTGTACGTCTTTAGACTGAAGGTGACTTTTTTGTGTTATCCTTTTTAGCCTTAAAAGAATAGTTCACCCACAAGGACTCTTTGTGTCTCCTACCGGATACGTTAGGTTCTTTATTATTATGATCGAATTATTGGCTCAGGAATGCGACAAAAAAAAAAGAAAAAAATACTCCTAATATCTTACTGTACCACGTGCTGTTTACATTTCTGATTAAAGTATTCAATCAATCAATCAAAAGTCCTCATTATCCCCGCCAGGCCAGAACGGCCCGGGGGTGGGGATTATGCATTTGCCCCTCCCGTCCGTCCGTCCGTCCGTCCGTCCGTGTGTTTGTGTGTCTGTGTGTGTGTGTGTTGTCCATGTGTGTGTGTCTGTGAACAGCCAATCTGGGAACCCATCGCCAAATAAAAAGGAAAAACAGCGCCCTCTGCTGTTTTTTACTCTTTCACTTGGCTCTGGGCCGAGCTCAATGGAGCACCCGTGCGCAAGGAAACCGGGGTTTTGGTCTGCCCTCAGCGCTCTACTTCCGGTGGTGCGCTTATGTTTTAATTCCCACTAACAATATTTCTACACGGAACACTAACACCACTTCTCCCAGAGAACATGGATCGTTTTGGTTATAAGCCTGCTTGTTTCTATGATGAAAGAGCAAGTTAAAATGTGAATATCTTTCCGTGGTTTTGTCTGCTCCAAGGACGCTATTGTTAAATGATTTTCAGTTTTTGTTTTCAGTGGGAAGGGGCGCACAGACAGTAAATCCCGCCCACTACATTTGATTGGGTAAAGCGCGGCCTGCTTCCTGATCTGAAGGCACGCCCACTTGTAAGCTAACGCGCACACGTTCTGAAAGGGGCTCTCGACAGATTCAGTAGCGTAGCTCTGAATCTGTTCTTTAGAGATTAGTGAACAGCTAATCTCCGGCACCATTGGACTCTTGAGAGACAACCGGTTCGAATAGCTGCATTTGCCCCTCTCCGTCCGCGTGCGTGCGTGCATGTGTGTGTGTGTGTGTACAATTCTGTACGTTCTCTGTCCACCTTTCATGCCTCTCTCTCACTGACAATATCGAAATAAAGCAGAAATGTTGAAAAGATTGTCTTTTAAAAAAGAATACATGAGAGATGTTTTGATGTTGTTGTTTTTAGTTTGGCTTAGTTTTTTTTTTTGCCACAGAACCCATTCCACAGTTCCACGTCCGTGTTGTGTTAGAGGTTCAGCCGTCAAAGTCATGGAAACAATGAACTCCCATCTCTGTTGAAACATTGGCTCAACTTAGAGCGCTTCACAGCTGGCTCTGCCTGTCGCGATCTTTGATATTTTGTGTTTGAATCAAGGCCAAAAATGAATCACACTGGGGCTCCGGAATTGTTATTCCGGGCAGCTCTGTTTGTGTGCACGGCCATATCCTCGTCACACCCCCGTTGACAAATAAACATGTTTTATTCAATCAAGCCATGTTCGTCACGGTCGCTCTCGTTTCTCTCCAAGGTGTTGTTGGCACAGTCGGGGGTAAATTAAACACACAGCCGAGCAGCGTGCGGTCCTTTGCATAAGCTCTGCCCGACAATCACAATGATCTCATATTAAAGTGCAATATCCTCAAAGTTAGAGATGCAAATTATGTGAATGCTAAATATTCTGCTTGTGATTACTGAATATGTTTAACAACTTAAGCCCTGTTTTATACTTCGCCGTTTGACGGTGTTGTGCAGCGAAAATAGGCAATCTGCAAGCTCACAATGCGTACCATCGTGACACGGTTTCACAAGTTTTGAGAGATTTTGAAACGTTTTGATGAAATGTCATGTTATTGTTTTTCCCATTAAGACCTGGAACGCATCTGTGTCACTTTAGATTTCTTTGGCTATTCAAATTGTGGCTATGTATAACATAGGGCTAAAGTGGTTAATGTATGTTTTATAATATAATAATTTATACCTGCAAAGTAACTAGTAACTAAAGTTTTCAAATCAGTGGAGTAAAAGTATAATATTTGCCTCTGAGATGTAGTGGAGTAGAAGTAAAAGTATAGACAATTGGAAATACTCCAGTAAAGTAAAAGTACCTCAAAATTGTACTTAAGTACAGTACTTGAGTACCTGTACCTAATTACTTTACACCACTGAACATACTGTAGTATAACTCAGGCTTGACTGACACTTATAGATCTTAACATCCATCGCCTCCGGGGGTCTATGTCTCTTCTCTAGGAGCTGCATGTGATCAGTACCGATGACAACCGCGTGGTGGCGGCCGTCCAGGAGTGGAACCAGAACGAAACCTACAACCTGTACGTGTCGCGAACGGCAGGGGTCTACTACACGCTGGCCCTGGAGAACGTGGTCAGCAGCATGGGTCTGGAGGGCAACGTGATGGTCGACCTCTACGAGGTAAAATGTCCACAAACCAACCAAAATAGTCAGTGGTGGAAAAAGTACTCAAATGTTTTACTTAAGTAAAAGTATCAATACTGCAATGTAGAAGTACTCAAGTTACAAGTAAAAGTCCGGAATTCTAAATTTACTTGAGTAATAGTACTAAAGTATTGGTATCAAAATGTACTTAAAGTACCAAAAGTAAAAGTACTAAAATATTTGAAAATAGCAGATCTACAAGCTCACAACGCGTCGCATCACAACATTACATTACATTACAGTCATTTAGCAGACGCTTTTATCCAAAGCGACTTACAATAAGTGCATTCAACATAGGTAGGGAACGAAAACTACTAATCACCAGAAGTCTTAAGTGCATTTTCTGCAAAAACAAGCAACCAAGAGTATACCTAGCGCTAAGGTAAAAGTGCAATATATCAGCTACCTACTTTCTTAAACAGATGAGACAAAATAGCAAAATCAAATGAGCAGGAGCTAAAACAAATAAGTGTATCGACTAAACAAGATCCAATAAAACAATAAAAAAATAAAACAAGAGTTCGTACAACTAGTTAACAACAAGTAGGCCAACGCGTTGTGAGCTTTTAGATCGGCTATTTTCAAATAGCCTATGTATAAAATAGGGCAAAAGTGGTTAATGTATGCTTTATAATATAATAATTGATTATTGCAAAGTAACTAGTAACTAAAGTTTTCAAATAATTGTAGTGGAGTAAAAGTACAATATTTGCCTCTGAGATGTAGTGGAGTAGAAGTAAAAGTATTGGAAATTGGAAATACCCAAGTAAAGTACAAATACCTCAAAATTGTACTTAAGTACCTACTTAAGTAAATGTACTCAGTTACTTTCCACCACTGCCAAATAGTTACATGTGCTGTAGCAATGGCCATCTTGTTTCTGTTCACTGTCTTCACTAATGTCCCCCACGTACAAACAAGGTATGTGTCTGCCTGTTTGTCTATCTGTGTGTTTCCTAATCAATGGAGTTCCTGTCTAAAAGTGAGTATACTGTCGCAGAGGTGGTTCATAAAGGGCCACTCCAGCAACGATGGTTGGTACATAGACATATAAAGGTAGACGCCTCCTCCGGCTCTGAGGCGTCTGTATCTCGGGCGCGCACCAGCTTCCGCCCCCTCCCTCGGGAAGTTTCCGCGTGCGTCCGGTAGGCCAATCAAAGGCAGGTGGGGGCGGGTCTTTTCGTAACCCAGCCATGACTAGTCAGTTCGACGCGCTATGATTGTCCAGTAGTCAACGCGCTGTGATTGGCCAGTAGTCACTTTGAGTGGCAGCTTGCCCTCTACGGCGGCCGCCAGAGCGATACAGGTCGCTCCAATGAACTGCAGAGGCCAATGAGGTGTCTAGGTTTATATATCTATGGGTTGGTAGGCTGCTACTGGTGGTTATGCTGGTAGCTGGTATCTGGTAGGCTGGTGTTATCTGCTAGGCTGGTGGTATCTGCTAGGCTGGTGGTATCTGCTAGGCTGGTGGTATCTGCTAGGCTGGTGGTATCTGCTAGGCTGGTGGTATCTGCTAGGCTGGTGGTATCTGCTAGGCTGGTATCTGCTAGGCTGGTATCTGCTAGGCTGGTTTCTGGTAGATTGGTAACTGGTAGGCTGCTGCTGGTATCTGCTAAGCTTGTCTCTGGTACTGTAGGTTGGTAGGCCGATTTTTGGTAGGCTGGTATCTGGTGGGCTGGTTTCTGGTATAGGCTGGTATCTGGTAGGTTGGTTTCTGGTATAGGCTGGTTTCTGGTCAGCAGGTAGGCTGCTTTCAGGCAGGCGGGTGTCTCCTGAGAATTGATGGGTATCTGTGGAGACACAGAACACTTTGAGAGGTTTTATGTCACATTCTCACAGCAAACCTTATAGGATTCAGGTAACAATAGCAAAATGAGCCTTTTGTTTTACATAATCGTATGGGCACTAGTGTGTTAAAACACTGAAATGCAGTTCTAGAAGCAAGTAAGATGTGGGGGAGAGTGGTGTAGCTAACAGCGTTCCAGACATTTCTGTTCCTGCTGTTTCCATTTTGGCAACCTTTCCCTGATATTAGAAAGAAAATGCATTTGATTGACGATTGGCCAGCATGGAGGGTTATTATAGCCAGCGATCAATATTTCAGCACTATGGGAGATAGAGAGAATGAAACGTACGCCTCATTTTGGAAGCAGATCTTGCCGCTGTAGGTAGGGTCTACTGTTTGCAGAACACAGTGTGTGAATACGAAGCAGCTTTCAGAGTGCTGACGCCAACAAAGGCAATAACAGACTGGGCCAAGGATATAGATTTTTGTCAGGGGGGGGGAGCTGAGATTATTCCTTTCTTGATGAATAACTGCTGATATTAGTTCGCCAAATGTACTCGATACAAAGGCAAGGATAGGTAAAAGCATTCCGCGTGTTTCTAAGAAGGAAATATCAGCATCAGGTATGCTGCAACTATCCAATATGTTCTTTGTGATTATTCTATCGATTTGTTTTTTGAAGCGTGCTTTATTGTGTTTATTTTTTTATATATATATCAACAAGTGAAAGTGAAACAAATGTAATCCTTTTTTTGTGTGTGGAAATAGCAGATCTACAAGCTCACAACGTGTCGCATTGTGAAGCCAGTAGATCATCTATTTTCGCTAATTTAACCCCGATTATACAAAATATATATATTTTTTTTTTAAATAAAATAAAGAAAGAAATATATATATTCAAAGATTTGCAAAAAAATCCCAAAAAATAGCAGATCTACAAGCTCGTAGCACGGCACTCTGTGCCGCGCTATGAGCTTGTAGATCTGCTATTTTTGAAAAACTTCTTATTTTTTTCGTAAAATCGATTATCTTTTTATAATCAATTAAACAATTAGTTTGATTAACCGTTGCACCCCTAGCATCAGGCATTTGTTGGAGTCAAAATACGATCTCTGAGTCAAATAATTAGGCTTGTTCATGATACCTCCCTCGCCTGAAAAGCCCTTTCATTTGGGCCCCAGTGACCGAATCAAATCCATTGGCTTGATTGGGGGTCACCACCTCAAACACAACAAAAACATGTTTCAATGTGGCCTGAAGCAAACATTTAGCATATTATGCTAAATGTCTGCTCCAGGCCACATTGAAGCATCAGTCAATTTATCGAGAGGACGGGGTTTCACCAGCTGATGCCAGTACTGTCATTTGACTCACTAGAGTATCCCTAAAGCTTGTTTCCAACGACGTCAACATGTGAGATTCTTTCACACACTCTCAGACACATATTGATTGGCAAAGAGACCCCAGATAATCATTAGTAATTTCCTGCGCAGCATTATGTATACACTATTGGATTTAGTTGGAAATACAGAAGTGGTAAGCTTGTCACTGGGCTTGTGATTTCCATCGGATTATATAGCCTACAGAAGTGGTTCTCAATCCTTCTCATGTTAAGGACCCCCAAAATGATATGTATTTGGCCGCTGACCCCTATCTCAAACTATTTTGTTCCAGGGACCCGCAGAAGCAAAGATTTGAGTTACAAATGTTCGCTATTAAAATATATATTTCAAAAATAGCAGATCTACAAGCTCATAGCGCGGCACTAGGTGCCGCGCTATGAGCTTGTAGATCTGCTATTTTTTAAAAATCGTGAAAATGTGTGCAAGCCAAAGTATAAAAGGTTAAAGTGGTTAAAATTATTGTGATGCTATATTAACACATTTTGCTGGGGACCCCCTGGAACCCCCCCCCCTCCCAGGACCCCTGGGGGTCCCCGAACCCCACCTTGAGAATTGTCAACATGTGCGTGGAAGAAAAGCCAATCGTTTATTTGTATTTTTCATATTTTTTGTTGACTATTTTTGACAGTTTTTGGATGTAACGATAGAGTGGTTAACATCAGTGTGATATGTAAACCACTCTGGGTGGTTGATGTCTCCTAGGTGGCAGGGATTAAGGGGATGTTCCTGGCCAACAGGAGAACGGACAACCAGGTGAAGACTTACATCACGTACAACAGAGGCAGAGACTGGAGGCTGCTGCAGGCTCCGAGCACCGGTCTGAAGGGAAACAACATCCACTGTGTTTTGGTAAGTGTGTGTCCGTTATGGTTTAGAATTTTTCATTACCTTACATGTTTTCTATTTCATTTTTGACTAGTCTAGTAGTTTTCTAACTTTATTCCGGCAACACGTGAGCTCCTCGGCTCCAGCCTTTAGGCCACCATTGCCCCAAATCCCTGTATTTAACACTTATTTTAACCCATTCAATCCGGGAATTCCGCATCTACAAATGTCTTCTAAATCCTAACAGTTTACTGTAAACCTTATGTTGCTATAATATCAGTGGTTCTCAAACTTTTTCATGTCAAGGACCACCCAAAATGATATGTATTTGGTCGCGGACTCCCCCATCTCAACACGTTTTGTTCCAGGGACCCCCCCCCAGAAGCAAAGATTGGAGTTACCAATGTTCGCTTAAAAATATATATATATATATATTCAAAGATTTGCACACATTTTCATATATTTCATATAGCTTGTAGCTCTGCTATTTTTTGGAGAAAAGAAATGTGAAAATGTGTGCAAATCTTTGAATATATATATACATTTTTGCTTCTGGGGGTCCCTGGAACAAAATATTTTGAGATCTTTTTTTTTTTTTATCTTTGCTTTAACAAATATATATATATTCAAAGATTTGCACACATTTTCATGATTTTTCAAAAATAGCAGATCTACAAGCTCATAGCGCGGCACTCGGTGCCGCGCTATGAGCTTGTAGATCTGCTATTTTTGACTAGCCAAAGTATAAAATAAAATCAAAAAATCTAAAATGACACAGATGCCTTCCCGGATTGAATGGGTTAACAAAAGAAAAACCTTTAACTCTGAGAGGATACACATGGGCAAACAGTGAGGATGTTGCAGTGCGTTTCCATCAAAGCTATAGGCCTTATATCAGAAGTTTTTTCTTGATCCCGGCGCTGATGAGGCTGCATGGAGCTCTGCAGAAAGAGCAGCGCCCATCAAAGCTGCTCTGAGACCGCTGGGCTTAAAGGTCAGATGTTTTTTCATTCGGCCCAATGAGATGACCTCCCATTTACCAAACGCAGGCTAGAGAGGCGTCAAAAGACCAAGAGAAGACAGATATGTCTCTGCCTAACAAGCCTCTCTGAGCTCAACGTTTCTCATGCTACGTTAGGTTTCTCGCTCGCTTACAAAGTTCGCAATGTTTCGCTTTATCCTTTACTCCGCCGGCAGGCTTATTTCTTCTGTTTTTTTTTCAATCATGCACTGCTAGTTCAAGCAATCACCTGCCTACTGATGTGTTCGCAGTGGTGGAAAAAGTACACAAATTCTTTACTTATATAAAAGTACCAATACTGCAATATAGAAATACTCTTTTACAAGTAAAAGTCCAGAATTAAAAATGTACTTGAGTAAAAATACAAATGTATTGGCATAAAAATGTACTTAAAGTACAAAAAGTAAAAGTATTCAAATGTTTGAAAATAGCAGATCTACAAGCTCACAACGCGTCGCGATGTGACGCGTTGTGAGCTTGTAGATCGGCTATTTTCATATAGCCTATGTATAAAATAGAGCTAATGTGGTTAATGTATGTTTTATAATGTAATAATTTATATCTGCAAAGTAACTAGTAACTAAAGTTTTCAAATAATTGTAGTGGAGTAAAAGTACAATTTGTCTCTGAGATGTAGTGGAGTAGAAGTAAAAGTATAGACAATTGGAAATACTCCAGTAAAGTAAAAGTACCTCAAAATTGTACTTAAGTACAGTACTTGAGTAAATGTACTTAGTTACTTTACACCACTGTGTGTTCGTGAAGAGAGTTGTGCCAAGACAGAAGAAAACAACCCATTATGATTAGCTTACTATAGGTTCTGTGACAAAGCACGTTTGCTAGTTTTCTCTTACCCGAACCCTAACCCTAATAACCCAAACAAAAAACATAATCCACCTTTTTTTATGAACTAATTATTAATTCTGTGGCGTGCCTCGCTTTCCTCTCACATTATACAGTCATTTGTCAGGAAATGCCAGAGTTTTAATAAACCTCTAAACAGCCCATCACACAACATGGCGCACACCACTGGCATTTTGCTTGGTTGTAATGAGAATTGTGTCGGTAAAGGTTATCCCAATCAGAATTAATGGTGAGACCAGCCAATGTAAGGGACACAATGCTTGTGAAGAAACTTGTGATTCGGGGGAAGGGTTGTACTTTTTAGTTGAAATGTCGAATACCGTTAAAGGGATTGTTGGCAACATTAAGCCTAAATTTGAAAAATATCTATATATATATATATTTTGCATTTTTTCCCCTCTATCAGCCATAATGATGCTGGGGTGTTTTCCTGCATTGAAACACAGTCCTCTTTCTGAAATCCGTATTTCCCTACTGTTTATGTTTGTCTCTGGCCGTAAATTAACGCACGCAATGTGCGCATCCGTGCGCGTCCGTGTCCGTGTGAACTTTTACTTTCGTTTAAAAAAAATATAAAAAAAAAAAAAAAGAAAAAGTAATATATAAAAAAAAAACGCTCTCAAACTTCGTTTTTGAGGCACATAATTTACTTTTCAGATAGCGTTTGGATAGAATTTAGTTGTTTAACTTAATATATGTGGTCAATTTGTCATGAAAGAGCCTATTTAAAAAAAAAAATCAGAGAACCGGCAGGGGCGGGCAGTTCCGCGAATTGTATCCGAATAAAGCAACCTATATTCGGCATGGCCCGTTTAGAAGTCCCATTAACTCTATGGAAGTCCTCCCTGCGTCACCCCCTGGTGGTCGGGGAAACAAACTGCTGGAGTTTTTTTCTTTGTTTATCTCTGAATCGCCTACAATCTCTTTAAATTGACACATCGTTGCTGTCGGGCAGAAACCAGCCAACTCCATTTTTGAGCTTTTGAATTTTTGTTCATAAATCAGTGCTATTGAACATCCTTTACGTCTGTGTGTTGATTAGAAAAATATTGAACCAATGAAAAGTATTAAAAATCGTTTCTGACAAAGCCAGTTAACTCCACCCCCCTTTTGCTGTTTTTTCTGACTCCAGGCTCCACCCCCTTTTGACCTCCAACCTCATTGTGAGCTTGGAGGTCCATTCAGCTGTTCTTATCAATGATGAACAAAACCTCCTAACTCCATTTTTTGTTTAGTTTTTTCATTTCCTGAAAAATGAACATTTTGCAGTTAGCTGGTTTCTGCCCGACAGTAGAGATATGCAGTGGGGCTGTGGCGTTATCAATATCATGATTATTTCATACTTTTGCCTCGATTATAATTATCTTTTTTTATTGTGAAAATAGCAGATCTACAAGCTCACAATGTGACACAAAGTGGCAATATTCTCGATTTTGTACACCATCATTGTACAAGGAAGTGTAATACAGAGTTAAATGATCAAACTAATCAATTTAGTTGATTCTAAAAAAATCTATTCGACTTTTCATTTGATTCGTTTATTATTCGATTATTCGATTAACCTACATGAGCAATAAAGACGTTTTCTTCATTCTAAATACCGGTTATATTTTCAGTTAATAGTCCAGCCCTAATATACAGTCCGTTTCATGTCATAAATGTCCTGTGGTTTTGATCCTGGAGTTTTCTTGGTGAGGGTTAGTGGGTAGGGTAAGTGTTTTGCATTGTAATGTATACTTTTCTCTGGACCTATTGTGTCTGGCATAAATTATGATTATTCTTATTATGATTTTGTTTATTCTGCTATCCTACAGCCCTACTGCTCCTTGCACCTCCATCTCCATGTGTCAGCTAACCCCTACACTTCAGGAAACATAGCCAGCAAGGACTCATCACCCGGGATCATTGTGGCATCAGGTAGGTGAAGTGGGCTCTCCTGTGGAGTAGCATTTTTTTTTTCTCCCCAATTTATCCGTTATGCCAATGAATTCCTCCCCACACACATTTCTGTGTTGTCACTGCTGCTGTATCCTACTGACTCACCTGCCAGTGAGGAGCCCCCACCGGGAGGACGTAGAGCCTTCGTCCTACTCCTCCCGCCCAGCGCTCCGCGCTGACAGGTGCCGCCCCAGTTGGTAGGAGTACATGCAATGACCAATATCACCCTCCCCGCCCGCCCGGCTTCCCTCCCCCGAAAACGGGCCAATTGTGTTCACGTAGACTCCCCGACAAAGTCGGCTGCACCACGGTGGATTCGAACCCACAACCTCCGTGGTGGTGGGCAGGGACTGCGTTACTCGAGCGCCTGGATGTCGCATGCAGTACAGGAGGCTGCATTTCTAGGACTCTACTTTTTTGCAGCTCCACCTAACAAATGAACGTGGACTTTTTTTTTTAAGTGGAAAAAAAATAAGGAACTTAACTGACTTCCAGCCTATCGGTATGAAACTCAGATGGCACTGAGTCGTGACGCGACACGTTGTGAGCTGAGCTTACAGATCACCTATGTTTTTATGACTTTTTTTTTACAAAACTTGTGAAATGGGACATTTGCATAATGAGTACTTATGTAAATTCAACACTGTCTCACCCCCAAAAGTCATATTGTGACTTATTGACAAAACGTCAACATGTGACTTGAAGGGGGGGGGGGGGGGCGGGGGCAAATAAGGCACATGTTGACTTTTCGGGACTTCCGCACTCCAGGAATGCGGAAGTCCAGTTCTCAGCGTTTTTGACTGTCCGACAAAAAAAAGGTCCCGACAGGGCCAGAATCATAAATCATATTCCCCAACATGTGACTTTTTTGCCCCCCCTTCAAGTCACATGTTGACGTTTGGTCAATAAGTCACAATATGCCTTTTAAGGTTGAGACAGCTTTGGTAAATTGTGATGCCAATAATGTTGTACTTTTACTCGGGTACAATTTTGAATAGAGAAATGTTACGTGTAACAGAGTAATTCCACATTGTGGTATTGCTACTTTTACTCAAGTCAATAATCGGAGTACTTCCTCCACACCTGCTCGCAGAGATAAAGACCAAAAACACCTAACTTGCACAGACACAGCTAAGAGATATGGCCTGGTCTCTGCCAGGTGGAAACTGCAGCTGAGAATTCTGGAACTCCTCCTTTTACAGCAAACCAGTGCAATCTTACATGGCTTAGTTTCCATTCCAACATTATTCTGTAACTTTGAGACTGCGGTTGTCTTCAGTCCTCTACCTTCCACTCATTTAAAAAAAGAAAATTGTTGGTCAACTTCAATAGCAGTGGACATTTCCCACAGGCAACCTGACAGTACGTGTGCGTGCGTGCGTGCGTGCGCTGTGCGTGTTATCTCACAGTTGAGCAGGGCCCGATCACGTCACATCACAGAAGCCTATAGCCTAAGGTCTCTATAAACCCCCACCATAGTGGCTATCAGCCTTTAGCCATGGTGGCTAGCCACTGATATCTAGGTAAGGCCGGACTCACACATGCACAGCCGGATAGGTCCCCTCATGAGGCCAGTACTGTATGTGCAGGGTGGGTGCTGTGTGGTTGTATACTGTAGGTGCTGTGTGGTTGTATAGGTATAGGTGGTTGTAGTAGATGGTTGCATGACTAGAGAGAGTTGGCAGCATAGGGGGTTTACTTCTAAAAGTTGTTTATCAACTATTAACAAAATACTTAACAAGTCATTAGTAAGTTCTGTATCAACACATTGGGTGCCAGCATTTTATAATAACAGATTACGTTCAGTGCCAGAAATCTCACCGTTGAGCTGCGCAGCGCTGTTTAAGCTGTAGACTCCACGACGTGCATTCCATGTGAAAAAAAGCATGCCTCCATTTTGACCGATGGTCCTGGCTAACGCCTGGAACGATAACATCTCTCACGCGAGCAACAATGGCGGAGCGATCGTGCATACAAAATGAGTCGTTTTCCCCAGCGTAAAAAGTTTCGAGTTATAGGGGTTTTAGAGAAGGAGATCCGGAAGCGGATGGGAGCCATGTTTTTTGACACGATGATCCATCTGGCCTATCCTTCTCAGAATCACCACGGGTGATCCCAGAGCTGCTCCAGCCCCTCCCGCATGGAAAAAAACTAAAAAAAACAAAAAGACACCAAACACAGTTCAGACCGTGTTCGGCACCAAAGCGCTACTCTGTGAAAACACGGTTCAGACAGACCGTGTTCGGCACCCTATGTGTTCATGATCTTCTGTAATTATTTATAAGGGATAATTATTCTAAAGTGTAACAGTTACTAACAGCCAGCTTGTGTGTCTGAACCAATATATCAAACAGTGTTTGAAATAGATTTCAGAGATCGAGGGACAAATCAAATGGCTTTTCACTTGCCCTCCATAGACAGACATTGGACACTCCTCAACAGTCATTTTCTTATTAAACAGGAACATCCAGGACTTTCTGCATGCAGTAATCTAAAGTTAATCATTTAGTTTAGTCTCTTTGTGACTTCGATATGACCTTTTGACCTACAGTAATAATGACGTTAGCTGTCATAAAGAATACACCCTTATTCATTAAGACCGGGAACGCATCATTTTCATTTTTGTATCATTTTCTATTTCTTTGGCTATTCAAAAATAGCAGATATACAAGCCCATAGCGCGGCACCAAGTGCCGCACTATGAGCTTGTAGATCTGCTATTTTTGAAAAATCATTATTTTTTAGCAAATCTTTGAATATATATTTTTTTTTAAAGCGAACATTTGTAACTCAAATCTTTGCTTCTAGTGCAAAGCTCACTGGGCCTGTGGGAGGAGTTTAGCCTACCAGTGGCCGTTATCACGCTTCCCTTGTGTTTGTATTCCAGCCTGGTGTTTAACCACCTGGTGCCAATTACTGGCTAAATGGAAGCTATTAGAGTAGTCTACCCACCATTAGGACCGCTCAAGTATTAACATGGTTGGAGAGGTTGAGGAATGAATGCAGAAATCTGAATTTGTCGCATACTGTATATACTGTGAGTTCATGGCTGTTTCTGTGTGTTCAGTTGACATTGTAATTAAAGTCTCAATGCACTGTATAATTGCACTATTGGAACCCCTGTTGAATCACTCTGTCGGCTTTGGACTAATTTGAATAAAAAATAGTTTTACTCCAACATTGACTGAAAACTAAAAAAACAACATCAATTAGACTTGCAGTGATGGAGGGTGGACATTGACTACACGTAAAAGGAAACATTTTCAATAATTTAAACTTTAAATTATTGAAAGTAAAGGAGTGGTTCCCAAACGTTTTAGCTTGAGACCCAAAAGAGAAACTTGATGTCTTCTCAGGACCCAAACTAGTGAAAATAGCCCATCTACAAGCTCAGTTGTACATACATTAAAAAAAAAATGTACATTTTTAAAGTTAATAATACATAATAATAATAGGGTCCACAACCCTAACATGGGTCCCGACCCATTAGGGCTGGTAAATTAATATTCGAATTTAGAATATTCCTCGAATATGGGGGAAATATGTTCGAATATGAAAAATAATATTCAAATTATTATAATTTTTGTTTACGTTTATTTGACAGGGACAATACAATTTTTTTTATCAAGTTATAAAAACAAACAAAATGTGTGTTTTATTGGATCCGAACACTTGATACATAGTTTTTTGTATTGTCCCTGTCAAATAAACATTTTTTTTTCATAATAATAATAATAATATTCGAATATATTCGAATATCTGCCAATTTTTAAGACCAATATTGGAAAATATTTTCTGTGGAAAGTTACCAGCCCTACGACCCATAGGGACACACAGACTTAAAGGAACTAACTCTAAAGGTTATGCAATACCAGTTGTACCCGTTGACAGAGTACTTGCAGTAACCATTATCATAGTATGTAGAGGCCAGTTTATGATGTCGCATTTATAGACATTTGCCTAAAATCTATAAAGCATTTTATGGGCCTCCCCCTCCTCCCCCCCCGCCACACACTACAGACTATCGCCGTGCCTTCTATCGCGGATCTAGTTCAATGTGAGTTTCACCGTTTATACCTACAAGTACTGTAAGTGCTGTGGTTAGAGAGTGGTTTGACCTCTCACCCTACACTTAGCCTGCCTCCGCCCATCTATTCCACTATATTAACCCCCCCCCCCCCCCCCACACTCTGTTTCCAGGCTCCATCGGTTCAGAGCTCACCACGAGCAACGTCAGCGTGTTTATCACCTCGGACGCGGGCAACACATGGAGACAGGTGAGAGCACTTATTTTAATGTATAATGAATAACATGCCGCTCTTGTTTGTAGGCGGAAGCCAATGCTATGCTTTGTCTTTACACACATGCAGAGGCATGAAGCCTCATTTTTAGTAGGGTGACTATTATTTATTTATTGTTGTTGTTCTCATCAGGATGGGGGGACAATCATTTTAACACCTAGTGACTGCACCTTTAAACAGAACAGTACATGACAAACATATTATGAAAGCACTCAAAACAAGCATTATTAATTTAATTGCGGTGAAAACCAGGACGATTTGGTAGTTAACACATTGAGTGCCAGTCGAGGTTTTTTTTAAAACAGGGTACAGCCAGTGCCAGTTGTTTTCTACCGTTTATTGGCGATCCTTTTAGAGCTGCAGAAGCCACAACGAGGACCCGGATGTAAACAAAGGGTGTCTGGGCGATTATTGTTCCGTCTAACGACTGGAACAATAACATTTCTACCGCGATCCGCCATTGCAGATCTCGCCCGTCAAAAATTCCTAAGTTGCGTTAGAGCGCCCTCTGGTGGAAAAAATAAGAAGTAAACGTAATATTACGTTGTGTTAATGTTGAAATGTCTGGTCACCGGAATTTTATGCTTCGCGGCACACAATGGTATGGCGTTCCAAACATAGCCGACCTACAAGCTCTCAACGCGACCCGTATGTGCCATGCTGTGAGCTTTTACGTTGACTATGTTCACCACGCGACAGCGCCTTTGCGATTAATTATGAATCAGGCTTTAGATTATCTGATTGACATGGTATCAGCGTTTCAGACATTCACGTATAAACCACATGGCCAACACAAATTTGTCCCTCTCAAAAGCAGTGGTGAAAAAAGTACTCACAAGTGAAAGTATCAATACTGCAATGTAGAAATACTCTGTTACAAGTAAAAGTCAGAAATTCTGAATTTAGAAAGTACTAAAGTATTGGTATCAAAATGTACTTAAAGTACCAAAGTAGAAAGTACTCATTATGTACAAGTTTTCAAATGCATAGAAATCTTTTGAAAATATCAGATCTACAAGCTCACAATGCGTCGCGATTGTGAGTGTAGTATCTCTTCCACGGCCGACAACCCATATGTGGTATCTGAAAACCACAGACTTAAAGGTTTCTATTGCACTTTTGTAGTTGCCAACAACGCCATATTGTAGATAATTTGTTGTTCCAGTGGTGAGAATGAATGGTTGTAGAATGAATTGAGTCATCACTCCAGCAGTGAGGTTTCTTTGCTTCCATTTATTGCATAGTACAGACAGCTTTCTATGGAGACCCTGAGGTCCCCACCACACAACAGCCTGACGGCCGCTGAGTGACACACACACTACAAGCTTACATGTCATAGTCTTTATAGCACATTCAGAGAAAGAGGAGGTACAGGTATGGGTGTGTCAGACTTCAAAGGTGAGCCCCCACCCGACCCAAAACATTTGCAACTGTTAGGGCAGGAAAGGGGAATGGGAGACACACAGTAGACCTCTGTCTCCCAGGTAAACAACAAAGAGAATGTTAATTTTAACCCCACACCCCGGTCAGCCAACAGCCACCTCTCTGTCTCAATCCACTTCTTCTGTCTGACTGTAGGCTACTTGTAGAGTGAATATATGACCTAGATTTGTATCTATGTTTATGAAATATACACATCATGAGCTATTTGAAGCTATCTTCAAATGGCCAAAATGTATATAGGGCTGAAGTGGTTAATGTATGTTTTGTAATGATAATCAAAATCTACTAAGTAACTATATAGTAACTAAAGTTTTCAACTAATTGTAGTGGAGTAAAAGCATACAATTTGCCTCACAGATGTAGTGGAGTAGAAGTAAAATTACTGTAAATTGGAAATACTCCAGTAAAATAAAAATAACCTCAAAATTGTACTTAAATACAGTACTTGAGTAAATGTACTTAGTTACTTTACACCACTGCTCAAAAGAGCCAAAATAAGTCGCTATAGTCTGTAGTCTCCAGCTGGGGGGTACAGCAGACTAACAGATCTGCCACTCTCTTGATGATATCACCATCCTCACACCCTGTTCAGTGTTTTAGTGGGTGATAACCCAATGAAATCTTAGGAGTAATCAGATTCAGTTCTTGCGCACAGCGCCTGTGGGCGACCCTCTCTTTATGCCAGCATCACATTATGACGCTTGTTTCTGTAACCGCTGAAGCAGTGAGATGACAAGATCTAATCCTAATAGGCATGTGTGTGTGTGTGGGTATGTGTGTGTGTGTGTGGGTATGTGTGTGTTTGTGTTGCTCGGTGGGATGGAGTTATCCTGATGTCCTGATTTGTTAGTGGAACCTACAGTATTATCATCACGATGATGAACATCTAAACTCTAGCTCATTCGACTTCTGTGACACTCGCTTTTTTTTTAAATAGTCGTATAGTTTGTGTGTTGCACCCTAAACATTATACAGTACAAGCAGTGGTGGAAAAAGTACTCCAATTCTTTACTTAAGTAAAAGTATCAATACTGCAATGTAGAAGTACTCTGTTAAGTAAAAGTACAAAAATATTGGTATCAAAATGTACTTAAAGTACTCATTATGCAGAATGTCCCGTTTCACAAGTTAAAAATGTATAAAATGTCGAACAATATTTTGAAAATAGCAGATCTACAAGCTCACAATGGGTCGCATCGCGACGCATTGTGATCGGCTATTTTCAAATGGCCGTAATGTATACAGGGCTGAAGTGCTTAATGTATGTTTTGTAATAATAATCAAAATCTACAAAGTAACTATAGTAGTAACTAAAGTTTTCAAACAACTGTAGTGGAGCAAAAGTGCAATATTTGCTTCTGAGATGTAGGGGAGTAGAAGTAAAAGTATAGACAATTGGAAATACTCCAGTAAAGCAAAAGTACCTCAAAACTGTACTTAAATACAGTACTTGAGTAAATGTATACTTGGTTACTTTACACCACTGAGTACAAGTTATCAGTTATCAGTTATATGCAAGTTATTGAAGAGGTTTACAGTTGTATGTGTTGAGAGACTACGGTATACAATAAATAGTCAGACAGACAGACAGACAGACAGACAGACAGACAGGTAGGTAAGTGGGGGGGGACGTCAGAGCATGAGAGTGAGAAAAGTGTTGTGTTTTCCACACTTTTTCTTGATCTCTTATTAAGAGATGTAAAATCAAGGATGTAATAAAGTTGCCTGTGGGAGAACAACTTCTACTTCTTGTATTTCAAGGCTGCAAAGTGTGCGTGTGCGTGTGTGTGTGCATCCGTGCATGCGTGCGTGTTGGACCAGAATGGCCTTCGGGAAATTAAGGACAATTCCCACTGGCCTGGCTTGCCTTGAGACTGATTTCTCCCTTGTGTCACTGGCAAAGGAAATCACTCTTATTTACAGCAGGTATATCTAGGCTACTCCAACTCACATAGTCATAGTTGACAGATGGGTGGGCGTGTTTTGGTTCAGCGCTTGCTTGTGGTGATTGGTCAGAATGAATGATTCTATGGTGCACAAACACCGTCGAAACACTGTCTGTAGCTATCTATTTCATTCTAATGTATTTATTAACAACAAAAGAATATACATACCACAATCTTAACCCATTAAGACCGGGAACGCATCTGTGTAATTTTAAGATTTTTTTTGGCTATTCAAAAATAGCAGATATACAAGCTCATAGCGCTGCACAGAGTGCCTCACTATGAGCTTATAGATCTGCTTTTCTTTTTTTTTACCATGAAAAATGTGTGCAAATCTTTGGATATATGTATTTTTAAAGCAAACATTTGTAACTCAAATCTTTGCTTCTGGGGGATTCTACAAATGTCTTCTAAATCTTTTTTTTTTTTTTGAAAAAAACATATAATATCAGTGGTTTTCAAAAATGATATAGCCGTGGACCCCCATCTCAAAATGTTTTGTTCCAGGGACCCCCCAGAAGTTGTAAGAGAGTAAAAAATGTTTGCTTTAAACATATATATATTCAAAGATTTGCACACGTTTTCACTATTTTAAATTAAAAGCGTTCCCGGTATTAATGGGTTAAAGGCAAAAAAACGACTCAGAATAAAACTGGTGTTTTTTTTTGTTTTGTTTTTTCTTTCAGTGAAAGTAAGGACAAATGTGAATAGAAGTAAGAAACCAGAAATGACAATAGAGATGTTGTGAGACAGATTGAGGAGGAAAGGAAAATATAAAAAAGAGTGCTGGAAAAAAAGTGCTGCTGTACAAGGAAAAAGAGGGCTGTTGACTGTTGCATCTAAATGGTTGTATTATGCTGTGTCATTGAGACTCATTCAGAGCACGATGATGGAATAGTAGAGAGAGGCTATTAAAACAAGACTACTGAAAGTCAAAACCTACTATTTGACTGGACTGTTTAAAGTATAGGCCTATATTTGTTGTTTTAAAACGAAAAAATAATAATAATTGGGGAGTTTGGGGAGACTTACAATTAGGAAAAGATTCAGTTTGGGCTTAGGGATTAGACATTTAAGAGGTTAGGTGTTAAGTTTGGAGTTACTGTATGCCTGATTTATACGTAGCTCCGCACCAATGTCCCACACTAAAAATAGCAGCACTGTGACGTGTTGGAGATTGGCTATTTCAGGCTTTAGTTAAAGGGTTAAAAATGCTATTAATAAAATCACCATCCTAAAATGTGTGTGTGTGTGTATCTATATCCAGTGGTGTGGTGTAAGTACATTTACTCAAGTACTGTACTTAAGTACAATTTTGAGGTATTTTTACTTTACTGGATTGTCTTTTACTTCTACTCCACTACATCTCAGAGGCAAATATTGTACTTTTACTCCAATACAATTATTTGAAAACTTTAGTTACTGGTTACTTTGTAGATTTGTACTATTATCACAAAACATACTGTACATGAACCACTTCAGCCCTCATGTGAGCTTGTAGATCTGCTATTTTCAAAATATTTTTATACATTTGTAAACTTGAAACGGGACATTCTGCACAATACTTTTGAGTACTGTTACGTTGGGTACTTTAAGTACATTTTGATACCAATACTTTTGTAGTTTCCCTCAAGTACATTTTTGAATTCCGGACTTTTACTTGTAACTTGAGTATTCCTACAGTGCAGTATCGATACTTTTACTTAAGTAAAACATGTTGAGTACTTTTCCCACCCACTGTCTATATATATCTATATCTTTCAAGTGTTTCACTATATAATTTAGTTCATAGAGGCTAGGAGATAACGAGCTGTTATTCACCCCCGTTGCTCTAAATCTTCCATGCGTTCTCTGTGTGTGCCTGCATGCGTATAGATCTTTGATGAGGAGTACGCCGTGCTGTACCTAGACCAAGGAGGAGCCCTGGTGGCCATAAGACACACTCCTCTCCCCATCCGACACCTGTGGTGAGTCATTATCGTGCCGGGAGCCGCCGTTCGTCACTCAGCGTGACTCATTCCCCCGGGAGGAAGGAAGAGCGTTTCCGAGCCTGACGTTATAGTCAAACGCAGGCAAATTAGTACATCTCAAAGGCAGGGGGAAAAAAGTAATTATTTCTACTTTAACCCGTTGAGACCGGGAACGCATCTGTGTCATGTTTTTTTTAGATGTTTTTGGCTATTAAAAAAAATAGCAGATTTACAAGCTCATCGCGCGGCACCTTGTAGATCTGATTTTTTTTTTTGAAAAATCGTGAACATTTGTGCAAATCTTTAGTTTGAATATATATATTTTTTTTTTAAGCGAACATTTGTAACTCAAATCTTTGCTTCTTTGGATTCTACAAATGTCTTCTAAATCCATAACAGTTTTTTTTTAACGTATGTTGCTATATATCAGTGGTTCTCAAACTTTTTTCATGTAAAGGACCCCCAAAATGATATGTATTTGTCCACCGACCACCCCCATCCTCAAAATATGTTGTTCCAAGGACCCCCCAGAAGCAAAGATTTGAGTTACAAATGTTCGCTTTAAAAATAGAATCAAATCAAAGATTTGCAAAAAAAATTACACGATTTTTCAAAAATAGCAGATCTACAAGCTCGTAGCGCGGCACTCGGTGCAGCGCTATGAGCTTGTAGATCTGCTATTTTTGAATAGCCCAAAGAAATCTTAAAATAACACAGATGCGTTCCCGGTCTTAATGGCTTAACAACCCTGCCGGGGCGTGGAATTTATTCTTCTGTGATGACCGTCTGTCGTTCATTTCTCCACCACTTACGTAGATAGTGTTTGACTTGGGGAATTACTGTAGCTCCCTCTGTCTCTTCATCGTCCACTGAGCGTTACGTGTCGTTCGGAATATAATAGGAGACCGCGGTTCGCGTTTTTTTTTTTGGGGGGGGGGGGTCCAGAGAATCCCAGGGGGCCCTTGGGGGCATTACAGGTCCGAAAAGGGGGCATTCGCACAAAGCACTATAACTATATTGATGACTATAAAAAATCATTCTAACTCAAGTGGCCGGCGGAGTTCACACCACAGCTACAACAAAGACAATGGTGAATTATGATAGTTATAGTTATCGTTATAATTATAGTTACACTGCTTTGAACGGGCCTTACAGGGATATTTCACTTAAAAAAAAAACGTTGGGTCATTTTATCGTCTACTCAGGCTTTTGTGAGCCCCCCCAGACAGTTTTTAAGTTGCTTGATTCAGTATTTTGATATTTGATATTCATTTTATAACTTTTTTCATTTTTTTATTTTTTATTGTATTTAATGTTTTTCAAAATAAATTAAAAAAGTTATTGAAAAAACACGGCCTCCTCACGTATTAGAAGGACAATAGCAGTCACCAGAACACCATGGACGGGTGTTTCTGATGTATTTAACATGGTTAAAATGGAGTTTGAAGTTACAATGGGTTTGTATAGGAAATATGTTGTTCCAAGGACCCCCAGAAGAGCTTGTAGATCTTGTAGAGCTTGTAGATCTGCTATTTTTTAAAATGAGCTTGTATTTCTGATAAAATGAATATCAAATATCTAAATACTGAATCAAGCTACTTAAAAACTGTCTGGGGTGCTCACAAAAGCCTGAGTAGACGATAAAATGACCGAAAGTTTTTTTGAAAGTGAAATGTCCCTTTAAATCTGAGACCTTACGGGTCCATGTGGTTCCTCTTGGTCCGTGGACTAATGCAGTGGTTCTCAAACTTTTCCATGTCAAGGACCCCCAAAATGATATGTATCTGGCTGCGGACCCCTATCTCAAATATTTTGTTCCAAAGGTCCAAAGGTCATGATTATTGTGATGCTATATTACTACATTTTGCTGGGTACCCCCTGGAACCCCCTCAAGTACCCCTGGGGGTCCCCGGACCCCACTTTGAGAACCAATGCACTAATGCATATCAAACTGGAACTCTTTGAAATAAAAAAAAAGGTCAAGGGTCATTATTGGCTTATGATTCGATTTCCACCAAGCATGATAACTGTAACGATGATTACGTGAGCGTCCACACTGATGAACGATTAACGATAACGTTCTGTTAACAGTGGCAGAGAAAAACGTGCTGTGCTGTCTGCAGCTACTAGCACCCACACACACAGAGGGGAGAGAGAGAGAGAGAGAGAGAGAGAGAGAGAGAGAGAGAGAGAGAGAGAGAGAGAGAGAGAGAGAGAGAGAGAGAGAGAGAGAGAGAGAGAGAGAGAGAGAGAGAGAGAGAGAGAGAGAGAGAGAGAGAGAGAGAGAGAGAGAGAGAGAGAGAGAGAGAGAGAGAGAGAGAGAGAGAGAGAGAGAGAGAGAGAGAGAGACTCTGTCAGTGGCGTAGCCAGAACGCTAGCCGAGGCTGGGCCTAGGGAGTCGCGGGTGGGCACACACGGCCCGACCGTGCGTGTGCGCGCAAATTATTAGCGTTTTTTTATACTTTTTTTGCAGGTTTGTGACAGATTTCGGGTACCTATATATATACACTGTTATCAAAATGGCTGAATGTAACATTACTACGCCCCTGGACTCTGTGACAGTGTTGCTGAAAGACACATGCAATAGGATACTGTATATATATATAGATAACCTGACTGATTAATTATAAGGGGGTGAGATAGTTTACTGTACCTGATTACCATATTACCTATGCCTGCAACTGAAAACAAACTGTATACTGGTCTGAAATGCCAGTGTGCCAAAGGCAAGTTTCCATTTTATGTCAAATGTATTGGACAATCAAAGTTTTCTTTATCTTTATAATCGTCTCCTCATCTCCGTTAATTATAAAACTAATGCGATTCAGAGGGTGAGAGAGACCGATTGCATCGCAGATGTCCTTCTGGTGGATCGTGATTGGCTGTCAGCGTTTCTATCGTTCGTAAAAAAAGTTCTGAAAGTGAGCCAAACCATATCATTCACGACTATCGTTGTCGTTATATTTCTGGTGTGGACTCACTGCGGGATTTCTTTGGCTATTCAAAAATAGCAGATCTACAAGCTCATAGCGCGGCACTTGAGCTTGTAGATCTGCATTTTTTTTGAAAAATTGTGATTTTTTGGGGCAAATCTTTTAATGTATATAGCGAACATTTGTAACTCAAATCTTTGCTTCTGGGGGATTCTACAAATGCCTTCTAAATCCTAACAGTTTTTTGAAAAAACCTATGTTGCTATAATGTCAAGGACCCCCATAATGATATGTATTTGGCCGCGGACCCCCATCTCAAAATATGTTGTTCCAGGGACCCCCAGAAGCAAAGATTTGAGTAACAAATGTTCACTCTAAATTATATATTTATTATTCAAAGATCTGCACACATTTTCATATTTTTTTTATAGCCAAAGTATAAAATAACGGTTAAAATGGTTACACAGATGCGTTCCCGGTCTTAGTGGGTTGATGCTGTGCTGTTTTTTGCAGGTTGAGCTTTGATGAAGGTCGGCAGTGGAACAAGTACAGCTTCACCAACTCCCCTCTGTTTGTGGACGGGGTGCTCGGAGAGCCTGGGGAAGAGACTCTCATTATGACGTGAGTGATGAAGATATGTGTATATGTTATATATGTGTGTGTATGTGTCCGTGCATGGGTGTACAATATAGGCTCTGTGCACAGCAGCCATACTGTAAAGAAATTGGGCCTCTTCCTTAAGTTCCTTAACAGGTGTTACCAATGATGCTAACGAAGGCTCTGTTCCATTCTGGTCAAACAGTGTCAGGGTGCTGATGTTGTGCATGTTGGCTCACTGGAAACACTCTCATGGTTCCTTGAGGGGGTTCCAAATGGCCCCTTGCGGGTGTGTAACTCTGAGAGCGTACAAATGGAACCAAATGGACCCGTAATCCGAAACCCCAACCTGAATGGCTAAAAATATTTTTTTCAACCATAAAGCAACCATTTTTCCACGCACGCACGCGCGCACGCACACACACACACACACACACACACACACACACACACACACACACACACACACACACACACGCCCGCGCACATGCAGGCACACACGCGTATGTAATGCTGGAATCAGCATTTCTTGACTGCCTGATTTCCTTTCATGAATAAGAAAGATTTTCTCTCTCAAGGTCTAGCCGACATCAAAACTGTCCATCTCTTTGGATTCAGATCACAGGAGAGATCAATGCCGCGGCAGCCCGGCGACAGCATAACCGTCCATTTGAAGAACATGAGGGAAATGATCAAAATGATCAAACCATATCAGTTGAAAAAAAAAGAAAGAATGAAAGAAAGAAAGAAAGAAACAGAAGAAAGTTGCTCTCCAAAACCTGTAACTTCTTTCGAAATGCCGAACGGCGCAGACGCTAGATACAGCATGACCTGGTGTTACTCTCCTCTTAACCCTTTAAGACCGGGAACGCGTTCTGTGTAATTTTTTTTATTTATTTGGCTATTCAAAAATAGCAGATCTACAAGCTCATAGTGCCGCGCTATGAGCTTGTAGATCTGCTATTTTTGAAAAATCTTGAACATTTGTGCAAATCTTTGAATATTTATTCTACAAATGTCTTCTAAATCCTAACCGTTTAAAAAATATATATCAGTGGTTCTCAAACCTTTTCATATCAAGGACCCCCAAAATTATATGTATTTGGCCGCGGACCCCCGTCTAGTTCCAGGGACCCCCAGAAGCAAAGATTTGAGTAAAAAAAATCACTTACAAATATATATATTTGAAGATTTGCACAAATGTTCACGATTTTTCTGAAATGGCAGATCTAAAAGTTGTATTGTATATCTGCTATTTTCGAATAGCCAAAGTAGGCCTATAAAATATGGATAAAGTGGTAACACAGCTGCTTTCCCGCATCGAACGGGTTAATGCAGCCGAGATGGAGAACTTTTGGGACCATGTTACCGGAATGTTTCCTCACCATCATTACATCAATGTTTTATGGCACCTGCCAAAGGGGACAGAGTGACAGTCGAGGGTTTGTAGTCCAGGAGAAACCATGGGACACAGCTGGAGAGAGAGAGGCAAGACAGACAGAGAGAGACTCATGGCAGATTTATAACCTGGTCGCGCACACAAATATAGCCGATCTACAAGCTCGCGACACGCAGTGGTGGAAAGTAACTAAGTACATTGACTTAAGTACAATTTTGAGGTATTTGTACTTTACTTGAGTATTTCCAATTTCTAATTACTTTTACTTCTACTCCACTACATCTCAGAGGCAAATATTGTACTTTCACTCCACTACAATTATTTGAAAACTTTAGTTACTAGTTACTTTGCAGATATACATTATTATATTATAAAACATACATTAACCACTTTAGCCCTATTTTATACCTAGGCTATTTGAAAATAGCCGATCTACAAGCTCACAACGCGTCGCGAGCTTGTAGATCGGCTATTTTCAAACCCTTCAGTACTTTATACTTTTGGTACTTTAAGTACATTTTGATACCAATACTTTTGTACTTTTGCTCAAGTAAATGTTGAATTCCGGAATTTTACTTGTAACAGAGTACTTCTACATTGCAGTATTGATACTTTTACTTAACACATTGGGTGCCAGAATTTTATAATAACAGATTACGTTCGGTGCCAGAAATCTCACCGTTGCGCTGCGCTGTTCTGTTTAAAGCTGTAGACTCTACGACGAGCAATCCATGAAAAACAATGCATGTGTGTAGGGTGCGCGATGGTCCTGGCTAAAGCCTGGAACAACAACATGTCTCACGCGAGTCACCATTGCGGAGCGATCGTGCATCGAGAATGACTCGTTTTGCCCACTGTAAAAAGTTAAGGAGATACAGAGGTTTTTAGCAAGGAGATAGAATGGAAGCGGATGGGAGCCAGATTTTTTGGCACGGTGATCCATCTGTCCCTTACTTCTTAGAGTGTTCATGGGTGATTCCAGGGCTGCGCTAGCCCCCCCCTTGTGGAAAAAAACAAAAAAAAACAAAAAGATCGATTTCACGTAAATGTAAGTTTTTTTGGCTTTATGGCACTCCACGGGTGTATTTGACATAAAGACATAATATTACGGTTTTGGCACTCAATGTGTTAAGTAAAACATTTCAGTACTTTTTCCACCACTGAACACGTCAACGTCACGGAGCTTGAGCTTGTAGATCGGCTATTTTCGGTGGGCGACAACGCCAAAGCACAACAAAGCAGACAGTAGATCAGGCGCCACAGAGAGAATAAAGGGAATAGGAGACAATGGGGGGATTACTCACTCGCATTTTTGGTTTGATGCAGATGAGACATCACTTGCAAGGCATAGGGAGGGGTTGGGACAGGACTTGCACGAAGAATATAGCGATTTTGTCTAGTTTTTTCTTCGAGATCTCGAGGCTCTCTGCTCGCAGACACACCATTAGTTCTCATAAGACCATCGCGCACTCTTTTAAAAAAAAACAATAATTTGTACTCATTTTTTACAGTGAGTGCCTGTCATGGCAGTGCGCCTCGCGAGCTAATTGACAGATTGATTGTGATAAATTTGCTGTGGTATGAATAGTGAGGCGGTCAGCACCGAGAAACACGCCCTCCCAATTTGGTTTGTGACAGAATATTTATCTGCTTAGTCTCATAACCTTGGATTCAGATCATTCTTTTGGACTATACTCGGAAAGTATTGATATTCACACTGTTAGGCTCGCGCTTTTCCCAGCCTAGCAGCAAACGTGACGCCTTTCACCGTGAAGGGGAGAGCCTGGATGATTTAAAAGTTGCTCTCAAAACATTGGAAGCGGCCGTGAGTGAGTGGGTAGAGAGGCCGGTCAGCTGTTCCTGATCTTTGGCTCGCTCTGTGTCAAGTCAAGTCATCTTTATTTATTAGAGCACAGTTGACCCCCCCAAAAAAAGTGCTTTCCAATCGACGATAACCAACAACAACATGATAGCCATGATGAATCACAAAATCATAATCCTTTGTGGAAGTTTGAAACACATACATCAAAGTAAAATGATAGTCAAAGTAAAGTAAAATTCCAAAGTTACAAAAAACCTGAATAGAACAAAACACATTCAAACGATCAAATGATCACACCAAAAATATTACTGAGCCTACTTTTTTGTGAGGAATCCCGTCCAGTGAAAAAGAGATTTTGGAAGTTTGGAAGTTGTTCGGAAGTTGTGATGTTTCCTGCCTCTGTGGGGGGTATTTATATGCAAATATCCTGGCTAATGGCATTGCAAGACTAAACAATAGGATCCAATGATGATGTTTAGGTGAAAAAAAGAACAGGAAAACAAATGATTGATACCCTTTTTTTTTTAATATAAAATACAAATGTTGCACATTTGCTACTGTGGGTCTTGCAGGGTTAAGGGTATTAAAAGTAAGGTGAATACATTCAGCGGACTTGGCAGTAACATAAACCAAGGGGCAACCTCAAAAAGCAAGAGAGTGTATATGTGTCAAAGTTTCCCTGAGCAAGATATTTAACCCCTAACACCCCCCCCCCCTCCCCCTCTCTCTCTCCCTCCTATTATATTTTCACCTCTTTGATACTCAGTGCATTTGCCAGGTCATTATCTGTGCAGTAGTGTGTGTATACCAGACAATGCAGTGTGTGCTTGGCTATTTTCCAGGATATTTGGCCATGTCAGTCATCGCTCTGAATGGCAGCTGGTGAAGATAGACTTCAGGTCCATCTTCAACAGGAGGTGCACCGAGGCCGACTATCAGACGTGGCACCTACACGATCAGGTAATCACGCCACGCCGTATGCGTTTCGGGCCATTTGAAAATAGCCGATCTACAAGCTCACAATGCGTCGCATTGTGAGCTTGTAGATCTGCTATTTTCAAAAGATTTTGATACATTCTATACATCTGAAAACTTGTGAAATGGGATAATGCGTACTTTCTACTTTTGGTACTTTAAGTACTTTTTGATACCAATACTTTTGTACTAATACTCAAGTTCATTTTGAATTCCGGTACTTTTACTTAAGTAAAACATTTTAATTATTTTTCCACGACTGTTTATTTGTCAGAAATGTAAACAGCACAAAGTACAGTCAGAATTTAAGGATTAAAGGATACCACAAAAAAAAGTCCTGGGGACTAGTTTCCATTGTGGTCCTATGTACATACGTAGGTTAAGCAAGGGATACATTTAAAGCCCTACAGGGTGATTATGCACCTCCGCTCCGCGTCGGTGCATAATCACCCTGTCGGGCATTACATTTCAATAATGACCACCTCCTCATACATTATCCCGCTTATTACACGGCTACTTAATAAATAAATAAATTGACCCAAAAGTAACAACAAAACAAAGTATTTCCTTGCTTACGGCAATGAAAGTATTCCATAAGTATTGGGCTGGGCAGACAAGTTCGCCTCGGAAAACAAATGACAGTAGTCCATAAGGCAGCGGGAAGACTCGCCCCAAAACACACACGCCCCCATTCTATATACCGCCGATTTGCCTGTAATACCGCCGGATTTGCCCCGGGGCAACTGTGTTTTGGGGCGAGAGTTTTGGTATTCCCCCGTTGTTGCACCACGATAAACAAGGAATTGTAGTGGATCAAATAGAATCACTTGTCAGTCATTGCATCGTCTATTTCTCACTTCAAATGTTTTCAAAAACATTCTTGAGAGCAACGTTTAGTAGTAAATGACATTGTTTGTTTGTTTGTTTACATCGCTGTCATGTTGGATAAAGCATAAAACCAAGCAACACAGGTTGACATGAGCAGGTGTTCTGAGTCTCTGATTAGACAGCGGTCCGTTATAGAGCTCATCGGTCATTAGCCATAAATAATGACCGATGATTGACCAATCAGATTCAAGCATTAAACCAAGCCGTGTAATAAAACAAGTTAATAGGAACATAATAGTCCGACACAAAAACAAGCATCTTATCAAAGACCACATGGCACTACTTAATCTGTCTGTTTTTAACAATTGCTGTACACACTGACTAACACTCCACCACATTCTGCTGTGTAACCAAAAGCCCTGACCCAAGCAGGCTTCTATTTCTAGATGACAAATGACTTTGTAACAAATTTCAATTAAAGCACGATCTGTACACGCTCTGGCGTTGTTAGGCTTTTCAAAGCACTAGTTAAGTTGCTGGAAAAAAGGATCCCTCAAATTACATGTGGGGTCATCTCGGGCAGGATAGTGTTTGAGCACTGGCTTAGACCTTAGTTAAGGAGTGGAGCGGGCTGCAGCATGTGTGTCTCTCTCTCTCCGCTCCCAAAACCACTTGTGCATATTCTCTCCATTTATTCTTAGTGATCTTTGTGAATCCTAAAGTCCCTGCATACATTAAACCGTCTCCACTCAACCTGCTCAGGCCCAAAGCCAAGAAGGAGAATTAGAGTGCTCCTTTATTCAGCATCCCAGCGCTCTAATAGGCTCAGACAACCATATGCTCCGGCTAGGCTAATGATCCAACATAATATAGCATGGAAGGTGGACGGTGGTCCATGCCAATTAATCGCACAATAAACCCTTAGAAGAAGGGCAAGCCCCTAGTCAACTCAAGAACAAAGTTGACAGCTTGCCCATAAAAGAAAATGTAAATGTTTATATTTTGAGACCATTCATGTTTTTTTAATCCGTTTTTTCTTCTTATTGTGGAATTCAGCAGTCAGACATAGAGAGAGAGAGAGAGCTTCCACATCTCACTAGTGACACCTATAGCGCAGACACAGAATTATCTGGGAAGAAAGCAGAAGTTACAGGTTTCTGCAATCTCCTCATCTGTGTTTTATCGCTCCCCCCATTATAAGATATCATTGGTGACGGTTGGAAAACTTGTATGTCCCATACTGTTACTTTTCAGTGAATGGAGGAGGGGGGGGGGAATGGGTTCCAATGGATCCCATAGTTATTATTTAGTCACAAGCTCTTGTTGATATCTTTCATTTATAAAATCCACAGACGTATATTATCCATTTTCACTTTAAAACCGTTTCAAAAACTACGGCTATACGGACAGTTTCGAAACTTTCCTACCAATCACATTTTCATATCAGAATCAGTTTTATTTGTCACATCACAGGTTTACAGGTGCAAAGCAGTGCGTGAAAAAAGGCTTTTTTCTTGTGCGTGCTCCATCATTTATCATGTATTCTGTGAGAAGAGAGAGGACAGAGGTAGTGTGTGAGCAAAGGGAAAGACGTAGAAAACAGGATTAAATATAACAAATAAAGATATATAGATATACTTATGTATATATATCTTTATTACGGATGTACAGATAGTGTATGTGATATAGCAGGTGTATACATGTTATTTACAAACAGTAGCATCATTCGCATGTTATGTAGAAACATTTGACCTCATGACATCATTGATGGAGATTCCAAGCTAATAGAAACGACAGCTTTTCTTCCTGTAACGTTAACATGCTGAAATAGAAGCCATTGTTCTTGCATCAATAAATAAAATCAAGTTTGAAATCTTGTTTGAAGTGACCAAACCTGCCTACAGCTGGTAGGTATAGGCAGGTGACAGGTCAGTCCTCCTCTGAGGCACAGAGTGAGTAGACAGAAATGATGCCATAATAATGAACATGAGTGAGGACCAATTATACCAAGATAAGGTTGAAAATAGGTGGCCAGTGGTTTTCAACCCTTCTCACATCAAGGTCCATTATTTATTCTGCATTTGAGCCATGGAACCACCGTTTGATGAGATTTAGACTCTCAGACCCAAGACTTAGAATGTTTTGTTATCACTGGATATGATTTTTAACTCTTGAGAGCTCTCAAGAGTTAAAGATCTCTAAGGGTCCATTTGGTTACCAACTCCCATCATTTAGCTGGGGACCACCTGGAACCCCGTCAAGGACCACTGGTGGTCCCCGGACCACTGGTCGAGAACCACTGCTTTAAGCGACATATAGGTCCGTTCCAGGGTCTTTTGTTGTTTACATCACAGCCAGCAGTCTTGACTGGCTCGTTAAACACACCTGCTAAGCACATTCTCCCAGTTGATCAATAGCTGCGTATCCCAGTGACTTTGTGGAGCTTACAGTGTAATTGTTTTCTTTGCACTCTATTTACTACAACTACTTTGTTGACTACTAGGGTTCATGCCACTAATCTTGCATTCTTTAACTCCGGTAGCCTTAGACTCTAAGGCTGGATTTGTGCTACAACTGTACTTTGACCACTTTTTCCGTCTACACCAGTGGTTCTCAACCAGTGGTCCGGGTCCTTGGCGAGGTACCAGTGGGTCCCCAGCGAAATTAGTTAACATAGCGTCACAATCATTTTAACCACTTTAGCTTAAGCTATTTTTGAAAAATCTTGAAAACTCAAATGCTTTGCTTCTGGTGGTCCCTGGCACAAAACATTTTCAGATGGGGGTCCGTGGCCAAATGTATATCAATTTAGGGGTCCTTGCTCCTTGGCATGAAAAAGGTTGAAAACCACTGGTCTACACCAGATCTGTTAGCCCAAACTAACCGATCTACAAGCTTGTAGATCTGCTTTTTGTTGGCTAATGTTCACCCCCAGAATATGAATGCTGAGGTTCCAGTCGCTCTGGATATAAGCGTGTCTGCAAAATGCCTACATCGTGAATTGATTGCCAAAAACATTATGATGATATACCGGCAGCTTTGCAGCAGAATTATAATCTCATTCATTCAGCCTGCTCGTGACTGTGTCCCACATTTTTAGTTTTTAACCCTTTAAGACCGGAAAAGCATCATCTGTCATTTTAGATTTATTTGACTATTAAAAAATAGCAGATCTACAAGCTCATAGTGCGGCACCGAGTGCCGCGCTACGAGCTTGTAGATCTGCTATTTTTTTGTCTCATATATATATTATATATATTTATTTTTTTAAGCAAACATGTTTAACTCTTAAATCTTGCACTTCTGGGGGATTCTACAAATATCTTCTAAATCCTAACAGTTTATTTTTTGTAAAAACATATGTTGCTATATATATCAGTGGTTCTCAAACTTTTTCATGTCAAGGACCCCCAAAATGATATGTATTTGGCCGCAGACCCCCATCTGAAAATATATATTTATAAATTGTATTTATATATTCAAAGATTTGCACATATTTTCGTATTTTTTTCAAAAATAGCAGATCTACAAGCTCATTCACTCGGTGCCGCGCTATGAGCTTGTATATCTGCTATTTTTTAATAGCCAACGAAATCTAAAAAATGACACAGATTCTTCCCTGGTCTAAATGGGTTAAATAAAATAAAAATAAATAATCCTACTGTATAATCCCATTATGGAAACGCAAGCAGCCCACTCCCCAGTGTAAGATTCTCCATGCAGTAGTTGTTAACTTTTGGTACATGCACGAGACGCAGCATGAGTCCGTGAACACTCAGCCAGCGTGAACGCCCAGCGAGCCAGAGGAGAGGCGAGGCAGCGGTGCCTTTCACATATTACACTGTGCTGCACACACGCTTAATGCCACCATGCATAATATTCATGCTAAATAAAATGTTACGCCGACAGCTGTTGTCTCTCTCTCTCTCTCTCTCTCTCTCTCTCTCTCTCTCTCTCTCTCTCTCTCTCTCTCTCTCTCTCTCTCTCTCTCTCTCTCTCTCTCTCTCACTGTCTTTTACTGTAAATTTTCTTAACGATTATTTTACCGATTACTTTTTTTTATTAATCAAATAAGTTATTATTATATATTTTTTCTATACATTTTTGATCCCACAATTTTTTTACCCTTTTTTTTCACCTGGTGCCAATTTTCTAAGTAATCCTGGGCGCTACACTCCCCCCACCAGCCTAGGGAGCCCAGGGCCGAGCTCATGCCTCCTTCAATGCATGAGAGCCAACTGACCTTCTTGTCACCTGACAGGGGGGAGTGTCCCCGGTAGGACGTAGCGCGTGGAAGGAACACGTTATTCCAACCAGTTCCCTTCCCCTCCATCAGGCGCCCCGGCTGTCATGGGGGAGGCGGTATAGCGACCAGGATTACTACATGTTTTTGTGAGGGTATTAACTACCCTGAGAGACACGGGGAGAACATGCAAACTCCACACAGAGTGTAAATAAATAAGTTATTTGAAGATCTAGAAGTGCATTTATTAAAATAATTGAACTGGGTTGTGCAAAAAAAGTTGCATCCTGATGCGTTGTGAGCTTGCGTTGTGAACATTTTTGGTATTAGTTTTTTTTGGCTATAATGATAATTATGCCTGAAATAAGGCACGTCAAAGATAAATGACCGATTGTTGTTTTTAAAATCAATTCAATTGATTAGTTTGATTAACTGTCTTTTTGATCCCCTTTTGAAAACCTGGGTCTACAGGGTGAACCGTGCCTCATGGGAGTGAAGAGAATCTACCGTAAGCTGAAGCCCACGGCCAGGTGCGTCATGGGAAAGACCTACTCTGTGACGATGACATCGGGACCATGTGACTGCACCGAGGCTGACTTTGAATGGTGAGATAACAGCTTTGGCATTGTTTTTCAAAACATTGTTTCATGTCAAGGACCCCCAGAATTGGTACAGTATGTGTGTTTGGCCGCAGACCCTCAAAGACAGAAATGACACTTCCTCCGTCCTTGATGCTGAAGCCAAACTGCAAAAGCAGCAAAATCATCAAGCAAAAGAAAAGGGCTCTCAACTCACTTTAGATGCTCCATGCTTAATTAAACAGCAGCAAAGACTATGTTTCGACCTTGCGGTCTTATTCAGATTACTTGAGTATTTGGCCTCATTTGAAATCAGTTTTTGGAAATAGCAGATCTACAAGCTCACAACAACATGTTGCGTTGTGAGCTTGGATCGTCTATTTGACACTTTGTACTTTTACCTGAGTCACATGTTGAATGCAGGACTTTTTACTTTTAACAGAGTACATTTCTACACTGTGGTATTGCTACTTCTTCTTAAGTAAAATAAAATTGGAGTACTTCTTCTACCCTGGGCCCTGATCAGTTGTTTGTTTGCACAGTTGAACTAAACAAATCAAGTCACACAGGTCCAAATGGCAGAGTTCAACTCTTCTTCACAATGGCTTATATGAGCAGTCATGATCATCAGCCAAATCCTGGTCAGTTATAGAGTCGCAGCTAAATTTGTCCTACCAGTAGACACTATCAGTGTTGCCAGAATTTGCGAGAGAAATAAGGAACCAGGTCTATGAAAACTAGCCCAAAAGAGGCGACTAATAGGCCACATGAGAACTTTAAACCTGTACGGCTATGCATTGGGTATTTGAAAATACCAGATCTACAAGCTCACAATGCACATACATTTTTCTTATGTTTTAGAAACATTTTAACAACACAAATGTATGGACAAATGCATATTCATTTAGGCGGTCCTTGGCATGAAACTGTGACCAACAACTACCAGCAACTTAACAGAAAAATAAGCCCACGGTCGCTTATTATGAGCAGACATGGCAACGCTGGACACTAATATGCCATCAGTTAGAGGTTATGTTTTGTTTACAAAGCCTGGTTGGCTGGTAGAATAGTGATGGTGGCCAGTTTTTCCACATTCACCATCGAGCCAACAGAAAAGCTGTTTCTTTTCCAACAACATTCAACAACTGTCTGAAACCAGGGTTTCTCAAACAGAGGGTCAGGACCTATGTTTGGGACACGGACCCATTTTTATGGGTCTTTAGCAAGTATCCCTATTGTAATTATTATTTCAGAAGATTTTAGAATAAACCTTTTTCAGAAATGGCCCAAAATCCCCCAAAAAATACAAATAAATGGCAGCTCTATTATAAGCTTTCAACGTGTGGTGATGCGACGCATTGTGAGTTTATAGATCTGATATGTTACTACTTGTTAAAGCTTGCAGATTGGCTAATTTAGCTACTTTTGAAACCCATTAAGACCTGGAACGCATCTGTGTCATTTTTAGATTTGAGCTAAAAAAGCATTATTTTACACTTTGGCTATTCAAAAATAGCCGATCTACAATCAGCATTTTTTGAAAATTTGAAAACATTTTGTGCAAATCTTTGAATATATATTCATTAAAGTGAACATTTGTAACTCAAATATTTGCTTCTGGGAGGGTCCTTGGAACAAAATATTTTGAGATGGGGGTCCGTGGCCAAATACATATACATTTTGGGGGTCCTTGACCTGAAAAAGTTTGAGAACCACTGACATAGCAACATAAGCTTTTTAAAAGAAACTTTTAGGATTTAGAAGACATTTTGTAGAATCGGAACCTCAGGCCTTAATGGAATAATTCATAACGTATATTTTGGTACGTTCGCGTCCCGGGAAGACACCGAGCTTATGTTTTTGGGGTCTCAAGCTGATGGGTTTGTTTGGGGAACCACTGGTCTATAAGCCCTATATCCGTCTTGGCAATACGTTTGGCGATGTGGGGCGGTGGTGGGGTTTCAGGAGAAAGTGAAGGATGAGCAGATAAGAGATCACCGTCATGGATAAGGTCCTCCACATTAGAATTGTAGAACAGCTCGGGCTGCCGGAATCTCCTGGAGGCTGCCCCAGCTAAATGAAACCACTCAACTGCTACACTCCAAGCTGTGATGGTGTGCGAGTGTGTGTGCGTGTGTGCGTGTGTGTGTGCGTGTGTGTGTGCATGTGCGTGTGCGTGTGTGTGTACTTGTATTACTACACTTGTGAGGGCCAAACGTCCCCACAAGTATAGTAGAGTGTGAAAAACAGACAATTTTCCTGTTCCTCAGGAATTTCAGGATTCAGGATTCAGGTTGGGAATATAGGATTAAGATGAGACATTTAGAGGTTGGGTTTATGGGTTGGGGTTAGAGTTATGGCTGATTTATACTTGCATGCCGTTGTTGTGAAAACAGATGATCTATAGTACACTTAGCAGCGCAATGCGTTTAAAGCTTGTAGATCAGTGTTAGGGTTAAAAATAGAAAAAAAAACCAAAAATAAGTGAAAATGGCATACATCAAATCGCTGTCCTAAAAGGATGTCCTCACAAGTGTATTAACCCATTAAGACCGGAAGCCGATTCTACAAATGCCTTCTAAATCCCAACAGTTTAAAAAAAAGGTATGTTACTATGTCAGTTGCTCTCAAACTTTTTCATGTCAAGGACCCCCAAAATGATATGTATTTGGCTGCGGACCCTATCTTAGAGTATGTTGTTCCAGGGATCCCCAGAAGCAAAGATTTGCGTAAAAAAAATCACTTTAAAAAATATATATATTCAAACATTTGCACACATTTTCACGATTTTTCAAAAATAGCAGATCTACAAGCTCGTAGCGCGGCACTCGGTGCCGCGCTATGAGCTTGTAGATCTGCTATTTTTTTTATTGCCAAAGTGTAAAATAATGGTTTAACTGGTTACACCCGGTCTTAAAGGGTTAATACAAACCTGTGTGCGTGCGTGTTTGCGTGTGCATGGACGCATTACCCGCAGTATTCCGGGGGCTCGTGCTTGTGAATGTCTGCCATCCCTCGCCCTCCTCTTTAAAAGACAGTGTCTTCGGGGGAAGACGTCGTACTTCACACAGCTGCCTTTGTAGCCATGGCCTGTGGCTCTTTTCATTAAAGATGCACTCGAAAAAAGATGGGTTTCGCTACATCCACGCAACCTGTTTTTCTTTGAAATATCAGCATTATAAATGTAGCCCTATTTTATCTCCTCTCCTTCCTTTTTCCTTCTTTCTTTCGTTTTTATTCCCCAATCTACATACATGCCCCCTGAGCGTATAGGGAGTATGGAACGAGCCTCCATCAGAACCCATTCATCACCGGGCCTAATAGCTTTCATTAACAATCACAACACTTTTGCATCTGTGTGCATGTAGCACTAATTGGGGCAATTTGTTTCTATCTTTTTGGGGACACGAGCGCACAGCGTTGTGCCTTCTAATTTGTAGAACAAACAACTTGTGGGCTTTGTTTTAACCCATTAAGACCGGGAACGCATCTGTGTAACCACTTTAACCATTATTTTGTGCTTTGGCTATTCACAAAATAGCAGATCTACAAGCTCATAGCGCAGCGCTGAGTGCCACGCTATGAGCTTGTAGATCTGCTATTTTCGATATATGTTTTTATATTATGTTTATTTTTTAAGGGAACATTTTTAACTCAAATCTTTGCTCCTGGGGGGGTCCCTGGAACAACATATTTTGAGATGGGGGTCCGTGGCCAAATACATATCATTTTGGGGGTCCTTGACATGAAAAAAGTTTGAGAACCACTGATATTATAGCAACATATGTAAAGAAAAAAGAAAAAAAAAGTTAAGATTCAGACATTTGTAGAATCCCCTGAAGCAAAGATTTGTGTAAAAAAATCTTCGCTCTAAAAATATATATTTATTCAAAGATTTGCACAAATTGTCACGATTTTTCAAAAAATATATCAGATCTACAACCTCGTACCGCGGCACTCGGTGCTGCGCTATGAGCTTGTAGATCTGATATTTTTGAATAGCCAAAGTATAAAATAATGGTTAAAGTGGTTACACAGATGCTTCCCCGGTCTTAATGGGTTAAAAGCACTTAATGGAGAAAGCACAGTCGTTTGGCATCAATGTTATTTTAACAAATAAGGAGTTCATCATTCCCCAAAGGGGTCGTATTTGCATTTCCTTCTAAAGTAAACGCTGTGCTGATCAATTATTTTGTCAGATTAGGGACCGATTTGAATGGATTTGAGACTATAAAGCTTAAGAATACACAGACAGTCAATTCCTCAGTGTTAATTCATCCATTTGTAAAGTGTGAGAGGGTTAAATTAAAGCTGCAATCCGTAACTGTTATGTCCTACCCAGGATTTGAACCATTCTAAGGGCAATGCCCACTTGGCCAGTGACGTTATTGCACTCATGAGCTTCAGGCAGTACTACTTGCCAGCCAGTAGGTGTCCTACCCCGACACCGGGGTCTACATTTCTCAGTTGGAAGGGAAGGTAGACCACCTACAACAACCACTGCAGATGTAGTAGTTGCTTTTTCGTACCCCTTTTTATCTCCATTTAGTCGTTATAAGTAGTATATATATATAGACACCAAAATGCTAATTAATGCTAACATGCAAAATGGCGGATGCTAACACTATTAGCATGTTAGCATCTTAGCTTAGCATGTTAGCATTAATTAGCATGTTGGTGTCTATATATACTACTGTTATACCTATGTTGTCACTGCTGTTTTATCCTACTGGCTCACCTGTCAGTGAGGAGCCCCCACCGGGAGGACATAGAGCCTCCATCCTACTCCTTCCCGCCCCAACACTCGCGGCTGACAGGTCCCGCCCCTAGCCCGATTACATCTAGCGACAAATATCACCCTTCCCGTTCCGTTTCCCTGATCCTCCGAACACGGATTGTGTTTGTATATAGACGCTCGACAAAGCCGGTGGATTCGAACCCCCAGACTCCGTGGGCAGATGTACCAGTTATACCGTATTAACTCATTCACTGCCACTGACGTAAAAAACTTATTTTTTTCCAATTACCAAATCCGCCACTGACGTAAAAAACGTAATTTTGCAAAAAACGTTGATTTTAAAAGATCTCACCGTCCTTCATCTTTCGAAGTGACACATTTCATTGTAGCACACCCGGATACGGAAATTACGTCAATCGAAGATTTCCGTTTCCGCCTGCCGCCGCTCTAAACCTTCCGCTAAATCGCCATTATCTCGGCTTTGTTTTTTAGAAACGCTGTTTAGAAACTGCTACTACAGCAAAATGGAATGTCGCTGATTGAATTTTTTTTAAATCGTATTTTAAAATTTTATTCAATGAAATAAGTTCCAGAGTGCAGCTTTAGCACTGAGGATTTGATCAGCTGCTTGTTCCCTCAAATACTCCTCTGCACCGCCTGATAAGAGATCACTGTTTCCCTTGTGTGTGGCTGTGTGACTGCAGCGATTACGGCTACGAGAGGCGAACGACGGACGGCAAGTGCACCCCGGCCTTCTGGTTCCATCCGTCATCGACGTCCAGGAGCTGCACCACGGGGACGACTTTCGTCAACAGCACGGGGTAAGTGAGGGGCCGGTGGAATTAGCATGGCGCTAACGCTGACTCATAGACCTTACACAGCCTTGAGTGAATTGCCTTGAGTTGAGGAGTTCAGGGTGCATTGATTGCTGTCTCATTTCAAACAAGGACTGGCTGAGCACAATTTGGCCTTAAAACAGAGAGCTCATAGTTTATGAGCAGATTAGGGGTGTGTGTGTGTGTGTGTGTGTGTGTGTGTGTGTGTGTGTGTGTGTGTGTGTGTGTGTGTGTGTGTGTGTGTGTGTGTGTGTGTGTGTGTGTGTGTGTGTGTGTGTGTGTGCGTGCGTGCGTGGACATATGCGGTTTCCACCTGACAGCAACAATATACTTTACAGTGGTATAAGCACTTAAGTACAGTACTTAACTTCCTTTTTTATAATACTTTATACTTCTATGCAGTGGTGGAAAAAGTATTCAAATGTTTTACTCAAGTAAAAGTATCAATACTGCAACGTAGAAGTACTCTGTTACAAGTAAAAGTCTGGTGTTCAAAATTTACTTGAGTAAAAGTACAAAAGTATTGGCATAAAAATGTACTTAAAGTACCAAAAGTAAAAGTACTGAAATACCCGATCTACAAGCTCACAACGCGTCGCATCGCGACGCGTTGTGAGCTTGTAGATCGGCTATTTTCAAGTACAGTACTTGAGTACATGTACTTAGTTACTTTCCACCACTGCTTCTATGACACTACATCCCTATTTTAGACACACTTTTAATCAATTATGATGCTTATACCCGGTAAGCAAGAGCGTATAATCTATCTATCTATCTATCTATCTATCTATCTATCTATCTATCTATCTATCTATCTATCTATCTATCTATCTATCTAAATGGATAACATGCTGTGCATGTACTGTATATAATGCATGTGTTTGACTCCAGTTACAGGAAGGTAGTATCCAACAACTGCACAGCAGGAGTGATTGCCGAGTACTCTGCCAGGAGACAGCAGTGCCCCATCCAGGCCCCCAGGGGGCTCCACTTGGTCACTAGTGAGGGCAGCCTGACAGCCACACTGGGTACCAATGTCACCTTCCTCGTCTATCTGGAGGAGGTACGCTCATTTAAGGGTCATTTTATGTAATGAATGGCGTCAATGGTACCGTAGCCTATACATCAGCAGTTCCCAACCTTTTGTGGATCAGGGCCCAGAGCCCACATCACGACGTTGTGAGCTTGTAGATCCGAGATTATCACAAAACTATTTCATTAATCCTAAGTTAAAGGTTTAAAGAAATAATACTGATATTGATTTGAATGACTTGGATCAGTGGCCCAGAGGTTTCTAGAGAGATGTTGAAAATAGGATTTTGAGAACAAAAGAACAGTGGAGAAAAGATGGAAGTGACTGGAGAGATTCAAATTATTAAATCATTTTGACTCCAGGCCAAGCTGTTTTTGAGATAATTGTGAAAACATAAATGTGATAATTACAACCGCCGCTTTGAGGTAATTTTGTGTGGCTGAGTAGTGGGTGGAATTTGCAACCCGCTTGCCAATGTATGTGTTTCCAGGTCTTTCCAGGTCGTGCGCACTTTTAGCTGAGGAAAATAATGAAAACTGTGGGGTTCCTGCATTTTCACTGCTTGGACCCTTAACAAGAATATCTAAAGCTGTTTGAGGTGCTGTCAAAACAGTGTAAAACAAAGTAACCAAAGGATAAGATAGTTGAGGTTGTTGACAACTTTCAACCTTGTGTCCCCTTTGGGCATGTCTGAAATTTTAAATCTGTTCTATAAATGCACTGTGTGTGTGTGTGTGTGTGTGTGTGTGTGTGTGTGTGTGTGTGTGTGTGTGTGTGTGTGTGTGTGTGTGTGTGTGTGTGTGTGTGTGTGTGTGTGTGTGTGTGTGTGTGTGTGTGTGTGTGTGTGTGTGTGTGTGTGTGTGTGTGTGTGTGTGCGCGTTCCACTGCATATCTCGAAAACTGTCCAACCAAACCTGCCGTGTGTACAGCCCAGTTTCCAGGGGCGTGATGTGCCGAGTAGGAAGTTGGTTGGATCAGCGGTTGTCCAGAACTATATAAATCTCCATATCTGTCCGTCTGTCTGTCTCCCTCTTATGCCCATATATGGAGATATGGGCATAGTACTGACATCGTAGTACTCTGACACCGGCCGGGTACAATGGGTTTTGGGTAAGTGGAGGGGCATGTGTTCCCGACGGTCATCGTTCCCAACCGACAGCGTTCCCAACGGACAGCGTTTCCGACGGACATCGTTCCCAACGGGCATCAGCTTAGTTTTTCTAAAATAGCAAAACAAAAATCTGATCTACCAGCTTGTACATTAGATCAGTTTGTAGATTAAACTTTGGCTATTATTTTGCTGTGTCACACAATCAGACAAAGTACAAAATAGAGCTTCAGTGATTAACACATTGATTGCCAAGATATTAAACATAGTTTTCTATCCCCTTGCCAGCGTTATTACCTCAATCCGATGATATTTGAAACGCCGTGAAAGAGACATTGTGTCCCAAAAAAAAAAAAAAAAAAGTCCCCGTGGGTTGGCGGAGGGATCTGTGTATTCAGAGGAACAACAACCTTTTCCAACCGCGATCCGCCATTTTGGGGCTTCGGCCCGCTGAAAACTGGTGGTTTTCAATGCAAGCTGTTTTTTCCTGAAAATCCCATCGTTGCGTAGCCTGGCTCCACCCCCTGAATCACTTGCCTCGCATTCAGGGTCTGGTGACGGTGTCGAAGGCGGGGGTTTCTCGGTTGAAAATCTGTACGACGAATCGGGATCGGGATAATCCAGTATGAACCAATCGCCAAAGAGTCCAACTTTGGCCACGCCCCCACCTCAGAAAACGTCTGCACTGAGAGTGCTTTCAGACTGAATAATGGAGTGAAACAAAATGAAAATTCAGGCTGAGTGTCAGGCTAATCGTTGGGATGAATAGATGTGAGTTTTTTTGCGATGACGTCACATCCACATACTACTTCTCTGAGTGACGATTGATCATTCCAAAGCTGTGTTAGGGTGCCCCTTGTGGAATTTAAAAAAAAAATGTTTTTTTTTGAAAGAACGCATCAATGCGATCTTGGCCATCAAGTGATGGATTTGAAAGAACGCATCAATGCGATCTTGGCAATCAATGTGTTAAATGTACTGTTTTTAAACATACTGGGCAGCAGTTTTACGACATACTGGGCGGCAGTGGCTCAGGAGGTAGAGCGGCCGTCTTGGAATCCAAAGGTTCCAGGTTTGATACCCGGCTCCTCCTGGCTACGTGTCGACGTGTCCTTGAGCGAGACACTGAACCCCCAACCGCTCCCGATGAGTAGGTTGGTGCCTTGCATGTTTTCAGTGGTGGAAAGTAACTAAGTACATTTACTCAAGTATTGTACTTAAGTACAATTTTGAGGTACTTTTTTAGTATTTCCAAATGTATATACTTTTACACAACGTGTCGCGATGCGACGCGTTGTGAGCTTGTAGATCTGCTATTTTCAATCATTTTAGTACTTTTACTTTTGGTACTTCAAGTACATTTTGATACCAATACTTTTGTACTTTTACTCAAGTATATTTTAAATTCCGGACTTTTACTTGTAACAGAGTACTTCTACATTGCAGTATTGATACTTTTACTTAAGTAAAACATTTGAGTACTTTTTCCACCACTGCATGTCTTCCTCCACCATCGGTGTGTGTGTGAATGGGTGAATGTGAAATACATTGGCGTTTTGGAGAAAAGCACTATATAAACGCAGTCCATTTACCATTCCCCACACAATGTGTGTTTGTCCCCTTTGCAGGGCGAAGGCACCCGGACCAGTGTCACGTTGGACTTTGGCGACGGCCGTGCTCTGACCTACTCCAACGTCAGCTCCATCGAGGACGGCATCAAACACGTGTACAAGGCGGTGGGGATCTACCGGGTGACGGCCACCGGGGAGAACAGCCTGGGTTCAGAGAGCACCGTGCTCTACCTGCACGTCACGTGTGAGACACACCTTCCATTTTGTCACTGTCGGGGGTTGAAACCTTGTATGTCCAAAAAAACTGTTACTTTTCAGCAAATCGTTGCTGTCGTCGGGCAGAAACCTCTTATTTCCATATTTTAACTGTTTGTGTTTTTTTTCCGAAATAGCAAAATTTAGCGTCACACTAAAGTAGTGAAAGTAGCAGATCTGTAAGCTGGCGCTTTGAGCTTGCAGATCTGCTACTTTTCCTTTTTTTGTATTTAAATCCTGAAAAGTAACAGTTTTTGACGTTTCCACCTGACGACATGGAAAATGTATTCCTGTGTTCCAATCCATTCCAATGTAGTTATGATTTAGTTACCCTTGCCAGCGATTTGCGTGTTTTTTTGTTTTGTTATTTTGTTATTTAAATGCATTTAAGTTTCTCTGGCCATGGTTTTAAACACATACGAGGATCGACCACCAGAGAGCAGCAAAATGACACCTTGATGACTCGCTGACTCCCCCCCCCTACAGGCTCAAACAGTCAAATACGTCATAAACCGGATGTGACGACGCCGATGACTGTTCTTCACCCACACTAAAGAAAATAGAAGTGGAGCTCTCCGTTCGTTTTTTATACCGTGTGAAAAACCGTGTTTTGGCCGCATTAGTGCATTTTTCAAGCTAAAACCGGAAATGGAAATCGCTGAAATTGCTTCCGGGTGAAGCGGATGTGACTGGGAAGCGAAAATGATCTCGGAATGTAAATAAAACAGCGCGATCGTCTATTAACCAAATTAAACATATAAGCAGATCTGCGTCCATGGCAGCTTATGTGTTAAAATGTTTAATTGGTTCAGTATTTATAAAATCCACAGACGCACTTAAAGGGGTAGACCACTCATTTTCAACAATAAACTATGTCTTTAATACACCTTAGAGCTGTTGTGTGGAAATAAGAAAAAAGTCCTCCCCCCCTTCTGTGTTGCCTAGAAAAGGATAATTGATTGAGGTCATGTGATCAGTGACATACGCAGGGTGTACTTTTGGCTGAGGGGAAAGTACACCCTGCGTATGTCACTGATCAAGTTCAATGTTGAAAATGAGTGGTCTTCCCCTTTAACCACTTTCATTTGATTCAAAATGATTCAAAAATAGCTAACACGTTGTCGGCTTGTAGATCTGCTATTGTCGCTACATTTGCACACTGACACTCTTGTACGATGAAGTAAGACATTGATTTACGAAAAAGTTGATATATAGAGATAGAAGGTTTATGCCCGACTGCAGCGATTTGTGCGTGTGCGTATTTGTGTGTTCAGTCAGGCTTTGTCTGTACGAGTTTCCTCACCCTCACACAAGGCCCCCCCCACTCCCCCCCGGTTATTTAATGTATTCTGTATTTTACTCGTATAGAAGGCCCTCTCTTCGATTGCTCTTTGGCTATGTATGGCCTTATCGCGCACACAAGAAATTGCACTTGTCAACGTTGTACCCACAGCGTGACACGACCCTTATCTGTTTACAGCACGCACGCTCCTCTCTCCCGTAACCAAACAAACACCAGATAGAGTAAAAAAAAAAAAAAAATCCCATTACAATTCCACTCCAGTCGACTTACGCTTCATAGCGGCCTAACCCCTGGCGCGCGTTTGAAACCACAGGCTGTCTGCTACGTACGTGACGGGCCTGACCACCCCAAGCGTTTTCTTTTTTTGGGGGTGGGGGCGGGGGCGCGGGGGGGTGACAGATGTAACGGAGCAGACTTATTGATCAGGGAGCGCTGAGCCCCCTCCTCCCCTACCAGTCTGTCAATCCAATATGCCAGCAGTGCAAATAGAGCCACCGCGGGGCTCGGGGAAGCGCCTACGAGATGAAAAAGAACACGCAGATGGTATCCAACGGTCCCCCGTGCAGGGGAAGGGATTCTGAACGGAGCTCAACCCCCTTCGTTAACCCTCCGTCGTCCCGCCTTTTCTTCGTTTCACATTTTTTGCATCGAGACTGCAAAGTTGTTGTTTCCTCCTCTCTCAGTGTTTTTGTTCTCTTCGCAACTGTGTTTCTCACCGAGCGGTGGATTAGTGACTGAGTAAATGTACTCAAGTACTGTACTTAAAGAGGAATTTCCTGAGGCGATTTTCTTGGCGATGCTAAACACCTCACCTGATGACATGCTCAGGTGAGTTTCGGTGATGTCATCAGTGTCTGTGATGGCATAATTCCTAACTAATCACAGAGAAGATTGTGTGCACATCCCACGCCTGCGTTTAGGCCAGGTGCTGGACATCAAGGGAAGAATCAAGGATAAGAAGAAGAAAGTCCGCACACTGTTCTCAAGCTCCCAAAAAACTCACTTTTTATTTATTCAACGTTTCGACCTTCTAGGTCTTCATCAGGCAAACAATATATTCAATATTTGCCTGATGAAGACCTAGAAGGTCAAAACGTTGCATTAATAAAAAGTGAGTTTTTTTTTGGCTTGAGAACAGTGTGCGGAGTTTCTTCTTCTTATCCATAATTCCTAACTAAACCAGTCTTCTTCCAAGGTACACCAGTCTTCTGCCTAGGTGTCTATGCTATATACCCTAGAGTGCACCGCCATCTTTTGGCCAGTGTGTCATGCTATACCCTGGAGTGCATTGCCATCTTTTGGCTAGAATCATTCTTTCACTGCCTTCAGTGGACAACCCCCTACAGTCATGAGCTTAACAAACTATACAGTAGCTTATTTTTCATGACTTTGAAACCAATTGTTATACAGGCCTGCTTATCGTTTTCTTTCTAATTCTAATTTGTTCTAATTTGGCTGGGTGGTTTATAGCATATTATTCTGTGGTCTGACACAATTTGAATACATAATACTGCTTATAGGACTACTCATACAGGGTTATAGCCTGACATTGGCCAGACTGATAACGTGGATTCACTCTCACGTTCCTCCCCGGTATCAGTCTGGACTTCAGCCCATATGGGAGCGAGTATGAGAAATCAGAAAATGATCAGTGAAAAGCATCAAAATCATTTTCTGATTTCTCATACTCGCTCCCTATGGGCCGAACTCCAGCCTGATACCGGGGAGGAACGTGAGAGTGAATCCATTTTATCAGTCAGGCCATTGCCAGGCTATCAGGGTTAGGGTACGTCCTGTTTACGGTACAATTATTATTTAAGTACAATTATTGGGTACTTTTACTTTACTAGTATTTCCATTTTTAACACTTACATCTACTCCATTATGTCTTAGAGGCCAACTACTCCAGTAAAGTAAAAGTACCTCAACATTGCACTTAAGCACAATATTTGAGTACATTTACTTAGTTACTTTACACCACTGGTTAAGCGGTAATAACGCATTTGAATTTACCCCGTTATGAGCAAGTGTTACCGCTGCCTTTGCTGATTTTACTAAAGTAATACATCTGCGTACTTCTTCCACACCACTGCGCCTCACATTTGCATTGGAGAGAGACTGCAAAGTTGTTGTTGTTCCTCTCCCTCGGTGTGTTTTGGTTCTCTCTTTTGCATACACAGTTGCGCACAGAGCAGCGAGTTCACTCCATGATGTATTTGTGTGCCTGAGTAGGTCAGCTGGAGCACATCCATCTCTCGGCTCCCTTTGTGGCCGTGAAGAACAAGGAAGTGAACCTCACGGCTGTGTTGTGGCCCAGCCAAGTGGGAACGGTCACCTACATCTGGTGGATCGGAAATAATTCCGAGGTACGTTTTTCTGAGGCTTTATTCGCACCTCTTTATACATTTCGTGTTTGCACTTTTTTTTTTTTCTCTCCTCCTCCTCCTGGCAGCCGCTGCTTTTGTAATTAACGCATTTAGACCGGGGAACGCATCTGTGTCATTTTCCACATTGGCTATTCAAAAATACGCAGATCTACAAGCTCGTATCGCGGCACCGAGGGCCGCGCTACGAGCTTGTAGATCTGCTATTTTTGAAGAATCGTGAAAATGTGTGCAAATCTTTGAATGTATTTATATTTTTTAATTTTACTCAAATCTTTGTATCTGGGGGGGTCCCTGGAACAACATATTTTGAGATAGGGGTCAGCGGCCAAATACATAATCATTTTGGGGGTCCTTTGAGAAAAGTTAACCACTTATTATAGCAACATGCGTTTTTTAACATGAGTTAGGATTTAGAAGACATTTGTAGAATCCCCCCAGAAGCAAAGATTTGAGATACAAATTTTCCCTTTAAAAATATATATATGTTAAAAGATTTGCACAAATGTTCACGATTTTTCAAAAATAGCAGATCTACAAGCTCGTAGCGCGGCACTCTGTGCCGCGCTACGAGCTTGTAAATCTGCTATTTTTGAATAGCCAAATAAATCTTACAATGACACACAGTATGCGTTCCCGGTCTTAATGGGTTAACAGCGTTGCCAACTATTTCCGCTCTCAAGCGTGCAGGAGGGATCTTAATTCGGCTCGACTGCCTCCGTGCAAAGGGTTGCAATTTGTGGCCGCGGTAATCTGCTGTACTCTGATAAATAGTTGCAGAGTATGCTGACTTCTAAAACACATAAACGTGGCTCAATCACCGATAGCCACCGAAGTGTGTCCATCTTTATGTGTATCTATTTTCTCTTCCAACTAAGGTCTAAGTTGATCAGTCCCAAAGACTGATAAATAGGTGATTCATCTAAACTGCTCGCATAAACTGTCACCGTTACTTTGGTGGCCATGAAGCAGTTTTCAAAGATAAATGTGTGTGCAATAAGGGCTGATTTATGCACAAGTTGCGCTTTTGTCGTCGCACATTTGAAAATTGCCGATCTATAAGCTCCCGACGCATCTCAGCACAACGCATTGTGAGCTTGTGGATCGGCTATTTTACATGCGCGACACCGGCGCGCAACCGAGTGTAGCGGGCCTGTGATGCGAGAGTTGGCACGTGGCTCTGAATTCCACAGTTAACCCATTTAGACCGGGAACGCATCTGGTGTGTCATTTTAAGATTTCTTTGGGCTATTCAAAAATAGCCGATATACAAGCTCATAGCGCGGCACCGAGTGCCGCGCTATGAGCTTGTAGATCTGCTATTTATTTTTTTTAATCATGAAATATTTGTGCAAATCTTTGAATATATATATATATTTTAACTCAAATCTTTGCTTTTGGGGGTCCCTGGAACAAAATATTTTGAGATGGGGGTCCGCGGACAAATACATAATATTTTGGGGGTCCTTGACATGAAAAAGTTTGAGAACCACTGATATTACAAGTATAAAAAAAATAATAATAATGTTAGGATTTAGAAGACATTTGTAGAATCCCCAGAAGCAAAGATTTGAGTTTTAAAAAATCGCTTAAAAAATATATATATATTCAAAGATTTGCACACATTTTCCCGATTTCTCAAAAATAGCAGATCTACAAGCTCGTAGCACAGCACTCGGTGCCGCGCTACGAGCTTGTAAATCTGCTATTTTTGAATAGCCCAAAGAAATCTGAAAATGACACACACACATTATGCGTTCCCGGTCTTAATGGGTTAAATCTAAACCTGGCTGACATATAGTATACATTATGGCGTGCGGGGAGGACCGCCAGTGTCTCGTTCCCGGAGCCATATCTGTCTTTATAATTGCAGTGAATGTGTTTGTTCGGCGGCGCCGGGGCGCCCATCACTAGGACGGGGCGGTTGAATGTGGCTCCGGTGATGAACGGAGGCAGCATTAGCATCTCTGAAGCCATTTGAAGAACAAATTGAGATGTGGGAAAAAGAAAACGACAGCAGGAGCCGTCGGTGTCACACAGGAACTCCCTGTGGACCGGGGGATGTGTGTGTGTGTGTGTGTGTGTGTGTGTGTGTGTGTGTGTGTGTGTGTGTGTGTGTGTGTGTGTTTGAGGGCCAAAAGTCCCCACAAGTATAGTATAATTTGAGAAATAGACATTGTCAGAGAAATTGTGTTTTTATGGTAAAAACAAACATTTAGACTGAGGTTGGAATTATGCCTGATTTATTATTTTCTGCGCAACGGAAATAGCAGATATACAAGCTCACAGCGCGACGCGTTGTGAGCTTATATATCTGTTTTTCTGCTTTAGGGTCTCTGTTAAAAATGGGAAATGAAATGGTAAAACATGGCATTCATAAAATATGAGTGTGTGTTAGTGTGTGTGTGTGTGTGTGTGCGCGTGCGTGCGTGCACGGGGGTTGGCTGGTTGACACTTCTGTAGTGTAAATAATGGCAGTGTGAGATGTTAACCAGGCGTTGATAAGGGCCTCCCTTAGGAATTCCCTCACCTTCCCTGTTTTTTTATCCCCCCCATCTCTCTCTCTCTCTCTCTCTCTCTCCCCCTCTCTCTCCCTCCCTCCCTCTCTCTCTCTCCCTCAGCCCGTAATCACCCTGGAGGGAAGCGTAGCGTGCACGTTCTCTCGGGAAGGCATCAACACAGTCACCGTGCAGGTGTCCGCTGGGAGCGCTATTCTGCAGGACAGGAAAAACATCGCTGTCCACGGTGAGCCACTATTCCTCCTCCTCCTCCTCCTCCTCCTCCTCCCCGTCCGCTGGGGGTTTAATACAGCTCTGCAAAAACACACTGACAAGAAATGCCGTCAGGGTCCACTTTAATGAGACTTTCCCCCTTTTTTTCTTTTTTTTCTTCTTTACAAAGTAAATACTATCAGTCTCGGATAGATTTTTAGCTCACTCCCTTGGTGGTGAATTAATGGCCGAACCTTTGCATTTAACCCATTAAGACCGGGAACATATCTGTATTTTAAGATTTCTTTGGTTATTAAAAAAACAGCAGATATAGATCTGATATTTTTTGAAAAAAATATTGAAAATTTGTGCAAATCTTTGAATACATTTTATATTCAAATCTTTGCTTCTGGGGGTCCCTGGAACAAAATATTTTCAGACGGAGGTCCGCGGCCAAATACATTTTGGGCAGTCCTTGACATTAAAAGGTTTAGGAACCACTGATATATAGCAACATAAGTTTTTTTTTTTAAACAGTTAGGATTTAGAAGATATTTGTAGAATCCCCAGAAGTAATAAGATTTGAGTTACAAATGTTTGCCTTAAAAAAAAATATATATAGAAAGATTTTCACGATTTTTCAAAAATATCAGATCTACAAGCTCATAGCGCTATGAGCTTGTAGATCTGCTATTTTTGAATAGCCCAAAGAAATCTTAAAATGACACACAGATTCCCCGGTCTTAATGGGTTAATGGTAGCAGGGGGAATGAAATCCTTTTTTACGAGGCCTTTCTGTTTGTTCGTTGTGTTTTTGCAGAATACTTTAGATCTGTTTGTTGGTTGTGTTTTTGCAGAATACTTTAGATCTGTTTGTTCCTTGTCTTTTTGCAGAATACTTTAGATCGCATCTGCTGGCCTTTTCGTCGAACCTGGACGACCACAACCCGGACGTGCCTGAGTGGAGGCTGGACGTGAGCCGGGTGATCAGGAGGGCGCTGATCCAGGTATAGTGCATCAACGCTCCTGGCTTTGATTTCCATCAGTGGTGATGGAAGAAGTACTCGGATATTGTACTTAAGTAAAAAGTAGCAATACCACAATGTAGAAATACTCTGTTACAAAGTAAAAGGCCTGTGTTCAAAACGTGACTGGAGTAAAAGTACAAAAAGTAATTGGCATCAAAATATACTTAAAGTACTAAAAGTAAAAGTACAATTTATTTTTGAAAATGGCAGATCTACAAGGCCACAGCGCGTTGCAATGCGACGCGTTGTGGCCTTGTAGATTGGCTATTTTCAAATAGCCTATGCTGCATAAAATAGGGCTAAAGTGGTTCATTTATGTTTTATAATATAATGATTTATATCTGCAAAGTAACTAGCAACAGCACATTTCTAATAATTGTTGCAAAAAAAAAAGTAAAAGTACAATATTTTGCTTCTTGAGATGTAGTGGAGTAGTTAAAGGACAACTTTGTTTTTTTACAACCAAGGTTTATGTTTTAGATTGTAATTAAAGTAAATAAAAGATGAGTGTTACATTTTTTAAATGTACTGCTTTCTATAGTTTTAGCAATTTTCGCAATCTTTTTTACAGTGGGCGGGGGCATTCTGTCCGGTGGCTAAATATGTCTTTTTTTACACAATAACCCGGCGTTTTCTTTATTATTATTTACAGTAGCTCTTCTAGCCCCCAATAACTCACATCTGGCCATCAAAGACCACAGGACCTTTTTTATTGTGTAAAAAAGGCATATTTAGCCACCGGATAGAATGCCCCCGCCCACTGTAAAAAAGATCGCGAAAATTGCTAAAACTGTAGAAAGCAGTAAATGAAAAAAAAATAACACTCATCTTTTATTTACTTTAATTACAAGCTAAAAGGTAAACCTTGGTTGTTAAAAAACAAAGTTGTCCTTTAAGTAAAAATACCGAAAATTGGAAATACTCCAGTTAAGTAAAACGTACCTCAAAATTGTACTTAAGTACAGTACTTGAGTACTTACAGTAGTTACTTTGCGCCATTGGATTTCATAGGACCTCGGGGGGTCGTTTGAATAGAGCGTGACCCCCGTGGCACCCTGAGAGATGAGGCTGACTTTTATGATGATGAATGACAGGGCAAGGGAAGATGAAAGAAATCATCATTCTGAATGGTTTATACTTAGTTGCGCGACACGGCAAGCAGCCAAGTGTAAATCAGGCATAATGGCGGTGACCTGGCCTGTCATCAACATAGAACTGGGCTCTAACGTAGAGCTCAGAGTTCAGGGCCATGTTTGTGCAGTTCAAACGGCAGGGTGTTAGTGTATGGATGAACATATCTCTGTAAACGCCTGAGGTTTGCAGTATGCAGTGGTGGAAAGTACATTTACTCAAGTACTGTACTTAAGTACAATTTTGAGGTGCTTTTACTTTACCAGAGTATTTCCAATCGTCTATACTTTTACTTCTACTCCACTACATCTCAGAGGCAAATATTGTACTTTTACTCCACTGCAATTATTTGAAAACTTTAGTTACTATCATATTACTTTGCAGATATAAATATATTACATTATAAAACATACATTAACCACTTTAGCCCTATTTTATACCTAGGCTATTTTCAAACGTTTTAGTACTTTTGCTTTTGGTACTTTAAGTCCATTTTCATACCAATACTTTTGTACTTTTACTCAAGTTGAATTCCGGACTTTTACTTGTAACAGAGTACTTTTACATATCAGTATTGATAAACTTTTGAGTAATTTTTCCACGACTGACAGTATGCCATCCTCAAATCAGGTGAAGGGGGGGGGGGGGGGGGGGGGGGCTTCCAAATGTGATAAGCATGCCATTTTAAGGCATGTGTCAAACCCTCAAATAACATGGTCAGGGCAGAGATAATTCTGCCTTTATTCACCGTCCTAGTCATATTCATTCATTAGACATTAGATTGTTTATTTATTTATTCATGTATGTGTGTATTTTCTTTGAAGGTATTGAAAATATATATGTACGTTATGTCACATGCACACACACCGCTAATAGAGATTGAAAGCACTATGCAAAATAAGACTTCATTTATTTCTGCTCCATTATGGAATAGAGTGACGTCATTCTGGGTTCACAATCGATCTCTTCTGGGAAGTGTCAATGAAATACATGAAAAATATATGTATTTTTATAATATACTACACTATATGTTAAATGGCAGTGAGTCATGCAGTACAAGAGTCAGGCACCCTGTCTTAAATGAAAGCAGCACACACACACACACACACACACACACACACACACACACACACACACACACACACACACACACACACACACACACACACACACAGTAGTGAAGCTTAACATTAATCTGTCCTGATTGAATGCAACGCCACAAATACATCAACTAGACCTTTGGTTCTCAAAGTGGGGTCCGGGGACACCCAGGGGTCCTTGGGTGGGGTTCCAAGGGGTCCCCAGCAAAAGTAGTTAATTTTAGCAATCACAAGCATTTTAACCACTTTTTATGCATTGGCTATTCAAAAATAGCAGATCTACAAGCTCACAGCACGTCACTTCCTGTTGTGCTGTGAGCTTGTGTATCTGCATTTTTTTTTAAACTTTTTGGGGATTTTTTTTGTTTTAAATTTTAACACAAATCTTCTCTTCTGGGGGTCCCTGGCACAAAACATTTTCAGAAGGGGGTCCGCGGGCCAAATGCACTTCTTTCTTGACCCAAAAAAAGTTTGAGAACCTATATATGAGCTAGACCAGTGACATTTTCATATGAAAACCCCCCCAAACTGATATATATTTGGCCACGGACCCCCATCTGAAAATATGTTGTGCCCGGGACCCCCATAAGAAAAGATGTTCCACAAAAAAAAAAATCTCCAAGCTCAGTTGTGAGCTTTTAGATCGGCTATTTTCAAATAGCTTGAAGTAGCCTATCTGTATATATATATATATATTTTTTTTAATGCTACAGTATATCAACTTAATTTAGCTGGAGACCCCCTGGGATAGCCTGGTAAACCCTCCCTCCGGAAATCTCAATTCCATTTCATTTCAGGAGTGAGTCTGGCATGATCCGCCTGTCTGCAATATTGGCTGTGCTGGAGTTGGGCGGGAGTAATACCGTTGACTGACAACCCCTTCAGCCAATGATAATTTTTCCCCTTCAGCCAATCAGCAGTTCACCAGTCTTAATGTGACGCGACGGGACTTTTGAGACAGCCATACCCAAAATGGGTTGCCTTTTTCGGGTACAATGGTGTCACTGCCCGCCCCTACCGGTTCTCAATTATTATTTTTTTAAATAGGCTTTGTCATGATTAATTGACCACATATATGAAGTTAAACAACTAAATTCTATCCAAACGATATCTTATAAGTAAATTCCGTGCCTCAAAATAGAAGTTAGAGAGCTTTTTGAAGTCAAAAAATAGCGGAGAATTGGCCGCACAAGAAAAAGATGGCTGCCGTTCGTGTTTTGGGCTCACTCGAACTCGCCACCTGATTGGCCAACGTAAGCTGTCAATCACAGAACAATGAGCGACGACGCTGATAGGCGCGGCCGTTTGGCATACACAGCCAATATTGCAGAGAGGCGGTTCATGCCAGACTCACTCCAGGAATCAAATAGAATTGAGATTTCCGGAGGGAGGGTTTACCAGGCTACCCCTGGGACTCCCTCAAGCACTTTGTGAACCACTGAGCTAGACATGCTGGTGAAGACCTTGCATTCATCCCTTTAAACAGAATAAAACATGATCCTCCATTCCATGAGGATCATCATGACCCTCATGTTATTCTGTCAAATGCCCTTGTCCAATGACATGAGAAAAAAATGATATTTTCTTTGTGCATAAATCCATCCATTGTGTATAAATAAGTATAAATCCAGTGATACTGTAAAAGTCCTGCATTCAACATTTTACTTGAGTAAAAGCACAAAGTTGTTGTCATTGAAATGTACTCATTATGCAGAAATGGCCTATTTCACAATCATATTAATGCATATTAACAAGGCACTAATGCAGGGGTCTTCAATGTTTTCAGGCCAAGGACCCCCTAGCTGAGTGAGAGATGAAGCAGGGACCCCCTCTATATTGTATAAAAATGTGTTTCAGATTACTTTTTTTTTGTCGTTTACTAGGTCTGCTCTTCTTTCCCTCCACACCTATACCTCTTTGCCAAAAATAGCCGATCTACAAGCTCACAACGCCTCGCAGCGCGAGGCGTTGTGAGCTTGTAGATCTGCTATTTTTGGCTAAAGTTCTCCTCAGAAAAGGGATGCTAGTGGGATGCTAGTGGGATGCTAGTGGTTAAGGGGGAAAAAAATCATATCACACAAAGATTTGGCGGACCCCCTGTAGTAACTCTGAGGACCCCCTAGGGGTCCCGGACCCCCTGTTGAAGACCCCTGCACTAATGTGTTCATCACTGTAATGTTGCAGTCGGTAAAGGAGCCGTTGATGTGATTGACTTCACGTATTGCTGTAATCAATACACCATAATTCATCTGTTAGTATTTGTAATAATAATCGAACTCTACAACGTAACTAGTAAATGGAAATACTCAAGTAAAAGTACCTCTACAGTACTTATGTTGTTGTCCACAGCTGTATAAATCATATGTGGTTCAGTTAACTCACATGTCGCTCTTGTTCTTTCCCCATATCACCTGTTCCTGTATATTCCTGCTGGACTCGAACCCAGGCCACAGGAGTGAGAGAAGACCTGCTCCTGGTCACCGTCCTGCCTGGGAAGCCCACCGCCTCTGAGTTCTATCTGGTACCGGACAAACAGTTCACCGAGGCCCGGCCAGAGAAGAGCTCTGCTCATTTAGATCAGGTAAAGCAACGTTTTGTCTCTCAAAAGTACAAAGCACTCATTATGCAGAATGTTCCATTTAAAGTTTTCAAATGTATAAAAAATCTTTTGAAAATAGCCGATCTACAAGCTCACAATGCGACGCATTGTGAGCTTGTAGATCGGCTTTTTTCAAATGGCCGAAATGTATATAGGGCTGAAGTGGTTAATGTATGTTTTGTGATAATAATCAAAATCTACAAAGTAACTAGTAACTAAAGTTTTCAAGTAATCGTAGTGGAGTAAAAAGCACAATATTTGCCTCTGAGATGTGGTGGAGTAAAAGTATTGGAAATTGGAAATACTCAAGTAAAGTACAAATAACTCAACATTGTCCTTAAGTAAAGTACTTGAGTACATGTACTTAGTATACTTTCCACCACTGCTAGCCACGCTAGCCCTACCTCCCTGTGGGAACCCTCTGGACACGCCAGGCCCTCCAGGTGACCTTGACCTCTGAGGCCTTTTAACCAACCAATGTGGAGCAACATCTCATAGTCATTTAGAAATTGAAATAAACAAAAAGCTACTTTTTAATTGACGTAGCACCCAGCGATATCTATTTTCACACAGAAGCAAGTGGGTTTTTCCACCGATCAGTAAAAGTGGGGTGTGGTTGTTTTCCCACCTGGAGTGGGTTTTGGTGCAAAACAAATGCTTGTAATGGATTCTGAATCGTGAAAACACCCTTGGGTTGACCCCTCACATCGCTGTTGTTGTCGGGGCAGAAACCTCTTATCTCCATATTCTAACTTTTTGTGCTTTTTCGTAAATGAACGGCCTACTTGATCATACTACAGCGTCACACAAAAGCCCCAAAAGTAGCAGATCTATAGAAGCTCGAAACACAGCGCGAAATCGGGCTTGTAGATCTGCTACTATTGCTGTCTTCAGGATTTGAATCCTGAAAAGTAACGGTTTTGGACATATGAGGTTTCCACCTTACAGAGACGACAATGCTACTTAACCCTTTAAAGACCGGGAACGCATCTGTGTGTCATTTTAAGATTTCTTTGGGCTATTCAAAAATAGTAGATATACAAGCTCATAGCGCGGCACCGAGTGCCGCGCTATGAGCTTGTAGATCTGCAATTTATTTGAGAAATCATGATTTTTTCGAATATATATATTGTTAAACAAACATTTTTAACTCAAATCTTTGCTTCTGGGGGGATTCTACAAATGTCTTCTAAATCCAAACAGTTAAAAAAAAAAAAAAAAAAAAAAAATTGCTACAGTATAATATCAATGGTTCTCAAACTTTTCCATGTCAAGGACCCCCTTGTAACAGAGTTAAAAATGTTCGCTATGGAAAAATAGATATTCAAAGATTTGCACACATTTTCACAATAAAAAAAACAAACTTATAAAGACATCTTAAAATGACACACAGATGCATTCTCGGTCTGAAAGGGTTAAGGCAGCTGCCATGCTACCTTAGGCAGCTGTCATGGGCTCCTCCTGGGGGAGTTGAATTTCAGTGTTTTTGAAATGTTGTTACTTGACATGTTTTCAAAAACAAACCGGCGCAGACATTTCTTATTCCAAGATTGACCATCTCTCTCATAATATTCCCTGACTATCTTTCAACGTTTTAAAGAGAGAGGGAGAGAATAAAACAACATCTTTGCCGTTGGGCAGAAACCTCTTATCTCCTTTTTTTTTTCTCGTAAATTATCGCCCTATACTTGATCATATACTACAGCGTCTCGAGTATCAAAAGCAGCAGATCTACAAGCTCGCAACGCGGCGCGAATTGACACGTTTGGAGCCTGTCGATCTGCTACTTTTTGCTATTTTAGAATTTGAATACTGTAAGAGACTAAATATTCATGTTTTTTTTACATTAAAGGTAGGGTAAGTATTTTTTAGTTTTTTTTTGTTTAAAAGGTTAAAGTACTATATTCTGTTAGTAATCATTGCTATAGAGCGTTTGTTCGGTCACAGGGGTCTCTCCAGCCATTCTAGTAAACAGAATATAGTACATTTTCAAGTAGGTGACAAGTTTTAAGCCAATCAGGAGAGAGCACTGAAAATGCATTTTCTGTTTAATAAAGAGCTGGAGAGACATGGGAGAGACTCCTTTTACTGAACAAACACTCTATAGCAATGAGTACTATCAGAATATAGAGCTATTTAACACTTAACCAAAGTAAATCACTTACCCTACCTTTTAATGTTTTTTTATTAATGTTATATTATCAATGAAATCTTAATGTCCGACTGGTGGTGGCTGACTATCCACTCCCTGCGGTATTGTCTGTAGTAATTGTCAGTGCGTGCAGCACTTTATTCCAGACAGGCATGTGAGTGGGTGGGTGGATGAAAGATAACCTTTGTTGATCTTATTCAACGTCAGATGATGTTTGAAGGGTTTGTACAGGAGTCAGGCACCCATGGCAGATTATGTCATGTTTTTTTTTTATTGCTGCTGCTTGGTGTCACTGCTGGCTGCTGCCATGCATTTTCTGGGAGCTTATAGCAGTGGAGGAAAAAGTACTCAAATGTTTTACTTAAGTAAAAGTATCAATACTGCAATGTAGAAGTGCTCTGTTACAAGTAAAAGTCCGGAATTCAAAATTTACTTGAGTAAAAGTACAAAAGTATTGGCATCAAAATATACTTAAAGTACCAAAAGTACTAAAATGTTTGAAAATAGCAGATCTACAAGCTCACAACGTGTCGCGATGCGACGCGTTGTGAGCTTGTAGATCGGCTATTTTCAAATAGCCTAGGTATAAAATAGGGCTAAAGTGGTTCATGTAGGTTTTATAACGTAATCATTTATATCTGCAAAGTAACTAGTAACTAAAGTTTTCAAATAATTGTAGTGGAGTAAAAGTACTATATTTGCCTCTGAGATGTAGTGGAGTAGAAGTAAAAGTACTGAAAATTGGAAATACTCAAGTAAATCAAAATTGTACTTAAGTACAGTACTTGAGTAAATGTACTTAGTTACTTTACACCACTGGCTTATAGTCACAGCTCCCTCCTTAAAATAAGCCCCCAAAGCTTGAGTTCTTCTCTCCTCCAGCAGATGTCAATGTTGTTCCACTGAAGCATGTCCGGGGTATTTTAATGCAAAAAAAAATGGAAAAAAAAGTCTAATTCCGGAACAACGCCTGAGGAATCTTGACGATAGACTCATCAATAAGCCCGACAAGTATTCACAAGTCATCAAGGGTAACAACTTTTAAACCCCCTCAAGTCACATCTTGGGGGGGGGGGGTTCTGAGTCTCAAAAGGAGCATAAAAAAATCCAAGACAAAGAGATTGTCACAGCTGATCAGACCCGCTAAATCACACGCGTATCAAGATGGACTGCATTAGCTTTGAGCCTAACATAATAGATAGGCGACTGGTAATAATGTAAGATCTGCTCTTCACAGGAAATATTCCACACAGGCGTGTCTAGAGAAAAAGGAACTGGAAGGAAATCAATTTGATTTCTCCCCCCCCACACACACACACACACACACACCTGGCTGATGCCATGGCAAAGACCCCTCTTTTGCACAGCCCTGCAATAAATCTTCATTCAAGGTTGACATCTTGAAAGTGTAATGCGTTGGACTGCTTATTAGAATGTATAATAGATTTACTGACCCTGCTATACAGTGGGGAGAAAACTAATTATTCATGGCACAGTCTAAATTTAAACCACTAAGAAATACAGGGAAATGAAGGAGTAGAGAAATTACTCATATCACAATTAATTTGGCAAATGAGGCAGATAAGATAAATGAAGCCTTTATAATAGAAAAAGGGGATTTTGGGGAGAGAAATTGAGGGGATTTGTTTAGTCAGTCCTTTCATGTCCTCTGTTTGCAAACCTACTTTCTGCTTGATGCATGAATGAAGCCCGAAGATGAAATAGAAAAGGTACAGGTTCAATGATATCCCGATATCATATAAAAAGAAACCCTATGTCATTTTTATGCTCACTGCAGCCCTTCGGGGTATAGATTTATCATAGTATGAATCAGACCATCTACTGTATGTGGAGAAACCGTTTATGACCGACAAGATTGAACTCCAATTCTTTTATAGTTTACCTTCAGGTCAGGGTAATCTGTCTGATTTATGTCAAACTTGCAAGTTCTTAGAACAGAATGTTTCGTGTCGCTCTAAAAAGCAGACATTAGGCATGTAATTAATTGAATTCATACTGCAGTGGAACATGGACGCACTCAAAGACATAAATAGCTAAATGACGTGCAGGGTTCCTGATAGGTGCACTATCTGACATTTCAGTGGGTTGTGGCTACTTAGTTAAGCAATAGTCATCGAGTTGATTAAATTGAATCAAAACTGGGTTAACACTGGCTATGCATCCCATGTCTATAATACACCTACTTATAATGCATTATGATCTACTTATAACACTGTATAAGTATAGTTATAAATACTTATAAATATGCATAATGCTTTATATTAAACAATAACCCTAAAATGTTTTATAATTATGGCCACTTATAAATGCATTGTAAGCTGCTTACAATACTGTATCATTACAGTTATAAGCACTCGTAAGCTCTCATATTGCAATTGTAACACATTAGAAAGCCTGTTATAATGATTTATAAAGTCAAGTATTATAATACTTCATAATTGCTGGGCACTGGCAGACTCTCTATCAATTATCATAGTTGTAATACCTTATAGTCACTGTTATAATGCATTATATTCACTGTTAAAATGCATTACACCGTGATTATATGTCACTCAGTGATACTGACCATGATACTGACCATGATGCTGACATTATACTGACATGATACTGACCATGATACTGACCATGATACTGACCATGATACTGACCATGATACTGACCATGATGCTGACCATGATACTGACCATGATACTGACATGATACTGACCATGATACTGACCATGATGCTGACATGATACTGACCATGATACTGACATGATACTGACCATGATACTGACCATGATACTGACCATGATACTGACATGATACTGACCATGATACTGACCATGATACTGACCATGATACTGACATGATACTGACCATGATACTGACCATGATACTGACCATGATGCTGACATGATACTGACCATGATACTGACCATGATACTGACCATGATACTGACATGATACTGACCATGATACTGACCATGATACTGATCTTTACTTTTGGGGGGTTCCCCCCCAAAAGTGGGGAGCCACTTTTGAAAAAGAAAACACTGATTTAGATGCCGTCTCTCCCTCTCAACCAGCTCTCGGAGGTTTTGCTCAGTGCCTTGAACCAAAACCTAGTCCAGTTCACCCTGCGGCCTGGGGTCCAAGTCACGGTGTACGCAGCGCACCTATCAGCCGGTAAGGCCCAGCACCTGTTTAACCACACATGTTATATATATTGTTAGAGTTGAAGAGGAGGCCTTATGGGAACGTAACAATGAGAATGTAGAAATGTAGAAGGCTTTAGAGACATCTAGATATACAGTAATAGACAGCCAGGTGTTTTTTTGGACCCGGTCAACTAACAACCCCCAACCCTGTGTGTGATTGGCTCCCCAACATGTAGCTACACAGAGACATTCAGAGAGTGAGCATCGTTACAAGTATGTGTGCCTCTTCCTATTGGGGATGCTGCTACTGTCCTAAGAGCTTATAAGATAAAGAGTAAGAGAAGTCAATACTACCGTATTAAATTAATTCACATACTGTTTCACATAGGGGTACATTTTCATGTTGCCTGCTTAATGCATGACTTACCGTAGCTTTGCCGCGGAAATACAGATCCTTTTTTTATTGATTTATACTTTGCGACTCTTGTCTCCCCTGTCTCTGCAGCGCCCCTAGTGGACACCGGCGCGAACCACAGTGGCTCCGCCATGCTAATGCTGCTATCGGTAGTGGTTGTGGGCTTAGCTGTATTTGTCATCTACAAATTCAAAAGGTATAGTGTTTATGACTTGACATTTCTATTTAACCGGTCGAACCCCTGCTTTGATAGAAAGGTTGTGAGTGCTGTGTACGCATGTTTGAAGGATCCTGGCAGCTCGGTAAACAAAAGCTGCCAGCGGGGATGGAGAGTAGTTGGATCTGCTGTCTGTCAGCGTAAAAACCCGGCGGCCTCTCAAGTCTCAACAGAGAACTGGCCTTTCTCTCTGTTCAAGGAGAATCTTGTTAAGATTCTTTTGTGGCTGCACTCTTTGCAAATTAAATGTCAGTCAGCGTTGCAGCATTATCAATATTTAGCCCATTGAGCCTGTCTGGTTGACCTTTCGGAAATATTAAATTATTTCTCAGCAAGGTGCTTAAAAAAGGACACCAGCTTTTAGCGACATCTGGCAGAGAAATAGCGATAGCATCAAGACACCAGCCTTCCATCCATGGATGGTAATTAATATTTTCACATTAGGGCTGCAACTTTCAATTATTTTCTTAACTATTATTCTATTGATTACTTTTGAATAATCGAATAATTGATTGATTAACTACTTGAGCCCTATTTTATACTTTGTCGTACAACACAAAAATAGCAAAAAATATATCTTGTAGATCTTGCTAAAATCCCCCCACCAAAAGTTTGTAGAATTTAATTGTTATTATGTTTTTATCTATCTAAACTACATTAGTTTGATTAACTCCTAATTCAAAAGCACCACTTGCCGGTTCTGGTCAGACATAATTAGGACGTTTTCACGATTCCAAGATTCCAAGATTCCACGTAGCATTGCAATCTCTTTGAACCTCAGACAGAGTCCATGTCCTCTTTTTTTATTTGTATTAGCTAGACTTTATATGCCTTTATCCCTGGGCCTCATTGTAAATCTTTCCTCAAGGAAGATCCCAGGCCTCAACGTCTATGCGCAGATGCAGAACGAAAAAGAACAAGAAATGATCACAAGTCCAGTAAGTCCAACAGAGAGCACACCCAACGCACAACGGGACCTGGTGACTTCTTTGGAGATGCTGGACACAGAGTTCAACACGCGGCCCATCGGTAAATATGACCATCCTCATACATGTTCATCCCGTCACTGTCAGGGCAGAAACCTTGTATCTCCATATTTCAACTTTGTATGTGGCGCGAAGCGATACGTTGTGAGCTTGTACATCTGCTATTTTCACTAGTTTGGGTCTCGGGGAGATATCAAATTTCTAAATATAAGCTAAAAAGTTTGGGAACCCCTGTTCTAAGAGTGTTACGCAAAAAAAGTAGCAAAAATAGCCAAGCTCACAATAGCGTTGTGATGCGATGTGAGCTTGTAGATCAGCTATTTAGCTTTTTTTTTAATGTATTTTTATTTATGAAAGTTGAAGTCAAAGTGGTTGAGTGTGTCTGTGGGTTTTGTAGATATTGAACAAAGGAAAAGTATTAACATGTGCTTGTGACAAATGGACGTTGGAACACCGGTTACTTGTTTTTACCAGCTTGCAAAGCATGCTGGTCTATGAAGAGACTGATCTACTAGTCATCCATGTGTTCGACATGTGTTGGACATATTCGCGACATGTTTTCAATTTTGGCTGTCCTTTAAGCCAATGGGGATACTTTCCCATACTCTGAACGGGCGGTGTCTAGACCTGTCTAAACCAATGGGGAGCCAGTGTTGCCAGATTCTGCGAAACAAATCAGCAAGCTGGTATACATGACTGAGTCATGTCTTGTTTTGTTTTTTCATTTCTTGCAAAGCGACGGTTTTGGACATACAAGGTTTCCACCTCGACCGCATCAATCTGCAACTATATCGTGTTTTTGTTTAGTTGTTTGTGCTGCTGTTGTTTCCATGTACCAGTCATTCCATGACACTCATCATGTGTTTCACTTTGTTTCCCAGGAGTTAATGGGGTCAGTTCAATAACCCACGTTTGAGCAGTGGGAAAAAGAAAGTATGATGGATGTTCTCTTCTAAAACTCAACTTGTTTTCCCCTAATTAACTACTCACCTTGGCGTTCCTATTTTGGGCATTTCATTAGAGGTGAACATTTTTAAGAAATGTTACATTATTCTCCCCCCAAAATAAAGAATTGGGGGGAGAAATTGCTGATCCACAAGCTCACAACACGACACGATGGGACACGTGGTGAGCTTGTAGAACGCTAAAAGTATTTAAAAAAAAGGCAATCTACAAGCTCACAACGTGTCACGATGAGACGGGTTGTGAGCTTGTTGATTGGCTTCAACCATTAAAGGGATATTTCACTTTCAGATTTGTTTTGGGTCATTTCATCGCCTACTCAGGCCTTTGTGAGCACCACGGACAGTTTTTAAGTTGCTTAATTCAGTATTTAGATATTTGATATTCATTTCATCAGACACGCCCCCTTCCTATACAGACCCATTGTAACTTCAAACTCCATTTTAACCATGATAGATTAATCGAGGACCACCCGTCCTTGGTTCTGGTGACTCATACCGCCCTCCTAATACGTGAGGAAGCCGTGTTTTTTTCAACTTTTTTCATTTATTTCTAAAAAAAAACATTTGGAAAATGAAAAAAAGAAGAATACAATAAAAAGATTTAATACAATAAATGAAAAAGTAATCGAAAAAACATGCCCCCTTCAGGTATTAGGAGGGCAGTATGAGTCACCAAAACCAAGGACGGGTGTTTTCGGTGATATGATAAAATGACCCTTTTTTTAAAAAAAAGTGAAATATCCCATTAACCCCTATAGAGCATCGCAGTTCCCGCCCACTTCCTGGTTTTTCGTGGTGCCGGAAGGAACAACTCAATGCATTTTTCCCATTGACATTTCCAAAAAAAATTATATCTATTAATTTAAGCCTCGAATCAAGCCATCATGACATGACATGAATCATGACCATAAAACGTTTGATTCTGTGATTTTTCTTTTTTGAAAACGGCAAAACAAAGGGTATTTATTAAATATAGTATATCATATAATTAAATATAAAATAAAATAAATCACAGAAAAAAACGTTTTATGGTCATGATTCATGTCATGTCATGATGGCTTGATTCGAGGCTTAAATTAATAGATATAAATATTTTTGGAAATGTCAATGGGAAAAATGCATTGAGTTGTTCCTTCCGGCACCACGAAAAACCAGGAAGTGGGCGGGAACTGCGATGCTCTATACGTCGTTGATCGGGGGTTCGTCACGGCTCTCTTCTTGGCCCACTCCTTTTTTCCCTCTGTACCAAATCTCTTAGCAGGAAAATGCGAGCTCACAGCCTATACAGTAGATCTGCTATTTTTGGCGAATGTTTGCTGATTTTGTGCAGAATGTTCACCTATTATGACGTGCCCAGATCAGGGTTCAAGTGGGTTTTAAATTGGTTAACTTTAATCTACCTCTGGGTAATAAGCTGTCCACAACTTTTAACTCCACTTTCATCATGTTGTTGTTCTCATGGCCTGACACACTAACTGAGGAATGGCTACCATTATAGTGTTCGCTTTTCTCCCGCTTTTATTCTGCTATCGTGTTCTTGGAATTATAAGGTCATAATGAAAATTGTTACGTTAATGGAGATTTGATTTGAGATTAAAGGATACATCAGTGTGATAATGTGATAATTGCATAATAATCTCTAAACGACCCCAAATACGGATGGAACCTCACTATTCCAAGCTCACAACCATGCTTCCCATAACTTTTGTGTATCATTTTGTGTATCATTGTCTTTGTTTCCTGTCTTGCTCTTCCTCTTATCGTAATCCAAATCAACAACCCTATTCCTTTCCTGGTCTGTTAACCCATTAAGACCGGGAACGCGTCTGTGTCATTTTAGATGTCTTTGGCTATTCAAAAATAGCAGATTTACAAGCTCATAGTGCGGCACTCGGTGCCGTGCTATGAGCTTGTAGATCTGCTATTTTTGAAAATTCATGAAAATGTGTGCAAATATTATTATTATTTTTTTTTTTAAGCGGATATTTGTAACTCAAATCTTTGCTTCTGGGGGGGTCCCTGGAACTAAATATTTTACAAATGTTCGCTTTGAAAATACATATTCCAAGATTTGCAAAAATGTCACGATTTTACAAAAATAGAAGATCTACAAGCTCATAGCGCGGCACTCGGTGCCGCGCTATGAGCTTGTAGATCTGCTATTTTTGAATAGGCATAGAAATCTAAAAATGACACACGTGCTGCGTTCCCGGTCTTAACTTCAGTTGCTCTTAGCTGATCTGCCCAGTAAAATAATAAAGCTTTAACAATGGTGGTGACGTGAGATTAGCATCCAGGTAATCAGTCTCAAAACAGTACAAACCGAGTGGCAAGGAAGCTCCGCTGGATATGAAGCCAATAAGGAAGTGCTTCTCAGCACTGCAATTCTCATTAATGGCCTAGAAGGGGTCGCTATTTCCCCCCCCCTGCTGGCTGCAGAAGTACCACGCCGTTGATTACAATGTGGATTTGACCGGACTTTACCTTTACCTTAGTAATCATTGTCATAAATACTTTATGCTTTCAGTCGCTAGTTTTAACTCTTTAACTGCCAGAGTAAAGAGTGTAATAGTGGGACGCTATACTGCCGGCGAAAACAAGTGATTTTTACTGACCTTTGAAAAATCATGGAATATTTTCCGTGATCGCCGTCCTCACGGAGATGGCCGTCCTCACGGAGATGGCCTCATTACACACACAGGGGTATCTGGAGTCTCGGGGGAAAAAAAGTAGCCGCTTGTGGTAATCCGTTGCACATCCGTGGCCAGTTGAATGTGCCTTAATTGTTGCCGTAAAGCAAGAAGAACGGAGACGTAGTCATTTTCCCACAGGAAATAAACATTTTTTTGGGAAAATGACGTCAGATCCGGGTCTGTCGTCATCTGGCAGTGAAAGCATCATTCATAGGCTAGCAAACAGCGCCATCTGGTGGAAAACCACTGAAAACACAAATCTTGTCATTCTCGTCAGTGGCAGGCTGCGCCTTGGCAGAATACAAGAAAAATTATGGTCCCACTAATTTTAAAATTGATGATAAAGTAGGGTATGCTTCTAGTAGGGCTTCTACTGGCTCTACTGTATGAAGACCCGCCCTCGTTGCCCTTCCAGCCAATAGCATTTGTTTCCGCTTGCTTTTCGGGACCGAAAATTTCAAGGATTTGAATTCGCTGAAAAAAGTGGCTTCAAAAACTTGGCTTCTGTAGAAACCAATGGGTGACTCAAAAGTTGGCGACCCCCCTGTAGTAACTCTGAGGACCCCCTAGGGGTCCCGGACCCCCTGTCGAACACCCCTGGACTACTGTATTGTCAACGTTATACTGTAGATCTTCTTAATGTCGATTCATTCCCTCTCTGTCGTCTTTTTCAAAGGATGTATGAAACCTCACGCACACGTCAAATTCTCAACGGAACTCCCCACGTACATCAACGTTTAAACTGGACCTGGAAGACTCGTCCAGACGTATATCTTGGATTTTGTTCTTTTTTTTTTTTACCATTTGGGACACGATGGTTTTGAGCTTTATACCTGTGCATGACGGTGGACCTTGCTGACACATACTGTGCTCTGTGATAACCAGAAGAAAACTGTGTACAGGTTGATCCGTTCTTCTTTTTACATAATATGTCCAATGAATTCAACATTTTTGATTACATTTATTTATACGAGTCAAATACATAATCTAGAGGGAAAAGCCAGCATGAACTAAAGCGGAAAAAAATATATAATAAAAGTAACGTTTTCTTGGTTTTGCTTAGGTATCCGACATTGTTTTGCTGTTCTATTATGCTAACAGCGGTAGTAGATTATTTATTCATAAGAATATACTTTTATGAAGTATATCATTGAAATGAAATACATGTTTATTTTGTAAATCATGAATGTCTGTTAGAAATGTATGTATTTTAATAACAAATGTCAGACTAAACAAAATATGGTAAAATATGAATAGGATCATTCCATTCCAGTTCTGTCTCTGAAGCTGATTATGGCACAATGCACATTTTGTACTCAAATGTTTCATGTTGCTTTCAAAGTAATAACTCATTTAGATACAGGGTTTGGTTGTCCTATAATTGCTTTGAAAATCGCTGTTAATCTAATGCTCTATTTAAGGATAAATGCCTTTTTTCCCCTATGTTTTGTGCTTGAAGGCAATAGACAACGTGATGGCAAAGGTACTACACAGTTCCTTAGTGCAGGACTTAAAAAGATGCCCAGTTGTCATAATGCAGTACACACATTGGCAACGACAGAACGATGTCTTCACAGAAACAGAAGGCATTGGGATATCACAGGACGCTTTTCATGACAGCGGAATCTTCTCAAAGTCTTCTTCGGTCACCTCCCAGTCACAGCTCACGTCCCTTCCAAGACAGAGTACAATGTATACCGGAACAAATATAAGGTGACGGCTGGAAAGTAATAGAGCTACTGTTATTTTAGGTCAGAGAGAGAGAGAGAGAGAGAGAGAGAGAGAGAGAGAGAGAGGAGAGAGAGAGAGAGAGAGAGAGAGAGAGAGAGGAGAGAGAGAGAGAGAGGAGAGAGAGAGAGAGAGAGAGAGAGAGAGAGAGAGAGAGAGAGAGAGAGAGATGAGAGAGAGAGAGAGAGAGAGAGAGAGAGAATAAGAGGAATGGAACAGTGCTTTTTGGGGACACAAAACACATTAGGGTGTTCTACAGAATAGGCAAATCGACTTCCCAAATAGCTGATGCAGCCAGGTCAAGCTGAAGGCTGGTTAAGGTTGGTGAGACATTTAGGCTAACGTCAGATTGTTTTACTTGAGTAAAATTAATGCCACAATATAGAAATACTCTGTTACATGAAAGACTCCTGCATTCAAAATTTGACTCGAGTAAAAGGTATTAGCATCAAAAGATACTTAAAGTATTTTTTTGAAAATAGCAGATCTACAAGCTTGGCTATTTTCAAATCGACAATAGACAATAGGTATAAAATAGGGCTTATGTGTTTTTTTTTGGGGTAATACAAATCTAAAAGTTTTCAACTAACTGTAGTGGAGTAAAAAGTACAATGTTTGCCTCTAAGACGTTCCTGACCTCTGCAGTAGGCAGCCCCCTGCATCGCCATACTGCCAGCTCATTAGAATGTTGTGAAGGACAAGGAGAAACAGAGCGCAGTGCAACGTGTCAAGCCCCCGTCTTTGCATGAAGGAATCTAACTGATGTGGATCTGTGATTGACAGTTCTCTAAACCTCTGAAGGAGCATTGTTTTGCTACGCTTTGTTTTCGTTCTGTTTAGTTTAGTCTTTCTTTAGTTGTTTTTTTTTTGTTGCTTTTTTTGTTTCATTGTTGATTTGTGGAGAAATGTCCGTACTGAAGGAATAGAATGTTATCTCATGTTGTCTAATAGTACCTTCAAGACAATTACAACAGATGACTATGTATACGTACTGTATGTTTCTTACATGCATGCACACAGACCACACTCTCACTCACACACACACACACACACACACACACGCACACGCACACGCACACGTACACGTATACATTACCCACAAATGGACACACTCTAGAATGTAAATCATGAAAATACAAAATATTGTAAACAGACACTTTAAATGCCAAAAAAAAGAGACTTGGCCCCCTTGTCCAGAACAAGTTCCAGTGTGGATTCAGTGATTAACTATTTAATTAATTTGCTTTGTTTTCCCTGCGTCAGTTATGATTCATATTCATTTGCCAGGTTTAAAAGGAAGTGTACATTTTGATGCCACATGTAAAAATGAAACAAATATCATCTTTACCTTTATTTTACCTGCATCATCTAATGTTGCAGGACAGTTTTGCCTTGCTATGATTTGACTTCTACTGTACAATAGCATGGTGAGGGTATTTTCACAACAAAGACTTTTGACTCCACATCAACAACATAAAAAAAAGTGGGACATTATCAATGTAACTCTGGCTTACCCCCTATAAGTTGTAATCCTGCATACCCCAGAGGAAAGCTCAAGTCAATGGATCTCAATAGACTCACGTTTCAGGATATCTGCGGCTTACTTTCCTCAAATCACAATGGTGTGTGGATGTAGCCTGTAACCACGTAAAAAAGCCAAACTCTAATCTTACCCTTAAAGCTGCAATCCGGAAATTATTTGAATGAATAAACCATTATTTTAACCAAGTCTGTTGATACAATATAACTCTAGTACATCTGCAATGTCTGCAGATACGTTTAAACCCTGGCGTCTGGTAGGACGTCTGCTAGTTGACAACTAGTACTGCCTGAAGCTAATAAGCGCATACGGTCAGTTGACCCAACCCTGGCCAATGAAGTGTGAAGTTCCTCTTGAAAGAGCGGTAGAAGTTTGGTCTCCCACTTTGAATCCCTGGTTGGAAACCAGGGAAACCTTCGGATTGTAGCTTTAACTAACTGTAGGGGATAGGAAATGAATCTGTCCCAGACAGGATCATCGGAGTTTAGAAGAAACATGCTAATGTGCTAACCCCGGAAGCACCTTCTGCTTTTGAAGGCCAACAGGGAAGGAGGACAGGTGGAATGCTAGTGTAGTAGAGTGGCACAGAGCCTCTGTCTGAAGATCAAAATACCTATTGTCTCCCCTTTCGGCTAGTGGATAAGGCTTTGGTGTATTTTCCTGCGCGGGAGACCCCGGTTCGAATCCTGAGTGTAGAAGAGTGGCCCAGAGCCTCTGCCTGAAGATCACAAGCCTTATGTATAGGCGCAAATTAGCCGACAATAGGCAAACATTCGACGAAAGTAGCCGATCTACCCACGGCGCGCCGCAACCCGGCGAGTCGTGAGCTTGTAGATCGGCCATTTCGCCGAAGAGATTTGGTGTTGAGGGAACTAAAAGAGGTCAACAAAGTATATAGGGTTTAAGTTTGAGTTCTGATGACCCTATTTCTCACTCACTCTTTTCCTCTCGTTCTCACGCTCTCTCTCTTCTTCCCATAGAGTTAGCAAGATTATTTTTGTAGAGAAATATTAATAAGGATTAAAAAAAAAAAGTTTTATTACTGTAAAGCTTTTGTATAAGAACAGACGTTAAGGTGTTACAATGTTTTTGTTTGACCTCAACTGTGGTGTGTAATTGTTTTATGCATTTACAATCATATTTATTAAATGGAGAGAAGTCTGTTAACTGTGTTTTCATTTTCTTACAATATTTGTACATAAATACTATGTATTTGCCGAAGTAATATTCAACCTATAAAGAAAACAAATCAAACTGGTGTTTGTATTTTGTTTTTGTCTTTCATCTCCAAGAACTTAACGGTATTGTAAGTGATGTTTTTGTTAAAACAATGTTGTTGTTTTTTGTTAAAAACATTAGTTATATCTATATTCTGATAGTAATCATTGCTATAGTGTTTGTTCAGTAGCAAGGGTCTCCCCATCTCAGATCAGGAGAGAGTACACAAATATTAGCTTCAATTTAGTGTTCTAGTTCCAGTTTTGACTACTAATTTCTTTGTGTCATCACTTCCTATTTCACTTCTTTGTCCTGTATCCTGAATGAGGTCTCTCCTGATTGGATAAAATTGGTATCCTCACTTGAAAATGTGTTTTCTGTTTACTAAAGGCCTGGAGAGACAGGGAGGCCCCTTGTTAATGAACAGACGCTCTAGCAATGAGCTAATTCACTTGTTCTAACAAAAAAAAGGGGGGTGGGGGGATCACTTACTGCACCTTTATTCACCCTCATCTCCTAATCTCCCATTCTTCCTGCTACTCAGTTTGTGGCAGATTTTCCAGCACAAGATGACTTCTAGTTCTATAACTGCTCTTCATCTGAAACAATGATCTGTATCCGTGTGAACACTAATGACCACTTTAATTGCTAGATCCATTTCAACTGCCTAGCATTTCGCTTGACAGCGACACGATAACAAGACTGAAATAGTCTGCCAGGTCTCACCTCGGCTGCCATAGTCTGTTGGGCATGCATGTTTTTAATAGACAAGAGATGGGGATAGTTAGGGAGGTTAAAACTATCATGTTTTGAAACACGACTTGTTGTGATTCCCCTTGTGTATCAGAAGGCGCCGTGTTCACGGTAATTATACATCAGTATTTACTGCAGGTAGATACAATAGAAGATGGATGTTTCTGAGTTACTTTTAGCTCAGTTCAGCAGAGCAAGCTTTGTAACCGACAAGATGTAATTTAACCACAAAAATAGCATGAAAAAATTCATAATGTTCAAGCTCACGAGTCACACTGAGACACGTCGTGAGCTTGTAGATCGGCTATTTTCAGCGAAGATTTGTTGTGTGAAAACAGGAGGGGAACTAGTATAGTGGGCGACTCCGGTCAACTAAGTATAGAGCAGATCCACATCAACTGAATAATGACGGTGCATCCATCAGGCTAAAATAAATACAGTACTAATGTCATGGTTATTCTCACGATGTAGACGTCCAGAGTCTTGTATTTGTCCTTCGCAAAACAAGATCAGAAGGAATGGGGACTGCAGGCCACGGTCTGATACAAAGCCAGTGTTCATGAGAACAGAGATGCAGGGAGGGTGGTCGTGGATGGGGGTTGGGGTGGGGGGGGGGGGTGACAACTCAAGGGACTCGTTAATCGTTTTTTTTTTTTTTGTCCAACGATGCCCGAGTGCCCAGAGGAAAGCAGCAGATTACCCAGAGATCAATGCCAACGGGGGCTGATAGTGCTGACATCTCAAGGTAGAGCACAGTGCAGTGGCCTCACGGGACCTCTGCAGCCAATAAGGAGCTATACAGGAGATACAGCGTGAAGGAGAGCCAGAGACATGGAGAAGTAAATAGCAGGAGGATTACACAACATGTTACGATGTGCTCGTCAGTGTGACTCCTATAAACGCCAGTGGTGGGAAAAGTACTCAAATGTTGTACTTTAAGTAAACGTACTGTATCGATACTGCAATGTAGAAATACTCAATTACAAGTAAAAGTCCGGAATTGAAAACTTTATTGAAAAATAAAGTACCAAAAGTAAAAGTACTCATTATGCAGAATGTCCCATTTCACAAGTTTTCCAAAAAAGAAATATTTTGAAAATAGCAGATCTACAAGCTCACGATGCGTCACATCGCAACGCATTGTGAGCTTGTAGATCGGCTATTTTCAAATGGCCAAAATATATTATAGGGCTGAAGTGGTTAATGTATGTTTTGTAATGATAATCTAAATCTACAAAGTAAATATAGTAACTCAAGTTTTCAATTAATTGTAGTGGAGTAAAAGTACAATATTTGCCTCTGAGATGAAGTGGAGTAGAAGTAAAAGTACTGAGAATTTGAAATACTCCAGTTAAGTAAAAAAAAATACCTCAAAACTGTACTTAAGTACAGTACTTGAGTAAATGTGCTTAGTTACTTTACACCATGCTAAACTGTAAAAGGCAGATGGGCAGGCCCCAAGTAGCCGATCTACAAAATTCCTAATCAAGTTCACAATGTGTCGCAATGCAATGCGTTGTGAGCTTGTAGATCGGCTATTTCCTGTATGTTTTAAATGGCTATGGTGCTACAGCGAGAGTCCTGTACTGTATCTAGCCTATCTGTAGAAATATCTGTAGAAATATCATTTATTCTATTACTATGCATGTAAGGGTACGAGCTGGGTCAAATATTCACAGTTGTTCTTGTCTCAATGTACTTGGAGGCAGGATGGATTTGCCACAATGGACAACATAATGAGGGTAAATTTAAGGTAAAAGGCAATCATGGCCTTTCCTCTAGCACCACCCGTAGGCCAGAATTCCCACTTGCAAACAAGACATCTCAAAATGGAATGGTGGATTGTCATGGGTGGAATATGAAACACAGAGGGTAAACCCTAGTCATTTGAGTGACCCCCATCATCTTTTTCAAGCATTGTCAACATCAATGATCATGATAGATGTTATTGTACCCCCCCTCCCCCCCAGAATTACCAAAAGGGAAGAAAGGCACACCAACGTGGAAGGAAGTGGCACTACAAAATAAAGGTCGTAAGACACTGTCAGTGAGTTAACTCTTTTCTTTAATCTGCCATGTTTTGGCATTAAGCTGTCACAGCTTCTGATGAAGGCTTAACGCCGAAACGTGTCAGATTTAAGACATTGTTTAACTGACTGACAGTGTCTTGCAACCTTTATTTTGGAGTACTGCTTCCCTCCATCCTGGTGGATTTAATCCTATCGAGTTTATCTTGTTAGCTGAGCACCCATGGCCAAGGAGGGCAAATGGAGGATGCGCACCTGGCTCCAGTTTTAGAGGTAAGGGGCACACCTCATGATCTTAGTCGCATCCCTAACAAATTTCTCTGATAGGAAATGTTAAGACAGTCTGTATAAGGATCATAAAATGAGGATGGTCAGGGTCATTGTCAGCAAACAAACAAAAATGGCTGCACTTGGAGACGAGCTAGGAAGCTGACAGTTAATCAAACAATACCAAAATGTTGCTGTGAATTATCTTTATTAACTGATCAATTAAGGACTAAGGACTGTATTTAATGTCATGTCAGGTCTTCAGGGTAGACAGATATTCCCATAAATCCACCCATCCCTTATAAAGTTACTTTGCTAAACAGCCATACCATGGCCTTTATTGTGACTTTGAACGTTGACCGTTTCAACCTAAAAGTTAATCAGGTCTTCGAGGCAGCCTTTTGATCATTACTGCCAAGTTTCATGAAAATCTGGCCATCTGTTCTCAAGTTATTTTGCTAATATTCTCTGCCTATGGGATACAGAGGTCATACCCCCCAGCTAGCTGTGTAGTATCTTGTTTCTCCTGTCCTTCCTGTGCACTTGCCTGTACTCCTGTAGTCCACATAATCTCCACTCACTGCTCCTTAAATGTGCTTAATGCTAGATCCTCAGTCTTTGGCCCCCTTTTCACACCAGTGTTGATTTCATCGACTAAAACTGTGACGAGAAATGTTCGTCAACTACCTCTTTTTCACTGACGAAAACGAAATAAAAACTAAGCTATGATGACTAAAACTAAGACTAAATATATTGACAATTTTGTCGACAAATAAAAACTAGACTTAAATGTTAGTGAGGGACTAGTGGAGAAGAGATCCAGTAAAACTAAAAGACAAGTCATTTTATGTTTGGTTGCGCTCGGGTGTTGCGCTCTGAAAATAGCCGATCTACTTGTAGATCAGCTATTTTCAGAATGCAACCAAGTGTAAAATCAGCCATTACGACGCCATCAAGGCACCGCCAATTTTAGTCGACTAAATCAACTGTAGATTTAGTCGACTATAATCTTATTTAGTTGACTAAGACCAGACAAAAACTAAATCATTTCAGATGACTAAAATATGACTAAAAAGAATTTATTCAAAAGACTACTAAAACTAAATCACTTGCTGTCAAAATCAACACTGTTTCACACCCATTTTGCTGCTCTCGGGAGCGGCTATAGAGTCCAGATGTTGAATGTGGTGAATCTGAGAAGCCGCTTGCATCTTATTATTGCATCAGGTGCGCGCGCCATCATGGGGTCTGTCTGGCAGACACTGACACTGCATTGCTCCTAAGGAAGTATGGTAGCAATCAATTCGTTTCCAATCAAAGCTAAATACCGACGAGGGCCGCCGGTCCTCTGGCCCGCTTTGTCTCTCAGGGTGTGCTCCCTTAACCATTGTCTTCACAGACTTAAACACAAAGCAGTGGAGCAGTGGTTGGTCAAATGTCCACTTCATGTGGTTTATTTAACCTTTCTTTTGCTATATCACCCCTCTGGCTCTTACTGTAAGTAAGCTAAAATATGTATACTGTAGTATTGAAAAATATGATCCGACCCATGTCTGATGTTTTGTGTAGTAATAAAATGCCACATCTTTGCAGATAACAAGTTCGTTAAATTAATTGATTACAAAGACCCCTCTATACCTAAAATAGATAACACATCAGCAACAGCTACTTCAGCTTGTGCCCAGAATATACAGTATATATATGCACGGTATATGCACTTCTAAATGAATTACAGCTTGCCTTTTAACCCCCCTATGACAGCGTGGAGTGATGCAGAGTCCAGATAGGCCACGAGACCGCCCTGGTTGGCCCAGCAGTCCGCCCCTTTACTCTCAGTGCGGGGCTGGTGATAGGTCATTTCTGCCTGGACGACGTCTCCTCCGGTGCTGGACTGGCGCAGACATTCACTTAGGTCCACTACGCCACCCCCGAGGGCCCGGAGCAGAGCATGCGGTGCACACGAGTCCCACTTAAAGGTGCTTCCCTCTGAGAGGACGTAGACATCGGCCAAACCCTGGATCACGCACAGCATCTTATAGCCGGCTCCGGAGGCGTACATTAACTTGTCCGGGCCGCCACACAGAGGGCCCAGCGCTTCCTTCACCGCCTGCTTCTCGCCGGGGCTGAGGACCACCGACAGGCCTCCTCTCTCCCCTCCTCCGCTCTTGGGTCGGGAGACCGAGCAGGCGTTGACGTTTCCACACGACACGCCCCAGAAATGCTCTCCCCTCCAGCAACCGGTCGCTGGATCCTTGTGGTTGAAAGGCTGATTGATGACACCCATGACCGGTTCTCCCGTGTTCCTCAGGTAAACCCCGATGAGAACCAGGGCACAATGCAGACCCGATGGAGACAGGCGGCCCTCTTCCAACACCTCCTCGCGACCGTCGATGTATTGGCTAGTGGCGTCGATAGGATCGATCCAGATGCTGATCTCAGAGGGACTAAGGGGCACGTCAAGATCCTCAGGTCCTGCGACACTTGTCACTGGGTCCTGGTGAATGGCCCGTGCCAGGAGAGACGCTGCCATTTTGTCACCGTCCAGTACTGTGGCCAGGAGCGCTGCCGTCTCCACCTCTGTTGCACATACGGTCACCGTCACACTCTCTCCGAGCCCGTTTTCAAACTTGTTGGACTCCTCTCCGTGTATGAAGCCAGTCATTTCAGGGAACCGGGCTCCGACATCATGGCAGATCATCTCTTGGATCACCACGTCAGCGAGTGTCTTGAAGTCCTGGACAAACTCCTTGTTTTTATCATCTCCAGTTTTCTCTTGAACCAGAAGCTGAAAGAGGGGGACTTCCTGCCTGCAGACCCGAGCCACGTTGGCGGCTTTCTCAGCCACTTGGAGCAGCAGCCGGAGTACATCGGCCATGGAGGTGGGAAGAGGGGGATCAAAAGCTACGTGACGGGTCTGTTCCTGATCTGTACCGTGTTTGGAAGCGGCGCTTCCTGAACCAAGCCACAGTCACAGAAAGTAGAGTAAGACACAGAGTGACTCCACGGTATTTATACAATGTAAATACAGTAATAATATCAATACACTTACGTAAAACTTGCCAGTTCTAGTTTCATTACGTCACCACTATAGGTTTAAAACGTTCATCAGCGATGTACCGAGGTACACATGCCTCTTCCTCTCATTCCTTCTCTGTCTTTCTCTCTGATCACCTTCTTCCTCACTCCGCCATGAACCCTCTGCCAATTACCGCAGGTTGCTCTGATGTGAACCCACAACATCCAATCTACAGACTGAACAAGTAACAGAAAACAAATCATAATGGTATAAAATGAATAATTTTGTCTTGCCTCAAGCCTTTCCTTCTACCATCCAGCCCGTCCCCCAAAAGAACTGTCTCACTCAGTCCATGCAGGACCAGGTAATTGGCCACACAATGGTCCATCAGGTCTGGGAACAGCGGGGGTCCACATGGAGACCCTTACGGTCTGAGAGTGTACAGTGTAGATTGGGGTCACACAAATGGGGGTCCGTGGCTAATGTATATCAAGTTGGGGGTCCTTGAATATCAAAAGGTTGGGAATCACTTGGAAAACACATTTCCTCTGGCACGCATTGGTCATCCTGGTGTACATATCAGTCATCATTTTCCTGTGCCATGTGCTTTCGTGGGATCCATGTCTGTTGTGTGTTATTGGAACAACAGTCATGAGTTCAAACCCAACCACCTCAGAACGTGGACCAGTTAAGGATGACCAGCTTTTTATCGTTCGGCTGGGTTTGCTCTTGTCATCTTAATGAGGTCACAATGAGTCATCCATGCCCAAATGTAGAGTTCCAGGTCAGTTGCTAACCAGATAATTCTGACTAGCAACACAACAGTGGTAACCACAATACCCTGGAGTCACTCAAACATATTAAGTAACTATGGCGATCTCATCCGTCTATAAATGCACATCTCTGCGTATCTGTGTATCTGCATATTTGTACTTCACGTGTCTCGAGAAGTTTCCGATCAGTCGACTTTGAACTTGTCGCCTGCAAGTTCACACGTTTGTTGTGAGCTTTTAGATTGATTTTCGGTTTTGGAGGGGGGAAAAAAAGAAGGGAACAAAGTACAGATCCCTTGAGGGCCCGCCCCGGCCAACAAAGTATGTAAAAAAAAATATATATATACAAAAATGTCAAAGAATTCAAAAGTAGAGAAAATAGCAGATGTATAAACTAGTAGATCTGCTATTTTCGCTATTATTAGTGATTAAGGGTCCTGGGGTATTTGTTTTTTAATAGATCACCCTAGGCTAGAGCTATCGTATCTGAGAGAGAAACTCTCCGAGCGAGGAGGGCAGGAGGAGGACAGTTTGTTACTTTTGCCGAAGGATATGAGTGTGCATGCAGGGTTTTGTGGGCACATGTTGACAGCCTGTTACTTTTGCTTGAAGGGTGTGTGTGGTCTATTGCCTATATAATTTACATTCCTTCGTACAAATCCAGCTATATGTCTGAGTCTCGCTGTCAGCATGGGCTACACGCTGGTATGACAGGACTCTGGGGTTAAAGCCACTCTGATCCATGACGCCAGTCACTACTGTGCAGCTCTCTGTTTGCTGTCCTGCCATACCGAAGGAGCAAATAGGAGGGCTGGATGACAGCTAGCCTACCTCCTTCTGAGAGGGACTCACAAACACAACCAGTGGTGGACAGTAAAGAAATACATTTACTTGAGTACTGTACTTAAGTACATGTTTTGAGTATCTGTACTTTACTTGAGTTTCGTATTTTTTGGATACTTCACTACATTTCAAAGAGACTTGACTCCACTATTTGTAGGAAGGGGAAAAGTACATTAAGAATTCACCACATAAGCTGTATTTCAAATATAGTGAAAATAGCTTGTTTATGCGCTATAGAGTGCCGAAGTCCTGACGTCACTCGTTCATCCCCTGTCGTGGAAGTAATTTCTCTTAGGAGAATAGCATTTGGTCATCTTAGAATCGTCTCATATAAGAATTGTGGTCCAAAAATAAACAAATCGTCCCGGCGATATTTTCGCGGAGGTGGCTCTGTATCGTTTATGATAGTCAGTCACTCATATTTGATACAGTCTGTTTCTGGCGAAAATGTAACTAATTCGGCGGTAGCCCAACATTAGCGTTTTCTCACCGTCAGTTGATGCTTCATATCCATATGAGTCAAACCGCTCATTTGTTTATGTTTAAACCGATCATTTGTTTATGTTTGGAATACAGTTCTTATTTGACGCAATATTAAACAAGTCTATGGGAATTCAGAATGGGCGTCGAAAAACACGACCCAGGTAGGATGCGTAAATTACGTCAGACTCCAGTGCTCTGTTGTCACTGTTATTAATGTATTTTGCCCTAAAAATATGGGGGGGGGGTCTAAATTTCAAAACAGCGATGCATTACTATTAAAAAGAAAATGTACTTTGTATTTGTCCTTTTTAATACTTAAATTTAAAAGAAATTAAAGCACACCGTTTTTATAAAGCATGTTTCCAGTGCTTTAACTCAAGTACAGACCGAGCAACCTTCACTTGTAGTTCAGTAATATTTGACCAGAAGTATCTACGTAACCCGAACCCTAAACTATAAGTAATGGGTTTGAGTACATTGCCCACCACTGGAGGGATTCACAAACATAAACCCTCCGAGTGAAGCTAGTATAGGAGATGGATTAGGTGTCAGATTGTGAGTATTTCTCACAGCAGCTCCGCAACAACCTGAATGGGAGCCCATGCGTTGTGTGTGTGTGTGTGTGTGTGTGTGTGTGTGTGTGTGTGTGTGTGTGTGTGCAACCGGCCCACCACCCACAGTCTCCCAGGAAGCTCCAGGGACCAGTGAGCCGAGGAGGTCACAAAGGGCACAGAGCACACCGCCTCCACCCCCCCCCCGATTCTGGCGTAAGCAGGGTCACAGCGAAAGGCCACGGCTAACAAGCCCAACCATCCACTGTGTTCCCTCGCATGCATGCTGCACTCCCGGGGTTCTTTCTCTCCCCCTAGAGGAAAGCAGGAGATAGAGCGGGGGACAGCCGGGGCATCTATCAAAGGGAATGTCAGCTCCACCACACACACACACACACACACACACACACACACACACACACACACACACACACACACACACACACCCCCAGGCAATTTGCATGCTTATTATTTGTCATTGAAAATGGTTGATTTGATTAGGAGGCATTTCCCAGGAGGGCCAAAGAGTGGGACCTTTGTTTGTAACCTTCTTGCTGAGAGGGGGTACAGAACCTTTGATTTGTGCATCAGTACAATTACAATTTACTAGAAGTTATAAAAATGTATTAAAGTTACTAGTTACTTTGTAGATATAAATCATTACATTATAAACCATACATTAACCACGTAAGCCCTATTTTATACCTAGGCTAATTGAAAATAGCCGATCTACAAGCTTGTGACGCGTTGTGAGCTTGTAGATCTGCTATTTTCAAACATTTTAGTACTTTACTTTAAGTGGTACTTTGGTACTTTAAGTATATTTTAATGCCAATACCTTTGTACTTTTACTGAAGTAACATTTTGAACACAGGCCTTTTACTTGTAACAGAGTCTTTTTTATATTGTGGTCTTGCTATGTTTACTTAAATAAAATATCCGAGTACTTCTTCCACCACTGGGTACAGAACCTTTGATTTAATATGCATCAGTACAATGTCCATGTTTACAGATACAAGTGTCTATTTTAAATGTCCTTTTCAGAGCAGTAATGCGAGACAACAACTCTCTGCGTGTGCAGTAAGTGTTTAGTTACAGACAAACGAACAGACCTACGATAAAACGTAGGGACCCTTGCGGGTCGATGTTTACATTCTCAGAGGTAATTTAACACTGTGTATTTGGAAGCTATTGTTTGACAAAGCCAAAAACTTGACATTTTCGACAAGGTCCAAGAATTGATCACAGCTTTTGGTATGGAAACGCAGAATAAGCAAACGGTAACAGCGGAAGCATTTGCATTCTGCTGATTACCCTTTAATTTATAGTTCAAGCTTCCTGTATAGGTCCATATATCCATTTCTTTCAGCGAGGACCGGACAGCTCAAATGGATCTTTTGTTTTGACTGCAAAGGGTGTGTTTGTCCATTGGCCCCTACCAGGAGCTGACAATGACATACTGTATGGCACAAGGGAAATAAGGAAAATGTACAACTCACTCAGAATGAAACAGCTGTGTAAGTAATACATATATTACCGCAGGGTGATTTGCATCACCGTGTGTGCGCGTCTCTGTGTCTTCATGTGTTTGTGTTTGTGTAAGTTCAAGCACAAACACCATGTAAGTACATTGTGTATGTCCAGTAGAAAAGTATAAACTTCACACAAACTGCAAATTGTGCACCCTCCGTACAGAATCAAGACAGAAAAACAAATGGAGGATATATGGAAAACATAATGCAAGCCTAAGCATGCTGCTCTCTCTCTCTCTCTCTCTCTCTCTCTCTCTCTCTCTCTCTCTCACACACACTCACACTGCACTTTCTCTCTTTATCTTCCTTTCAGACCTCTGCCCAAGATCATTAGCGCACAGAAGCCTATACACACACATTTTTAATAGGCTTATCTTAATGCCGTTCTCCTTCAAATGAAACGTACAATCCGCTTGTTAAATCTAGAGTTCACAGGACTTACTGGCTGGATTATTAGACCACAGCGCTGCACTAGTGTACACATGCTCACATAATGATTGATGAACCCATAATTCCTTCGATACTTTCATGATTTGCCTGTCACAACGCGCACGCACACGCACACGCACACGCACACGCACACGCACACACACAAACACTGTCAGATCTTCCATTCAAAAGCGTCTATGGGCTTGTGTTTGTTTTCCCTTAGACGTGACTTGCAAACAAGTCAAAGAAATGCAAGTGATTACAGAGACAGATAGACAGACTCTCATTAAAATCCACTCAAGAGATTCAGACATCTTATCTCTTTATATTGCACAGAATAAGAATTCAATGATGGTTGTGGTCTGTGGAGCTTTAAAGGGCTCTGTGATGCAGATTCCATTTACTCAAAGGCAAGACTATTAGAAAGTTGTGTTCAAGGATGTTGACATTTCCACTGAAACAACAGATAAAGATTAAATCTTTGGGAACAAGGATTAATTTGGCTATTTTATAAACATCCATCCATTTTGAGAGCTCAAAGTGATTTACTTCCTTCTTTTTAACTGCACATCGCAACTTGACTTAATCGGATAATTCACCCCCAAAATGACTTTTATCCTATCAATTACACACCCCATGGAGACTTAAATTCATGGACGCATTGTGAGCTTGTAGATCGTCTATTTTAAAATGGCCAAAATGTATATAGGGCTGTAGTGGTTAATGTATGTTTTGTAATAATAATCAAAATCTACAAAGTAACTAGTAATGTTTTCAAATAATTGTAGTGGAGTAAAAGCACAATATTTGCCTCTGAGATGTAGTGGAGTAGAAGTAAAAGTATTGGAAATTGGAAATACTCAAGTAAAGTACAAATACCACACAATTGTACTTAAGTACCGTACTTGTACTTGAGTACATGTACTGAGTGACTTTCCACCACTGGTATTAACAATAGGTTTGATGCATAAAGTATTGGTAAAGGAATTTGGCCCATAACCTTTACCCCCAATCCCAAATGGGGGAAACTGCCGACAATGATGATGTTACAACCATTGGCTTCAGTGATCAGTCAATTTCACAGTTAATCTTTGATCAAATTAATCACATAAGCGTTGTAATTAATTGGAACCCAGCAAATGTCGAACAGAGAGGGAATCAAGCAATGGTAATTGGCATGTATTACTCTCTGACACCCACCAGGACAAAACCTCTTGACGAATGCAAATTAAATGCTTTGTCTCCACTGGCTAATTTGAGAATGCTGCCACTATCTACATAATGATTTAATCAGCCGTTAAAGATCAATACATTCATTTGTGCTGTGGTGCCAGTGGTGGAGAAAGTACTCAAATGTTTTACTTAAGTAAAAGTATCAATACTGCAATGTAAAAATACTCTGTTACAGGTAAAAGTTCAAAATTTACTTGAGTAAAAGTACAACAGTATTGGTATCAAAATGTACTTAAAGTACCAAAAGTAGAAAGGACTCATTGTGCAGAATGTCCAATTTCACACGTTTTCAAATGTATAACAATATTTTGAAAATAGACGATCTACAAGCTCACAATGCGCATTGTGAGCTTGTAGATCGGCTATTTTCACACAACAAACCATGGACCTGAAGCTCGGTACTGAAATAACACAGCACTTTTAGTTCTGCTAAAAATGTAGACCTTCATTCCCACCGAGGCCCCACAATGAAACACGTTCAGCCTGCTGTAACAGACACCCTGCAGGTAAAAAACAAAAAGCACGAAGCAGTCGTCAAGATGTTGTTTATTAAGGTTCCACCGAATGGCTGAGGTGAGGTGAATGAAAGTGCAGGTTTTCAGTCACACAGCCACAGCTTGGTAGCGCCGCATGCAGAGATCTGACAAGCGTTATGCTTTTCCCTCAACAGGGGGAGATGTGGCTCTGTCATGTTCCAGCGACTTCCCCGTGTCAGTGAAGAGTGCACCACGCCGAGCCAACCGATCCTCCTAGCAGTAGGGTACACGGATCACTAAAGTGGCATACACTGATATACATTCTCCCATTACCTAAGGGCTGCCATGCTGGTTTGGCCTCGCAGGGTTTTAACCTATTCAAACCGGGAACGCATATGTCTGTAACCACTTTAACCATTATTTTATACTTTGACTATTATAAAAAATTTATGAAAAATAATACAAAATTCTATAAAAAATATTATAAAAAATGTGTGCAAATCATTGAATATATATATATATTTTTTTAAGCAAACATTTTTAACTCAAATCTTTGCTTCTGGGGGGTCCCTGGAACAACATATTTTGAGATGGCGTGGTCCGCGGCCAAATACATATCATTTTGGGGGTCCTTGACATGATTAAAGTTTGAGAACCACTGATCATACGTTTAAAAAACAGGGGGGAAAAAAACAGTTAGGATTTAGAAGACATTTGTAGAAGATTTGAGTTAAAAAAAATATATATTCAAAGATTTGCAATGATTTTTCAAAAAATTGCAGATCTACAAGCTCGTAGCGCGGCACTCGGTGCCGCGCTATGAGCTTGTATATCTGCTATTTTTGAATAGCCCATAGAAATCTAAGAATGACATGGATGCGTATCCGGTTTGAATGGGTTAATGGTACTGGATAGGATTTCAGTTATTTTCTCTCCCATACTACGTTTTGTCAGTTCAACAGACTGCATGGACTGTATATTTGCACGGCAGCAACCCATTTTGGGACAAAGAAGTGATTGTTCATGGTGGGGGAAATGAAATCTGACTACCTATTTGGATTCCAAGTAATATAGATGTATTAAACTTCAATGCACACTTTTGTAGGAGCTGTATTTAAGTGGAAACTTAACCACCTCGCATGTCATGAACCCTATAGCGTCAATGTTGGGCTATTTCCGGCTAATTGGTTAGACTGGCTAGATTTGCTGTCGACTGTAGAGGGAGAAAGGAGCAAGCCTTGTGTAGACCCCTGAGGGACTCCGATCAATAAGTATAGGCTATTGTTTAAGTGCTTAAAGGGAGTGTAAGTGATATCCTTGTAAAAAAAAAAGAAAGAAAAGAAGTGTAAAGAAAAAGAATGTGATGAATGGAAGTAGAGGCCGTTTAGGCCATTGAGTTCAACATCCAGGCGATGGCAGCTCTACTGAACGTTAAACAGCTGCCTGTAGCCTATTGATGCTGTTATTGGCACATAACTTTAGTTTTGAATAATCATACTTGGCCTTTGTTTCACCCATTTCAACTGAAACGGGTGTCTTTTTGTTTCTTCTCTCATCTCTGATCCTCCTTCGCTGTCCGTGGTGCTGAAAAGGGTGCATAGCATAGGGCCTGTGCTTAGCACCATTTTCAGCACCATGGACAGCGAAAGGCCTATCAGAGGGATTTCTGCACAGTTCTGTGCACTGTTGTTGACGTAACAAGTCAGTGATTTATCCTTAGATGTTGTTGTTGTTTACATGTAAAACATACAGTATCAAGGTTTCATGTAATCGCACCCCATTTTCTTCTGGTGCTGTGCATGATCTGTTTGTTAACAGTTTGTGTATGTCATTGTAGGATGCTGATGGCCATTTTGCCCATGTTCATGTCATTTTCATTAAACCACTGCACGGGTGATTAGTATATCGTCTCTGTCGGATGGAAACCTCATAATTACGTGCAAAACTGATACTTTTCAGGATTCAAATCCAAACATAGCTAAAATAGCGGATCGACAATCTCAGAACGCACCGCTTCGCGTCGCGTTTCGAGCTTGCAGATCAGCTACTTGTGATACTTTTGTGTGACACTGTAATATGATCAAGTAGGGCGTTCATTTATGAAAAAACACAACAAGTTTGAACATGGAGATAAGAGGTTTCTGCCCAACAGCGAGGATATGTATAGTTTTACCAGAGCCCTGTTAGTCAGCATTACCTGCTTCCACCTCTCACGGTGAGGACGTAGGGTTGGATTTTGAGAGGCGAAATGTTTTTATTTGGGCGCCTGGTTGAATCACTGAATAAGACTATAGTCCTTCCCACAGCTGACCCTGGTTCCAAGATGACCAGAGGCACTTTACTATAGCCTACAGTATGTCATGAATGATGCACTCTTATTTCGGTGAGCCACCGCACCCGCCTTAAAAAAAAAACTGTATTTGTAGTTTTTTTTATTGTCTTTACCAATAACCACTGCACACTTGCTGTTTTTTTGCCAATATATTGCAAATTTACTGTTATTACATTTTTTTTTTTTACTTTTTGTAAATAATTGATTGATTATGAGGTTGGTCCTGACATCTTTCCCATCTCATGTGCATTTACTTAAACCTTTTAGCCATTTAGATATTCTAAATCTCTGAAGCCATACGGTGTGTAGCCAATATCACAATAGCTATATGGAACATTTATTTACATTTTTATTGTGGAATAAATGACTGCCCTCCTCTCAGACGCAGCACAAGGTGGAGGGTGGACTCCTTCTGGATGTTGTAGTCTGACAGGGTGCGACCATCTTCCAGTTGTTTGCCAGCAAAGATCAGCCTCTGCTGGTCAGGGGGGATTCCCTCCTTGTCCTGGATCTTGGCCTTGACATTCTCGATGTTATCACTTGGCTCAACCTCCAGGGTGATGGTCTTGCCAGTGAGGGTTTTGACAAAGATCTGCATGCCTCCCCTCAGACGCAGCACAAGGTGGAGGGTGGACTCCTTCTGGATATTATAGTCTGACAGGGTACGACCATCTTCCAGTTGTTTGCCAGCAAAGATCAGCCTCTGCTGGTCAGGGGGGATTCCCTCCTTGTCCTGGATCTTGGCCTTGACATTCTCGATGTTATCACTTGGTTCAACCTCCAGGGTGATGGTCTTGCCAGTGAGGGTCTTCACAAAAATCTGCATGTTTGCACAATCTTAGTAGTTACTGTTAACAGCCGTAAAATCAATATCTCAATCCTCCTTCTGCAGATTAACTATCAATCTAGTCTCAAGTATTCTCTTTAGGCTTCTCTTAAATTACCTCAAACCAGCAGTCGTCGCAACAGAACGGAAAAGATTGAACTCTCTCTTTTATGTTGGCGGCCGGTGACATCACGGTTCCGACCTCACAGAAACATTATTAATGTCTCCAAAATTAGAAATTCTAGTGCACTATCCGCCTGAGAACGTATTGCAGTACCGTTATCAGAGTACCGGGAGGCCAAAGTATGACATCAGTCATCAGTACTACTGTATGACATCAGTACTGTGGCGTCCGGCATCTTCATATTATTTGGGGAAAAGCAGACACACACACACATACTGTATGTTAATTTAACTCCGAGAACCAAATGGACCCGTTAGGAATTGGTTCCATTTGTAAACTCTCTGAGTTACAGACCCATAGGGGTCCATTTGGTTCCTAACTGTCCATCATTTAATTAGCTGGGGACCCCCTGGAACTCCCTCAAGGACCCCTGGTGGTCTCAGGTCCCCACTTTGAGAACCATGGCACTATACTAATAATTAAAAAAAAAAAAGCCTCTTTATGCTATTAGTTAGCATGGGCCTTTGTTTCCACAAAATAAATTGTAAACATCACTGTAGCTCAATGCTTACTTAGTATACAGCACTACTGTGGTAAGCAGTACACAACTGTTGCTACATGACCAAGATAGATGGAAACAACTGCAATGTTTAATGAATAAGGGTTGTCCACTGATGTTGCATGTGTGCACCGTTGGAAACAGGCAGAGACTGACTGCTGGGTGCTGTCGTGCTGGGCAGTGCCAAGCGATGAGAGGGAACGTCACACAACAGACAGACACACACACACACACACACACACACACACACACACACACAGAGAGAGGGGGAGAGAGCGCTTCGCACTGAGATTATATGCTTGGCTGGGACACATCTGTAGCAATTATATATTCCATCTCTCTCTCTCTCTCTTTCTCTATCTGTCGCCTTCACTTGCCTTCTCTTTGGCACGGTGCATGTGTTAATGATGCGTATGAAATGCACCCCATGCAAGGAGAAAGACAGGTGAATACAATTATGCGATGAGTGTGATCTGCTTGTAGGTCAGAGACGCAGAGGTATTATATAGTTGGTTGACGAGGGATCTCAAGAGGGATCACTGACGTGGTGGGACAACGGTCTTCTTTTCGACGTTTGTTTTGATGCCATCAGGAGGGAGTAATAAGGATTGTTCATGTTGTATTTGGATCTGTCAGAGGGATGCTATAGGGTTCAAGTGGTCAAAGTAACACAATCTGCATAGGTCTTTGATATTGTTTAGAACACATACAAATATATCTACCTACTACAGCTAAGTGTGTGTGTGCGTGTGCGTGTGCGTGTGCGTACGTGCGTGCGTGCGTGCGTGCGTACGTGTGTGCGTGCGTGCGTGTGTGTGTGTGTGTGTGTGTGCGTGTGTGTGAGAGAGTGCGTGTGAGAGAGAGTGTGCATGTGCGTGCCTGCAGTATCTGTGATTTTGTTGTATCCATTCAGCATTTATAGTGTAAATGTCATCTTGTCTGTGTAATGAGTGTGTCTATGCCCATGCATGCGTGTCACAACATGCATTTTAGGTAGACTAGCACAGCCTTTCATTGAAGCATATTTCCAGTAGTGCAGTTTTCGCATCTCGCAGTAGATGGCAATGTGCACACACGTTTCGTGCTCAAGCACCCCAATGTTGTCTAAGACACTGTTAAGTGAGAATGCTTCAAAGCCCACAAACATGGGCTGTGAACAACTGACCTGTACTCTGCGTCTTGTGTTCAGAGTTCACCCTACGAGACCACGCTCACTGCCACGGAAACATTTTCAAAAGAGTACATAAAAGCAACAGTTTATCAGGTTTTTGTTTTATCTCTCCCGTCACAACAAACCAGGAAAGCATCTGTGTCCTTTTAGATTCGAACCGCTTTAACCATATTCTATACTTTGGCTATTCAAAAATAGCAGATATACAAGCTCATAGCGCGTCACTTCGTGCCGCGCTATGAGCTTGTAGATCTGCTATTTTTTTCAAATCGATTACATTTGTGCAAATCATTGAATAGATTATTTTTCCAAGCGCACATTTTTAACTCAAATCTTTGCTTCTGGGGGTCCCTGGAACTAAATATTTTGAGATGGGGGTCGGCGGCCAAATACATATCATTTTGGGGGTCCTTGGCATGAAAAAGTTTGAGAACCACTGATAAAGAAACATACGTTTTTTTCAGAAAACTGTTAGGATTCAGAAGAAATGTTTTTAATCGGCCCTCAGGTCCTAATGGGATAAGGGGAGGGGTTTACCAGGCTAAAGGGAAGCCACTTGAGTTGAGTTGCATCAGCCCAGGTCAACAAAGCCTATGTTATTCTCGGACTAGTCAGCTAGGATGGAGGCTATGCCATGCCAGCGCCAGGTGCTGAGCGCCTTGGCTTACGACCAGGCAATAAAAGTCAGACCTCAGAAACCAGTGTGCAGTAAAAGCCAAGTTCCACTCCAACGCCACTCTGGCTAGGCATTCTAACAGTTGGTGCAGCACCTGGAAAGCAATGTCGGGCTTGCGCTGGATCCCCTCAGCACACCTGTTATTGTAAACCCGTTTTGTCCCTCGCGTGGCTTTAGGCCAGTCGGTTATTCTCATTAATTGCTAATCTAAAATGATTATTTTCGGCATTTGTCCTGCTTCAAAAGCAGCTCTTGTTAAAATGGCATTCACGAAATAGTACCCTGCAACTCAATGCGCCCAATTTGACATCCGAATAACTAGTTATGACTAAGAATAAAATGAAATAGACAACAAAAGACAGTTTAAAAAGGTTTTTATTAGACTCTGTAAACCAGTTAAATATCCCCCGGATTTGGTCAAAGACTCCTGACACTACTCTACTCTGTAAACTTCCGAGGGTGGAGGGAAGATACGAAACTAAATGAATAAAATAAAAACATATCAATTTCAAAGGCCTGAAAACAGGTGCTGAGAGTTTTGTAATGACACTGAACACTCGGCTTTAGCAATATAAAGCTAAAGGCTGTTCATTGCATCTGAGACATAATTATACATCACCATCTGTCTGTGTAGCGCGGTGGTTCTCTTCCATCTTAACGTCAGGGACCCCCAAATGTATATGTATTTGGCCACAAACCCCAGTATTTCCAAAAATATTACAAATTTCTCTAACTTTTTCAAGATTTTCGAATAACCAAAGAAAACAATTATATTAACCCATTAAGACCTGAGGCAGAGTCTTACTTATGTCTTCTAAATCCTAACAGTTTTCTGAAAAACATACGTTTCTATATCAGTGGTTCTCAAACCTTTTCATGTCAAGGACCCCCAAAAGGATATGTATTTGGCCGCCGACCCCATCTCAAAATATTTTGTTCCAGGGACCGCCAGAAGAAAAAGATTTGAGTTAAAAAAAATTGCTTTAAAAAAATATAAATATATTAATTTGCACACATTTTCTCGATTTTTCATAAATAGCAGCTCTACAAGCCCATAGCGCGGCACTCGGTGCCGCGCTATGAGCTTGTAGATCTGCTATTTTTGAATAGCCAAAGTGTATAATGCTTTTTAGCTCAAATCAAAAAATGACACAGATTCCAGGCCTTAATGGGTTAAAGTAGTTAAAACATATTTTTATGCTATTTTATCTCATTTTTTGCTGGGGACCCCCCTGGAACCCTCTCAAGGACCCGGTCTCCCTGAGCTCACATTGATAACCACTAATGTACCGTAGCAGCTCAATAGCCACCATGCCATCACCGGAGTCTAGGCAGCTAAACAAAGCCCATCCAAAGGATTTTTACTGCGTCGTCAAATTCGTCTTAGCTGACAACCTGAGCACATTAGGAATTTACAGTGTCGTGACTGTCGTCACATAAAAAACCACGAGGGCCTGGAATGGCGAGCACAAATTTGGCAACGGTACAGAAAGAAAATGAGAATGTGTGGACGAGAGTACGGTCTTTGTTATACAAAGGGCACGGGCAGAGCTGTGCCAGTGAAGATGTGAAGTCGGATCTTTCTTTAAGATTATTTTAATGGCGTGTTAAAGATTTATTCCGACAGGACAGTGAAGAGAGACAGAAAGGGCAGAGAGAGCGCACGGCAAAAAACCCTGAGCCTCAGAGCTCAATTAACACTGGGGGGATTGTGCTGTGCATGGAATGACATGCGGTGCAACACGGGTCCCCGCTGGGGAATTGATCCAGGCACACTGCGGTTATTATGGTCAGCGCTCTTACTAAGCTGAACCACCATGGAAACCGAAAGATCCCCTTTGTGGTCCGTGCTCTCGGCTGTCAAAGGAGAGCATGGCAGCAGTGTGTGTGTGTTGGGTGTTATATAGTACATTCACTGAAGGATTAGCGCATTTTGTAAACAACGGCGGAGGCTTTCAAAGTTAAATCAAATGTAAAAAGTATCATATTTAAACGGCTATAAAGAGCCTTTTAAAACAGAATGCAAGTGGACATTTTGGCCTACGGGTGGGGCTAGAGGAAAGGCCAAGTGGTCACCAAAATCAATGCTGCAATCTGCATTTAGAACATGATATCTATTGCCTGCAAAGTTGATATTTTGACCAAAGCCGAGCACTATAGAGGAAAGGCCAAGACCAAGAGGGCATTCAAATGGTTAAGAGTTCATCCTCCGAGAAGAAGGAATATGCTCGGCAAGTTTCTAATAATAATGCCTGTTCAATTCGGAAATATCTTTGTGAGCAAGTGAACATTTCAGCTCTGCCATGGAGCCACCAAAACCAGCTGTTGTTGGTGCTGTCGACGTCGGGCATAAACATGCATCTCCATATTTCATCTTGTTAGGTTTTTTTCATAAATTGACCTCTTAAACCCTATACTTCATTGACCGGGGTGCCCCAGGGGTCAATACTCGGCCCCCCTCCTTTTCCACCTCTGATCTCTTTGCCAAAAGTAGTCGATCACAACGTGCCACAACGTGTCAAGTGCTTGTGCGCTTGTACTGTAGATCTGATATTTTTTTTTGCTGAATGAGAGACACACTGGTCAGAGCTAGTAAAATCATAATCCTCCTCAACACTTCTTGTCAACCTTACCCTCAGTCAACTCAGTCAAAGGTAGAATCTCCTACAAAACTAAACGTGTCGTGTATCTTCCGAAATGCCCCCATGGGTTGTGCTATGTTGGGGAAAACTACTAAAGAACTCAAAGCGGTTTTCTGAACACGAGAGCGCTATCTGAAACAATGATGAGATAAATCATCAGTGTCCAGGCATTTCAATGCTGCGGGTCATGATGTCTGCACTCTGAGGTTTCAGAGCCTGCATTTAGTATGTGTATATAGATATATATAACGTGTCCGTTGCTCTGTCTGGGTGAGGCATACTACATTATGTGTTGAGGACATCATTGAGTGTTGGCTGTTTTCTTGTTTTCATGATACTGTCGGGCTGTGCACCTTGGGACTTGTATTTAATTCGGAGTGTTGCGGGCTTACTGCTTCGCAGTGCTTTCTCTCAGTTTATAAATATTTCACCAACGAAAAATATTAAACAAGAGCTTTTGACTAAATAATAACTACAGATTCTGCTTTCCATTTCTCGGAAAAGTAACAGGTTAGGATGTTCAAGGTTTTTGCCCGGACAGCGTCGATGTGTTGTTTGGGAACAAAATGCTGGATAGATCGACAGGCCGACCTCCGCCAGCCTTGCTAAAAAGATTGTTGCTAAGTGATTTAACCAAGCTGAAATGTTAATGATTCATATGGTACCTCGGAGTGAGTTTTCCTTTTGTTTCTTCATGCACAACTTAATGTGAGCTATAGTGTAAATCAGGGTAGTGAATCGAAAAAATTGTTCAACTCAGGGAAACGAATATGAAGCTTCAGAGATTATTTAAAATGCGTCTGCAGAAAAACATGCAAATTGTTGTTGAAGCAATCTCTTTAAAGTTGAAATCTGCAAGTGGTTCCATGTTGTGGCCCTGTGACAGAATTGTATGCATTCATACTGCTGTCTATAAACGTTTATTTTCTTTGGAATTATGCAAAGCAGTTATGAATATGAATGATTAATGATAACAATGAGCAAGTCGCCCTCTTAAACATGCCAACCATGAACAGAGCTATTATCTCACTGTTGTCCATAATGTCTTCCTCTGCCTGTCTGTATAGGCATGTGTACGTACACGAGGGAATACAGATTTACTCACATACTAACCACGTGCACGTGCACTCCTGCATGCAGACGTGTACACGTATGTACGCACGCACGTGCATGCATGCACACACATTTTATAGGCCTATCAGTGGTCCTGAACCTAAATCCCAATCGGAATCCCCACAATTGCTACATATAATTCATCTAAACTGAATCCTAAATCTAACTCTAAACCTCACCAGTGGTGGAAGAAGTACTCAAATGTTTTACTTACAAGTAAAAGTATCAATACTGCAATGTAGAAGTACTCTGTTACAAGTAAAAGTCCGGAATTCAAAATTTACTTGAGTAAAAGTACAAAAGGTACAAATTGGTATAAAAATTTACTTCGAGTACCAAAAGTAAAAGTACTCAAATGTTTGAAAATAGCAGATCTACAAGCTCACAACGCATCGCGATGCGACGCGTTGTGAGCTTGTAGATCGGCTATTTTCAAATAGCCTAGGTATAAAATAGGGCTAAAGTGGTTAATGTATGTTTTATAATGTAATATTTTATATCTGAAAAGTAACTGGTAACTAAAGTTTTCAAATAATAGTAGTGGAGTAAAAGTACAATATTTTCCTCTGAGATGTAGTGGGGTAGAAGTAAAAGTATAGACAATTGGAAATAGTACAGGAAAGTAAAAGTACCTCAAAATTGTAAGTACTTAAGTACGGTACTTGAGTAAATGTACTTGGTTACTTTATACCACTGAATGATTACTTTACACCACATAAATGAGATATGGAAACAAATGTCTTTACTTTGAAGATCTTTCTGTCCGCACACGCACACAAACGCACGCACAAACGCACGCACGCACGCACGCACGCACGCACGCACGCACGCACGCACGCACGCACGCACGCACGCACGCACGCACGCACGAATGCAATCAGGGATCTTTCGCCCTGCATGCTCATCAAAGCATCATCAGTGTGTGTGTGGTCTACTGTAGCAGGACACTTGCAACACTTGCAGCTAGTAGCTCGTAGAGGAGGAGCGGTAATAGCAGCCTAACGTCTTCAGCCTCCTATTTGCATTTGCAAAGGGAGAAGCGGTCCGTGATGACAGTGAGCCGCCGCGTAAAAAAAGACACACTGTCACAGCAAGTGGGACTAACAGCCCATTTGCACATTTCCTCCACTGTGCAACCGAGAGTAATTATCTTTCTCACTGGGAAATCAATTCTATATCATGGAGGGTTCCCAGAGACCAGCCTAGCACCCCAGTCAGTAGCTGTAGAGCGGGCTAATAGCCACTGTGTGCACTACATTATAAACCTGACCACTATTATTCCCTTTTCTTCCCCCCCGCTGACATCCGTGTAATGGCAGTTGCAGAAGAGCATACCGTATGGCAAGTAGAGCCTGATTTATGCTTCAGTGACAAAGTGCCGTTCGATGTGGCGCTCGACAAAAATAACATATTTTCAACGGGACAAAAGTGTCGACGCGTCTAGACGAGAGACAAGCGGGATATTGGAATCACCTGTATGTTAACTATACCAAGTGGCCTCATTCTCTGTATGCACCTACATAAACTGGCCTGGGAGGCTGATAGTCATGTCATAAACGTCACAGATTTGGTATTGAACATAATGCCAGTGGTTCTCAAAGTGGGGTATGGGGACCTCCAGCAGTCCTTGAGGGGTTTCCACGGGGTCCCCTGCTAAATTAGTTAATACACTGTACACAGTGGTGGAAAGTAACTATGTACATTTACTTAAGTACAGTACTTAAGTACAATTTTGAGGTATTTGTACTTTACTTGAGTATTTCCAATTTCCAATACTTTTACTACTCCACTACATCTCGCATCATCGCAAATATTGTACTTTTACTTCACTACAATTATTTGAAAACTTTAGTTACTAGTTACTTTTCAGATATACATTATGATATTATGAAGCATATATTAACCACTTTAGCCCTATTTTATACGTAGGCTATTTGAAAATAGCCGATCTACAAGCTCACAACGCGTTGCGTCGCATCGTGACGCGTTGTGAGCTTGTAGATCTGCTAATTTCAAACATTTTAGTACTTTTACTTTTGGTACTTTTAAGTATACATTTTGATGCCAATACTTTGGTACTTTTACTCAAATAAATGTTTAATTCTGGACTTTTACTTGCAACAGAGTATTTCCACATTGCAGTATTGGTACTTTTACTTTTAAGTAAAACATTTCAGTACTTTTTCCACCACTGACTGTACATACAGTACACATTTTCGATATTGTAGCATCAAAATCAGTTTGACCCTACAGTGCATTGGCCATTTGAAAATAGTCCAAGCACACAACGTGCGGCGTCGTAAAGAAATCTTTAACACAAATCTTGTGTACATGACAACCTTATACTGTGAAAAAGAGGGAGATTCCCTGGGGTATTGGAAAATGTCCTATCCTCAATGCCCGCACAACTACACTACATGAATAGAATACATATGAGGATGAGAAAGTAAAATGACTTTTACTTAGTCTTAAAGGTCACCTTCTTATACTTTTTTTCCAAAGCATTTAATAAAAAATGTGAAGGTCCTTAAAGGACGATTCTCCCATTTTCTTCATATAATTGGTCCTCACTAATGCTCATGATAAAATGATAGCATTTTCTTCTACTCTGTGTCTCATAGGAGAGCTTTTTTTTTCCAAACGAGATATTTTTATATTTTTTATTTTCATTAATGTGAGAACAATGGCCTCTATTATAGCATACTAACTTTCCAAGAATAGACATCCTGCCGTTTCTATTAGCTTGGATGCCCAATCGATGATGTCACTGGTAGGCGGGTTTCTGAACTGTCCACAGCCCTCCTCTGAGACACAGACTGAGTAGACAAAAAATGGTACCACATTATCATGAGCATTAGTGAGGACCAGTTATACGAAGATAAGGTTGAAAATGGGTGAAGTCGTCCTTTAATTACTTTCAATTTTGCATCACTATTTTGGGAATGTCATTATAGGCCTTTTCAAAAATGAAAAAGAACAGCGAAACTAGACCAGACCTACGAATGTTGGGATGTGACACGTTGTGAGCTTGTAGATCGGCTTTCTACTGCACCATTCATCCTAGGATATCATAACATCATAGAAAAGTAAGAAAACCATGGTCCAAAATTCCCCTTTAACCGCTTGAACCCCATATGGTTGAACGGAGTCCCTCACGGCTCCATGCTAGTGTCTTTTCAGTTTTCTGCTATTGTGGGGGAAAGCTTTGGCTGATAATAGCCGATCGATAAGCCCGAGCTTGTCATATCTGCTATGTTCTGCGAAAGCTTTCCGCACAATATGGAATATCTGGGGTTTAAGTGGTTAAAGGTTGTTAGCTGAAAAACCCCACTCAGATAACCCTTTCCAACACTGATAATGGCCTTCGGTTTAGCATCTTTGAAACCATAGTTATGCTGAAAGTTAATCTGCCTTCTAAGCAGGGATCCTCCTAGAAAAAAAGAAATGTCCTTGTAGAGAACAAGAGGCATCATTGCATTGTTTTGTGTTGCATTGTGTATACAGTACTGTAGCAATCTGCATAATCTTTACAGGGACAAATGCCATGAATGCATTATGCTTGGTTGGGGATGAAAGAGGGAGAAACACATGGTTATAAAGTTCATCCACAGTCTAGAAGTATTTATTCAGCGATCTATGGGAGAAGCTGATCTGTAATGGAACATCGCTGTGCACTGTAGAAACTATCACACTTAAATAAAAGCTTGACAGTGCAGAGGTGGGACGATAATGCAGATTATAATCTCCACAACCTAAAGGTATATTTATTTACCGATCCGCTGATCTGCAGGGCATGCCCATTAAGACCGGGAAAAGCATCTGTCATTTCAGATTTTAACCACTTTAACCATTATCTTATTATTTGGCTATTCAAAAATAGCAGATATATACAAGCTCATATTAGCTTGTAGATCTGCAATTTTTTGAAAAAAATCCTCCCCAAAATGACATGCATTTGGCCGCGGACCCCCATCTCAAAATATGTTGTTCCAGGGACCCCCCAGAAGCAAACATTTGAGTTAAAAATATTCGCTTTGAAAAATGATATTCAGAATTGCACACATTTTCAAGATTTTTCTAAAAATAGCAGATCTACAAGCTCATAGCGCGGCACTCGGTGCCGCGCTATGAGCTTGTATATCTGCTATTTTTGGATAGCCAAAGTATAAAATAAGGGTTCAAGTGGTTACACAGATGCGTCCCCGGATTGAATGGGTTAAATATGACTTCACTCCAAATGATTCCACAGCCAGCGATAAACAAGCATATTTTACAAGCATTTAAAACCATTGTCACATGTGGGTTAGAATGCATAAACATCTTGCAGAAATATGATTTCCAGCTAGAGGGATACATAATTATAATGGGCCTTAATTCCATTATGCATTGGTGTTAATGTATTATGGCTTACATGCATAATGGCATGATTTTACTTTTAAATGGGGACACAATGGTGCAACGTCGACAAGTCCAAGGAGGTGATGGTGGGCTATTACAGGAAGAGATCTGGACCCCATCTCCATGGGTCAGAACAGAAGTCCATTTATTTTAATGATAAATCAATTGATTGCGTTCCAGCTTGGATCAATTTAACTAAGGTTTTATAAATTAAGTTCCTTTTTGTCGGTATCACAATGAAAACACATTTTCCAAGGTTTTAAAGACAGAAAATACCATGAGATTTTTCTTTTTTTTACATGAATTGTTTAATATTTATGTTATATTATAATTAAAATCTTTCTGTTTTGCCAGTTATTTGGGGGCCCACTTGCAATACCCTCAAGGCCCACCAGTTAGCCCCGGTCCATAAGGATGGGGAATCACTCCTATAGGTCTTCTACAGCGGTGGTCAACCAGTGGTCCGGGGACCACCAGTAGTCCTTGAGGGGGTACCAGGGGGTCCCAGTGAAATTAGTTAACATACTGTAGCGTCACGACCATTTTAACCACGTAGCTTTGGCTATTAAAAAATAGCACATATAGAAGCTCATAGCGTGGTACCGAGTGCCGCGCTATGAGCTTGTAGATCTGCTATTTTTGAAAAATCTTGAAAATGTGTGTGTGAATATACATATTTTTTAAAGCAACAATTTTTAACCCATATCTTTGCTTCTGGGGGTCCCTGGCATAAAACATTTTCAGATGGGGGATCCACGGCCAAATGTATATCAATTTAGGGGTCCTTTGCATGGAAAAAGGTTGAAAAACACTGTTCTACAGAGTCACCACTGTGTTAGCCTTGGAAACCCATGCCTTTTTTTTTGTTACAAAAGAAAAAAAAGTCTGGGGGAACCATGCAGGAACGGTGGTTTCGGAGTGGGAGTGATCTCCTAACCAATCAGAGTGCAGAGGGGTGTCGCTCTAAATTTGGTGACGTCAGCGTGTTCCGTGCACAGGCTGGGGGGGAGGAGGGGAGGGGAGGCGGGGACATATTTGGTGAAGCAATAGACCGCCGAAGTCTGACGTCATTTACACATCCTTTGTTTGTCTACCTGGTTCGCAGTTTTCCACCCCCGTTCTGAATCACATAGACGTATTTAATATCGCGTCAAATAAGAACTGTGTTCCAAAAATAAACAAATGACCCCGGCGTGTTGACTCTTATGGATATGAAGCATCAACTGACGGTGAGAAAACGATAATGTTACTTCCGCCGAATTAGTTACATTTTCGCCAGAAACAGACTGTATCAAATATAAGTGACTGACTATCATAAACGATAAAGAACCTCCTCCCTGACAATAACGCCGACACGCGGTGTTTATTTTTGGACCACAATTCTTATATGAGACGATTCTAAGATGACCCAATGTTATTCTCCATAGAGAAATTACTTCCGCAAACCTGGGGATGAACGAGTCACGTCAGGACTTCGGTGCTCTATAGGAAGCGGCGCTGGAATCCAACCGCCTGGGTTTGGATCCGCCCTTCAAGACCATCGATAGCCAGGGCCGGACTGGGACCCAAATTCAGCCCTGGCATTTTTGGTCCGGACCGGCCCACCACCCCCCGGACCGTTTTGTCAACGGGGGGGGGGGGGGCGGGGGGGGAGCGTTTCACTGTTTCAGCCCAGCCCTGCACATGAACTCTGCAGCCGCACTGAGGCCCCTGCTGGAAAGCATCCCAGCCCAAACATTAACGTAACTAATAATTGGGCCACGCGACCCTGAAATGACCGTAATAATCCTAAAACGGGAACGAAAATATTTGATTTAAAAAAAAGAAAATATATATTTTTTTTTTTTTTTTTTTTTTTTTGGGTGGCCCAGTGGCCCACTGGCCCAGCGGCCCACCGGGCATTTGCCCGGTACGCCAAATGGCCAGTCCGCCGCTGTCGATAGCTCTCTTTCAGGCTACCACTGTGTAGAATCCTGTCTGCTTGCGTCACTATAGCTGGCGTGAGTGAACTGTCCTGCCCTCAACCACACAGCACTGCACAGGGTCGTGCAGACAGCCCAGAGCGTCAGTGGATGTCAGCTTCCCTCCATCCAGGACATGTACACCGGCCGTTGTGTCAGTAAAGCCCGTGGGATTATCAAAGACCCCATGGCCACACAGCTGCAGCTTATTAATCCATTAAGACCGGGAACACATCTGTGTGTCATTTTTAGATTTCTTTGGGCTATTAAAAAAATAGCAGATATACAAGCTGTAGATCTGCTATTTTTTTTAAAAATCGTGAACATTTTGTGCAAATCTTTGATTATGTATTTGTTTTAGATTTTTAATTCTGTTACAACTTCTTGGGGGTCCCTGGAACAAAATATTTTGAAATGGGGGTCCACGGCCAAATACATATCATTTTGGGTGGCCCTTGACATGAAAAAGTTTGTGAAACACTGATATTAGCAACATACGTTCAAATATTTTACATTAAAAATGTCACTTTAAAAACATATTAAAAGATTTGCACACATTTTCAAAAAATAAATAAATAAAAATAGCAGATCTACAAGCTCATAATTGCCAAAGAAGCGTTCCCAGTCTTAAAGGATTAACAATAGACACAAAAGGCCTGTTGGCTGGCTGACTACCTCGCGCACGCACGCACGCACGCACGCACGCACGCACGCACGCACGCACGCACGCGCGCACTTGTAATATATCTCCCTGCTCTTAAGTATGTAGCAGAGCCTGAACGGTAAGGTCAAATATAATATTCACACCTGATGTATTTACATTATAAATGCAATGTTTTCCAATCTATTTATTTGTGAGTTATCTGACAGAACTAAAATTTACATCACAAAACATATCAAGTGCAAGACAATATGTATTATGTAGTTATAAATGATTTATGCTTAGTTGCCTGCCAGTGTTGTGCACCGAAAATAGCCAAGCTTGTAGATTTTTTTCCCCCGGCTAGGTCAAAAAAATGGCAAAAAATACAAACAAATAAAAAGTAAAAAGGCCATCATAAAATGGGGAATCTAAAATGTTGATGTATAAACGTGCGTGCGTGCGTGCATGCGTGCGTGCGTGCGTGCGTGCGTGCGTGCGTGCGTGCGTGCGTGCGTGCGTGCGTGCGTGCGTGTGTGCGTGCGTGTGTGTGTGTGTGTGGATGGACCAAATGATGCATAGTGGAGGCAAGAGGACAGTGGACTGCAGAGTGGAGGCAAGTGGGACAGATGGCACATGTCAAATGTTAAACGGTAACAACTAGAAAGGTGCGCTCAGTAGGGCGCAAATCTTCATCAGGAGGCATGCCCTAATGATAATAATAATGATGTTGTACACAATGACATTTCGATGTCCTACAGCCATGAAAGTAGTGTGGCATGTGATTATAACACCCTGGTGGCTCCCGTTCCAACTGCCAACACAATTATAATAATAATAATAATAATAAACTTTATTTATATAGCACTTTTCAAAAACAGGTTTACAAAGTGCTTAACAATACAAATACAATACATACACAGGGAATATAAAGGCAATTCAATAATGTAAAATGTAAAAACAAAGGAACCATACAAAAATAATAAGACCAAAAATAAGAGTGAAAGCAGAGAAATAGCTGACTATTCCTTCTAGCTAAAGGCCATTCTAAAGTAATGAGTTTTTAAAAGGTTTTTAAAAGTGGACACCGAAGTGGCCTGTCTAATTTGCAGGGGGAGTTGGTTCCACAGAAATGGAGCCCTAGCAGCGAACGCCCTGTCACCTTCTGTCACAAGGTTTGTCTGGGGGGGGACAAGTAAAAATTTGTGTGCTGATCTAAGATTGCAGGTGGGTTTGTGGGGAGACAGGAGGTCAAAAATATAAATAGGAGCAAGTCCGTTCAGTGCTTTAAAAACAAACAATGAAATTTTAAAATCAATTCTAAACGCCACTGGTAGCCAGTGCAGTGAAGCAAGAACAGGGGTGATGTGGTCATACCTCCTGGTTCTTGTAAGAACTCTAGCTGCTGTGTTCTGAATTAGTTGAAGGCGATTGATTGATTTTTTGGGGAGTCCAGAAAAAAGTGAATTACAGTAGTCCAAGTGGTTAGTGACAAAGGCATGAATAATGGTTTGTGCGTCGCTAAATGAGATGAAAGATCTGATTTTTGAAATATTCCTAATTTGGAAAATGGCTGTTTTTGCAATGTTGGAAAAATGCTTTGTGAAGTTTAGGTCTGAGTCAAATAGGACTCCCAGGTTCCTTGCTTCATGGGTGCACTGTAACCCCTGTGTGTGTAATAGCTGGGTTACCATGTCTCTACGGGTTTTTGGTCCAAACACAATAATTTCTGTTTTGTCATTGTTTAGCATAAGATAGTTATTTGACATCCAGGATTTTATGGCAGAAAGACAGGCAATCAAAGGGGAGACAAGAGAAACCGGAGAAACTGTGGCAGGGTCTGATGGGTCTAAGGAAAAATAAATTTGTGTGTCGTCAGCATAAAAATGGAAGGAGACATTAAAATTGCGAATGACTAGGCCTAAAGGAAGAAGATAAATACAAAATAATAACGGACCAAGGATTGACCCTTGGGGGACGCCACAAGTGACATCTGCATGGCTAGAGGACGCATCGCCAACTGAGACCGTGAAGGTTCTGTCGCTCAGGTAGGACCTAAACCAGTCCAGTGCAGACCCAGTCAGACCCACCCAGTTTTCTAGTCTGTCCAGTAGAATATTGTGGTCTATCGTGTCGAAGGCAGCGGAAAGGTCAAGTAACATCAACACAGTACAGGAGCCAGCATCTGTGTTCATCCTGATGTCACTTAAAACCTTCAGAAGTGCAGTCTCTGTACTGTGGTGTGTTCTAAAACCAGACTGAAACATTTCAAAAAGTGAGTTGTCGTTTAAAAAAGTTAAAAGTTGAGAATAAACCACTTTCTCTAGTGCTTTGGAGAGAAAGGGTAATTTCGAAATTGGTCTGAAATTGTTAAAATTGGAGATGTCAAGGTTTGATTTTTTCAACAGGGGTTTTACTACAGCTGACTTGAAGATAGAAGGAATAACACCGGAGGATAGTGATTTATTGAATATTGCTAAAATGTCTGGAGATAAAAAGAGGGAAGCCTCTTTTAAAAATGTGGTGGGTAGAGCGTCTGCAGGGGTGGAAGAGGGTTTCATGCTATTAATAATGTTCAAAAGGTCAGGCTGGGAAACTAAATCGAAGGAATTTAAGTATTGGGATACCTCCCTGTGTGGTAGAATACACAAAGAAGGTACAATTTGGGTTCTAATGTTTGAGACCTTGTCTAAGAAGAAGGCCTGAAAGGCTTCACATCTCTCAATTGGGAGTGGTCCTGGAGAAACAGCCGTCCTTCAAGACACACATGGCAGCGGTCGCTATGCGATGCGTTTTGAGAACATTTTTGCAACTTGTTAAACAATGTGATTAAAGTGCTTCACAATGACGTTATGAGGGGGTTAGTTGTGATTTAGTGCAACATGTCAGGGTTAGTACCTGAACCTAGGTTGGGAAACAGCTACTTGTCCTGTCTTCAGTCATCTCCAGGTTTGATTATTAACCCCTTCCTTGCTTGTCTGCAGACCTGCTCACTCAAGCCCCTTCAGCCTTCCCATCAAGTCATTTTGATTTAGTTTTAGTCATCGTCTTTTGAATAAAATTCCATTTAGTTTTAGTCATATTTTAGTCATCTGAAATGTTTTAGTTTTTGTCTAGTTTTAGTTGACTAAATATCATAAGATTATAGTCGAATAAATCTACTGTTGATTTAGTCGACTAAAATGTATTTTGGCGGTGCCTTAAGTCGTCGTAATGGCTGATTTTACACTTGGTTAGCATGCTGAAAATAGCCGATCTACAAGCTCACAACGTGTCGCAGCGCGACGCGTTGTGAGCTTGTAGATCGGCTATTTTCAGAGCGCAACACCCGAGCGTAACCAAACATAAAATGACTTGTCTTTTAGTTCTATTGGATCTCTTCTTCACTAGTCACTCACCAACGTCTTAGTCTAGTTTGTATTTGTTGACGAAATTGTCAGTATATTTAATTTTAGTCTTCATAGCTTAGTTTTTATTTTGTTTTTATTTTGTTTTCGTCAGTGAAAAACAGGTAGTCGGCCAACATTTTTCGTCACTTCAGCAAAATCAACACTATATCCAACCCTACACCCCTTATCCCACACACTTCAGCTAATCACTACGCTAACACAGGACTTATGTCTGTCCCTTCCCTAAAAGCAGCCTGGCCAGCGGCCCAAGCGTCCAAGAATTAGACCCCCCCCCCCCACCCACCCCTACTGTCACGACTCACTGCAGGCTCACTCACCATTTTCCGCCACAGCCTGAGATATCCCCTCTTCCGACTCCACCCCTTCCTCTTACACTCCTCCGTCCTTCTATCCTTTCTTGTTCGTTATTTTTTTTTGGGATACATGATACTTTGGTGATGTATGTTGTTTACTTATGTTATTTAGCCACTTAAAGTCTCTAGACTTAGTAAACTGGACCTGAGTTTTCTCTTCCCCAAATATATCCAATCTAAAAGCTCACAGCAGTGTCACGTTGTGACACGTTGTGAGCTTGTACAGTAGATCAGCTGTTGTTGGCATAAGTTCCCCCCAGAATAGGGTTCTAGTGTTGAAGTGGTTAGCGGTAAATATGGTTTGCTTGACCACACAATGCTAAAGAATATAATTTAGATTGCATGTTGTTTAGACAGAGGTTTACCTTCTTTGTGCTCTATTTATGTGAGAATTTACTCTCGTTGACTGAGGTTCATGCCATTTCACTCTGGATGATGTCTGCCGAAGGTATAATTACCACTTGTACATCATCATAATACTGTCTGCCTCCATCTCTCTGATACATATTCATTGTATATACTGTACCTCTCTCCAGCTTTCTCAAAAGATTATGTCATTCAAATTTCTCGAAACCCACAACGTCGGATTGTTCATTCCTTGTATCAATTACGTTTGGATCAGCAGTCATTCAAACATTGGAATGTAAGTGTCGGGTGTCTGCCGCCCCACACTTGCTTTTCGAGAAGAAGTAAGTTCTATAATTTTGTTGACATTACAGCTTCAAGTTGTAGCCTACATGGAGCCTAAAAGTATCAGCATGTATAGGATGAGATGTACACAGTTTCTGAAAGGTGGCAGACCATGCCAGCATACAGTAGTCTCAGAAATAGACCTTGTCGGATCTACAGTGTGTCCGTAAGAGTGTGCGTGCGTGCGTGCGTGCGTGCGTGCGTGCGTGCGTGCGTGCGTGCGTGCGTGCGTGCGTGCGTGCGTGCGTGCGTGCGTGACAATCCGCATGAGATGGAGAGACAGAATGGTTCTCAACACAAACACATATATTTAAAGATAGAGGTAAGGCTACACTTAATGTACAGCTTGACATTTACAAACTAGCCCGTGTTGAGATATTGACAGTGGTGCAAAAAGTACTCAAATGTTTTACTTAAGTAAAAGTATCGATACCGAAATGTAGAAGTCCGGAATTGAAAATGTTCTTGAGTAAAAGTACAAAAGTATTGGTATCAAAATGTACTTAAAGTACCAAAAGTAAGAGCACTAAAATGTTTGAAATCTACAAGCTCACAACGCCGCGTTGTGAGCTTGTAGATCGGCTATTTTCAAATAGCCTAGGTATAAAATAGGGCTAAAGTGGTTAAGTTTTCAAACAATTGTAGTGGAGTAAAAGTACAATATTTGCCTCTGAAATGTAGTGGAGAGTAGAAGTAAAAGTATTGAATATTGGAAATACTCCAGTAAAGTAAAAATACCTCAACATTTTACTTAAGTAAAGTACTTGAGTAAATGTACTTAGTTACCTTACACCACTGGATATTGACGTATTTTAACCTTAAATTCAGAAAGGATGACCTGATGAGATCACCCAAAATGTTATTTTCAGAGCCAGTATGCTTGTTCAGCGTCTGGCAACCATCATGAGTGATGATGTCATTGACCACATCCCTGATGACAGTTTCCAGATTGCCTCCATTACTGTGCTTAATAGTGGTGGAAAGTAACCAAGTATTCAAGTACTATACTTAAGTACAATTTGAGGTACTTTTTACTTGAGTATTTCCATTTGTCAATTCTTCATATTTCTACTCCACTACATCTCAGAGGAAAATATTGTACTTTTTACTCAACTACATGATTATAAATTACTAAAACAAAACATACTATACATAAACCAATTAAACCCTATTTTCTAAAACGGGTAGTCCAAATCCTTGATTCTGATTGGCTGGTTTCCGTTTAGTAGATATGATAAAACAGCTAGCAGGTTCACAGACGTAGTAGAGGTTGACTGGAGGTTCACAGACGTAGTAGCTAAATCTGGCTTTAAAAAAAATATATGAATTTCTATTGAATATCTTAGTTACAATGAGATTGAGCTAACAGTTAAGTTTAGTTTCTCTGTGTGTTTGTTTGGGAAAAGTTGACGTCTAACACAGTAAACAGGCACTAGTCTCTCAGGAAGTTGCTCTTCCTGGTTTGTGCTCTCAGTCTCGGGAAGCAGGACTGTCTTGTAGAAGTTGTTCTTGTAGTGAATCAACATTAACACATTGACTGCCATTGACATAATATTACGTCATCATGGTGTTTTCAGTGATTACACTAGAGGGCGCTCTTGGCCCAACCTATGATTGCTGCTTTGACTTGCAGAGAAGGACAGACCCAGAAATGACGTCATTTAAAAGAAATTCACCCGGTCCACTGCAATGTTATCAGATTCATAAAAATACATGTATTTATTTCCCCAGATTGCGTTTTTGGTGAAAACAAGCCATTATTCAACTTACTAAAGAACGGAAGATTGCGCTTACAATTTGTTTTATCCGGTAGATAGAAGAGACCCTGGTCCTCCCCCCAGACAGCTTTTGTTTACCTCCGTGACCACATCATGGGTTCCGCGGGTCTCCTTGGATCGTCAAAATAAGGTAAACACGCTGGCAGTGGCGGATGAATGAATGAATGAATACCTGCCAGTCGATGTGTTGAGAACTGTTTCGATTAGGACATGTCTATTTTCATGTTGCCATATTTGTAACAGTTTTAGAAAAGCAATACGTTTACGACAATTTTATAATGGCTGAGAGGGTCAGAGGCACTACAAGCTCACAAACCATCACGATGCACCACATTGTGAGGTTATAGATCTGCTATTTTGGAAATTAAAGGAAAAAAAACAATACTTGTGAATTGGAAATTCTGCATTATGAGTAGGCTACTTTTACTTTTGGTACTTTAAGTATATTTGGATGGCAATACTTTTATACGTTTAGTCAAAATACTTCTTCCAACACTGCTTAATAGCACAGTAATGGAGGCTATGCTTGATAGCTCCATATCCCCATTAGGTGTGTGTCATGGTTGAGGAGACGTAGAGATGGGAACTGTGTTAATTGGTGGAGGAGGCAACAGGTCAGGGAGCAGCGGCATCCCTACTGGAGCCTGACGGGTCTTGCATCATGCTAGCTTCAGTGTGGGAATACTTAGATTATTTTACTTAAAGGCGTATTTCACTTTAAAACTCTTCTGGGGTCATTTTAACGTCTACTCTGGCATTTGTGTGCACCCCAGAGACAGTTTTTAAGTTGCTTGATTTAATATTTAGAAAATATTACGTCGACTTCCATAAACTCATTTATCAGTCAAATGAAGTGAATACAGAGTGAACACTGGCATTCACGACCGGAATTCATGTGCTGTCACTTTGGCTCTGCCACCTTTTAAATTCTAATTATCACAGCAGTAGACCAAATTGCCTGAAACAACTCTTTATTACACTTTTTGGCAATTGCTTCCAATTAACATGTACCATAATGCTGCATTGTGTTACCTTAAGCATTTATCACTGAGCAGATTGCTAGCGGCCTGAGCTAATACCTTAAGACACTGGCATTCTATTTCATGTCGTCTCTCATCAACGTTCCAGGCCAATAGAATTATAATGAGAACATGTTACAGGAGTTTCAAAATGTCACGGCACAAACTGACACTTGTCAAAGACATTAAAATGTCTTTGACGTGTGTGCGTGTGCGTGTGCGCGCGTGTGTGTGTGTGTGTGTGTGTGTGTGTGTGTGTGTGTGTGTGTGTGTGTGTGTGTGTGTGTGTGTGTGTGTGTGTGTGTGTGTGTGTGTGTGTGTGTGTGTGTGTGTGTGTGTGTGTGTGTGTGTGTGTGTGTGTGTGTGTGTGTGTGGGGGTGTGTGTGTGTGTGTGTGTGTTTTATTTAGCAGAGTAAAGAATAGGAGGAAAGAAGTTAGGAAATGTATTTTGAGACAAAGAAACTTCATAATGCTGCCCCTATAGTGAAGCAGTCACCATTTCACCCAAATCATTTCAAACATTCTAGTATTCTAGTAGGCCTATCCACACAAAAACAACAACAAACACACCCCGGTGTAAAAGTACCTTCAGATGCTTAACCACTTAAAGGGAGATGCCACTCATTTTCAACATTGAACTATGTCTTTAATACACCTTAGAGCTGTTGTGTGGAAATAAGAAAACCCCCACACCCCCACACACACAGCTCTAAGGTGTATTTATTCAATGTTGAAAATGAGTGGTATCCCCTTTAAACCCTCTATACTTAGCAAACTAGACAGGAGCTGACTCCTCCCGCCCCCCCCCCCCCCCCCCTCTACACCAAGAATAGCCGACCAGCTCACACGACGCATAGTGAGTTTGCAGATCATACATTTTTGGTGTAGAGGGAAAATAGGGGCGCTAGGGCTCAAGTGGTTAAAAACAACAACGCGTGTCAGAATACTTTCTCGTCCTCGGCATCAACCAGGTCTATAAAGAAAACACCAAGTGGAATCTGTAACAACAACAACAAAAAAAAGCACACATCACAAAAGCAATTCCCCCGGCTGACATGCACACACACAATCGGGGCGGGTTTGTCCGCAGTGACGTGCGACTCTGCATGATAACAACACAATGCATGTGTTTATCTCTGCACCTCCTGGCACCGAGGTGGGCAGTAGGTCTAGATATGCAAACAACAGACACACGCATTATCCTGCCTGCACCTCTGGGGCCAACTCAATCTATCTCGGACTGGCAGAGCTAACAGGTAATCATTAGGAGTGTCATCTAGACGCCGTAATTAAAAGGCCCAACTTCATTTTCCTGGAGGTCAGCTGTCATTGAACAGAGGGTGAGGCTCCGACACTTTTAGATGAATCTTTCAGTGTGTTACAGCATACGGGCAGCACACCAGTGGCTGAATCTGGGGCCTGCACTGTAAATTAGCCTGTACGTCAATACTTCCTTTTTGTCTAATTGTTTTCTTGTAAAGCCGATAGATACAGCAAAGCCTTGGGGCTCCTTGCTATGAGCAATAAGGTTACTCTATGTTTGAATTATTAGTTGTTTAATTGTAATGCTAGATAGACATTTGCATACACAGTCTGATTAAACAATCGCATCTCAGATCCAGTGTGAACAGTAAAAGACAGGGGGAAAAAATCATATCAAAACAAATACTGTAGCTATTGGGTAGAGACAGTACTGGGAATCACCATCTTTTAACCGTCAGTCATAACATACTTTGAAAGGTGTTGACTTTATTATATTCTTATCAAGAGGAAAATATAATTGCCTGTCCTGCTCACTGCACAGCAGTGTCATTACGTCTCTGTCTCTACCTTTGTCTAGTCACTCTTGGCTGCGCGCCTCACACTTTGCTCTCTGAAAAACACAGTAAGTATGCATTGGTAATATAATATTGATGCATACCGTGATGCCATCGTAAAGTAGTCAAAACAATCATTTGAACGATGCGACAAAAATGTTAACAAAACAAACGTGTTCAATGAAAATGAAATTGAAATAATAAAGCAGTGCAAATTGTATTAAAGGTAGGGTAAGTGATTTACTTTGGTCAAAATAAGTGTTAAATAGCTCTATATTCTGATAGTACTCATTGCTATAGAGTGTTTGTTCAGTAAAAGGAGTCTCCATGTCTCTCCAGCTCTTTATTAAAAAGAAAATGCATTTTCAGTGTTTACATTTTTTCACCTACCTGAAAATGTACTATATTCTGTTTACTGAAGAACTTACCCTACCTTTAACTTTAAACGGTTAACAATATGTAACGTTTTTTTAAATGTAATGTGTCAGTGACCACGCCGTTAAGGATGCAGTATCTCTTCTTCATTCATATCTCAGCCTGTACAAAGATTATTTATTATTTCATAAAATGATAACGTCTTGATGGATCAAAAGGGTGTTCATGACAATAAGGGTTATGGATCAAACGGCTGTTCATAAGACAATCTGTTAATGGATCAAATGTCTGTTCATAAGACGATCTGTTAATGGATCAAATTGCTGTTCATAAGACAATCTGTTAATGGATCAAATGGCTGTTCATAAGACAATAATGTTTTGCAATAAGTCTCACACGAAGACATCAAGAATGTGCGGCATGTTTACACTTTCCGATTAGCGACATAAGGCCCAGCGTGCAGGAGTGTTGCTTGTGTCGGTGTAGAAAACAGAACGGGGGAGAAAGAAAAGCTTTTGAGTTCCATCCTCCTACGCGTTGTGTAGTGATGAATGGGGAGCGAGGTAGCAGGGCCTGAGGTCGTCCATCATGAGGTTTAGTATTAATTAATGTTGTAGGAGGAGACGCCAGTGTGATCTGTTCCACATCAGCAAAAAGAAAAGCTACTGAAAAAAAAAAAAAACTCAGCTCTGACAAACTCCAAGGTGTATACAGTGATCTTCTAGGAACTTGAATCATGCCCGCGTAATAGATACAGTGGAGCATAGGCACGGGCAGACACACTCAGGTACACATGCACACATCCAGACAAAATTCTACGACAGGCATTGTCTGCAGACATGTCAGGTACATGTACCATACGCTCCAAAACAACAAACACATACACATGCTCATTTTATGTGCTGATTTACATACAGGCATGTATCCTCACACAGACATGCAAGCGCATGCACGCGTGCGTGCACCCACACACACACAGTTGCATGCCAGTGTCACCAGTGGTGTAAAGTAACTAAATACATTTACTCAAGTACTGTACTTAAGAAACATTTTGAGGTATTCATACTTTAGTGGAGCATTTCCAATTGTACTCCACTACATCTTATATTAATGAAAATATTGTACTTTACTCCACTACAATTATTTGAAAACTTTAGTTACTAGGTACTTTTTAGATGTAGCTTTTTATTACTAAACAGCATTAACCATTTAAGTTCTATATATATATTTCGACTATTTGAAAATAGCCGATCTACAAGCTCACAACGTGAGCTTGTAGATCGGGTACTTTTTACTCCACTGGGTGTCACGCAGCAGAAATAGCCGATCTCGTAAGGCAGACAGGCTTATTGTCAGCCAAGAACACGGGAGTCAATCCCCATTACAATGAGCTGGACCCACCATGACCTTGTGCTCTATAAGGCGAGACCTCTATCAACTGAGCTACCCAGACACACACAACATCTACAAGCTCACAATACCACCCCATGTAGCTAAATAGACATTACATACTGTAACTCTAACCCAGCCACTAAACCTAAACTCTACATGTCTAATCCTAACCCTAATCCCAACCTGAATCGTTTTCCCAACTGTAAGCCTAACTAACCATTAATCTCAAACCGATCTCATACAACACGGTGAAATAGCACGGATTAACCCATTAAGACCTGAAGCCGATTCTACAAATGTCTTCTAAATCCCAACAGTTTTCTGAAAAAACGTATGTTTCTATATAAGTGGTGCTCAAACTTTTTCATGTCAAGGACTCCCAAAGTTATATGTATCTGGCCACCGGCCCCCATCTCAAAATGTTTTGTTCCAGGGACCCCCAGAAGCAAAGATTTGAGTGACAAATGTTCGCTTTAAAAGAATATATATTCAAAGATTTTCACAAATTTTCAAAAATAGCAGATCTACAAGCTCGTAGCGCGGCACTCGGTGCCGCGCTATGAGCTTGTAGATCTGCTAGAAAACCCAAAAACCCGCGCATAGGGGCCGCAAATCCCCTCCATTGACTTTGTTACGTTTTGGACCATGTCGGAGGCGCGCAGTCTCAAGCGAACTGGAGCCACGAGAGGGACCACCGAGTGAGCTAAAGCGAGCAAGTTGCCGTCCCGAACGTTGCGACGTTCGCTTGAGCCTACTCAGCGCCGTCCGAGTTATGTACAGATAGGCACAGAATGGTAAATCATGTTGTGGGGACTGCTCTGCTTCCGGGTTGCAACCCATGTTATTTCACCGAGGGATTCGCGGCTCCTACGCACGGCTTTTCGGGTTTTCTAGTCGCCAATTTTCGGAATTGTCATTCCGTGCTGTTTCACCGTGTTCTGTGAGATCAGGCTGATTTATCTTGTGAGGACCAGGACAATGTCTATATCTCAAATTCTGCTCTTCTCGTGGGGACAACACACTTGACCCTCAAGCACAAGTACGCGCGCACAAGTACGCACGCACACGCACACGCACACACACACACACACACACACACACACACACACACACACACACACACACAACCAATGCTTTGTGTTGGGTGACTGTGGTATAAAGTGAAGGTATTGTCCTATACTATACGTGCCACAACTCTAAACTTCAGCCTACCTGATCTGTGTGACTCTCCTGTATTCACAGTGAGTTTTCATTACACAACGGTGTGATTTATGTGACCGGTCATTTTTAACGCCCTGCCATTGTAAATCATCCCCAGGGAACACTGTGGGGAAATGAACGAGTGTTGGCATGATTGTCACCACTGGGGGAATCCCATTCATAACTACAGACCAGTGGTGTAAAGTAACTAAGTACATGTACTCAAGTACTGTACTTACAATTTTGAGGTATTTTTTTTACTTTACTGGAGTATTTCCAATTTTCAGCACTTTTTACTTCTATTCCACTACATCTCAGAGGCAAATATTGTACTTTTACTCCACTACAATTATTTGAAAACTTAAGTTACTAGTTACTTTGTAGATTTTGATTATTATTACAAAACATACATCACCCACTTCAGCCCTTACATTTCGGCCATTTGAAAATAGCCGATCTACAAGCTCACAATGCGGCACGATGCGCCGCATTGTGAGCTTGTAGATCTGCTATTTTCTAAGGATTTTATACATAATGGAAACTTGTGAAATGGGACATTGTGCATAATGAATGTTTTCTTGTTTTTTTTATACTTACTAGTATATTTTGATACCAATACTTTTGTAATTTTACTCAAGTAAATGTTGAATACTGGTACTTTTACTTGTAACAGAGTACTTCTACATTGCAGTATCAGATTTTACTTAAGTAAAACATGTGAGTACTTCTTCCACCACTGCTACACACACCTACTGTATGACAACACAACCATGACTCTAAAGAAACCCCGTACACCCAACGGGTGCACAAGTGAAACTTTTGTCTAGACACTCTGAAGTCAAAGTTTGCAAACAGAGGTATATACGAGCCTTGAGCAAAGAGGCACAAGGTTAGTCTATGTTGGGAGAATCGATGTACAATACAAACGCAGTATAAATTGTTTTGACACCAAGGGTCGCACATAAGTTTTGAATCTGGAACTTTTGAAAAAAACAAGAACTTTCGGTTGTTAGGAAAACAACCTATTGTGTCCATGATGTGACAGGGTAAATGTCAGTGGTGGAAAACATACTCACATTTTTTACTTAAGTAAAAGTATCAATACTGCAATATAGAAATACATTTTTTTTTTTTTAAATAGCAGATCTACAAGCTCACCATGCATCGCATCACGACACATTGTGAGCCTGTAGATTTTCAATTGGCTATTTTCAAATGTATACAGAGCTGAAGTGGTTAATTTATGTTTTGTAATGATAATCTAAATCAAATAATTGTAGTGGAGTAAAAGTATAATATTTGCCTCTGAGATGTTGTAGAAGAAAAAGTACTGAAAATTTGAAATACTTCAGTAAAGTCAAAATACCTCAAAATTGTACTTAAGTACTTAGAGTACTCAAGTAAATGTACTTAGTTACTATACACCACTGGTAAATGTAAAACTATAAGCAAAGGAACGGCATGTCTTAAAAGCAGTGTTGGAGATGCTTCTTTAAAAGCATAACTTTATAATTACTTCACACTGGAGAAAACGCTGTTACTTAGAAAAAGTAGCTCAAACAAAAAAACGAAAGCAAAAAAATATCAAATTGACACTGCACTGTAAATGTGATACGCAATTATAACAAAATATTGAACAAAAAAATCACAAGCAAGCAAAAATGCCACTCATGCCACTAATGCCAAAGTAGACGATCTACAACGCGTTGTGAGCTTGTAGATCGGCTATTTTCAAATAGCCTTGGTATAAAATAGGGCTAAAGTGGTTAATGTATGTTTTATAATGTAATATTTATATCTGCAAAGTAACTAACTAAAGTTTTCAAATAATTGTAGTGGAGTAAAAGTACAATATTTGCCTCTGAGATATAATGGAGTAAAAGTAAAAGTATCTAGACAATTGGAAATTGTATTTAAGTACAGTAGGCTACTTGAGTAAATGTACTTAGTTACTTTACACCACTGACTAATAGTTTAATCCCATGTAGTTCACTACTCCCCAACATCACTGCTTAAAAGTCTGGGCTGTTCCTTGCCTTTAGTGAGCTCAAAAGGGCAACTGAGCTGACAGATCAAAGCGGTCAATAGTGTGTATACTTTTACAGATCTGACAGTAGCAACACTGCGAGGTCTATTTAAAGGTTAAAGAACTCACTCAGATAGGGTGCTTTTGCTCCAAACATAAAGAGAAAAACAACGTCCTTGTCAGAAGAAATGTCCATGTTATACAGTATGAATGGAATTAAACTGTCTATTAGCATCTGAGAGTCAATGATGTCTAATCTAACTTCATCTGTGTATCCAACCACATTCTATGCTCTGGAGTTCAGAAATGGTGAGCAGGCAGCAACCGTGTTTTTTGGTAACACTTGCTATAATACAGATTATAATGTATTATAAGTATGTTTATAAGTCATTATAGACATGGTATGCATAGCAAGTAGGGCTGTGAATCTTTGCTATCTCACGATTCGATTCCGATTCTTGGGGTCACAATTACGTTTTTTTTCTTCAGATTTTTTCAAAACGAACAATTCTCGATTCAAAAACGTTTTTTTTCCGATTCAAAACGATTCTCCATTCAAAACGATTCTCCATTCAAAACAGGATTTCAGGATCTACTCCAGTCTGCTGGCATTAAAGGAGAGTACATTAACGTAGCTTTTATAATTGTAAAGGTCACACACAAAGGTAAATCCGAGATCCAAAAGGAAAAAATAAGATTTTTTTTTAAAATGAGAATCGATTCTGAATCGTCCAACAGTAGAATTGCGATTCGTATTCGAATCGTTTTTTCTGACACCACTAATAGCAAGTGTTACCACATTATAGACACATTTATAATAGTTGACCTTATAAGTCATTATAGAATGCTTTATAATGTGTCAAATATAGCTAAATTAGCAGATCTTACAACCTCATAATGCAACTTGACGTGTTGTGGTGCTTGTAGATCTGCTATTTTCATCATACGACAAAGTGTAGGGCCTAAAGTGGTTGAGTGACTGATAACTGATCCATTTAGATTTTTTTTCCAGTCACAAATACCTATTCTGCTCTGATCCGAAACAATACATCCTCCCGTCTCCAAGGTATTTTCACTCAATTACTCATTTCCAATCACGATGCTCTGACGATTCTTTTTAAACATCCATCTCTAGGCAAACCAGACTCAAAGTCAGCACTGGGGCGGCCTATCAAGAAGGCAAATTATCAGCTGCCACCATCTCTCAGAGCGCATTATAAAAATGGCATTTATCTCTGCAGCCATCCACAAACCTCACTTTAATATATTCTCAAATGACAGCAGGCAAAGTGATAAATCTCTCCTTGGACTGTTTTAGACGAGGTAGCTACAACTTAGAGATGCAACGACCAACAATGAATAATTCATACGTTGACAAAATGCTATACACCAATTACCCAGTATGTTTACAGCACTGTTGTGTCGTCCCGTCTCTTTTTTTTGCAGTTAAACGTGTTGATGGGGAAGATGGATGAGGCGTCCTTTTAGGTTTATGTTTGCATCCAAGTTAGTTTTATGCATGGAATCAGCAACACCAGATCATCATCGATTTATTTTTAATTGTACCATCTTTAGACCATTAAGACCGGGAACGCATCTGGGTCATTTTAAGATATCTTTGGCTATTCAAAAATAGCAGATATACAAGCTCATAGCGCTGCACTCGGTGCAACGCGTTTTCAAGATTTTAGAAAAATCTTGAAAATGTGTGAAAATCTTTGAATATATATTTTTAAAGCGAACTTTTGAAAGATATTTTGTTCCAGGGACCTCCAGAGGCAAAGATTTGATTTACAAATGTTCGCTTTAAAAGTATATATATTAAAAGATTTGCACACATTTTCACGATAAAAACAAAATAGCAGATCTACAAGCTCATAGCGCGGCACTCGGTGCCACGCTATGAGCTTGTATATCTGCTATTTTTGCTATAGCCAAAGAAATTGAATGGGCTAGCTGCGTGAATGCATATTTGGGAATGTTACTGTACTTGTCCTGTCCTGACACAATTCACTCTTTTGCATTGAAGCCGTGTACATTTCTTATTATAGCCTCCAGTATGTGTCAGACAAATATCCGGTTCCAGTTAGTATAAACAGTACTTCTTCCTATAGCATCCTGGAGTATGTATCCACTTTGCCATATCAGCAATAGACAAACTGCCTCACTGACGCTGACAATGTTATGTGCTATTAGGACGTATAGATTTGCAATATACCATCGTTAATGTAGTATGGTGCAGATTTGAGACACATTTGCAACTTGTGTTACCATCTCAGAGCTGGGCTATAGGTGCTGCAGACTATTTGTTTCTAGATTTGACAGCCCTGGGACATATGCACACAGACAGGGTGGTTGTTAGAGGGTTTCAACAACTCGGGATGCTCCAAAAAGGAGACAAAAAGGCTGGCAAAGTATTGTGCTGTCTCTGCTGTCATTGGCAGACGCCATATGGCGGAGACACTGTTACTTATACCCACAGAGCACTGAGTGAAATGCTTATTGTATATCATGAAGACATATACCATGATGTTGTGAACGTTACGGCACCTTTAATATTTGTGTCCTTGAATGGACAGAAATGCTGTCTTTACCATGTTGCTGTTTAGTATGCTGCTGCGTTTATGTTTCTGTATTGAACGGTCTGTGAAAACACATCTCTGTTGGGGAAAATAAAGCTCTAATTCTAATCTAAACCACTGGATACCATGTGGTAGCATTCCCTCAGAAAAAACGATTCCACTCAAGTGTTTGTGGCCCCCAATGAAACAGTGTGTAAAGTGTTCACTACACATACGAGGCTTGCTTTCCACCCTAGCATATAGTCAGTTTTGTTGAGTTTTTTCTGGAAAATATAAATGGTTGACTATTAAACACTATCATCTTTTTTAAAGTCACATATTTCCGTAAAAAACAACCAAACCAAAAAAACAACCCTGTTATGCTAATCGTCATTGGATTCCGCTAATAGCTCTTGTACTTTTTTCTTTGTACTGCATTGCTGTGCAGCTGAGGAGAAACGCTTGGTGACCTGTATGTTTAGCTTTATTTGTAATCAACTGAACGGTTGCATCTGTGTAGCTCAATGGTGGCACTAACACTGTCAAGGTTAAGCATGCAGCATTTCCCTCTGGGGCTACCAATGCTACAAATGTACACTCACGATACTGCGTGAGGCATGCTGGAAAATCTTCAGCCATTCAGGCGTTTTGCAGAACACAAAGAGAAAAGAGCAAACACGCAACAATTGTTTGCGTCTTACATTTGCAACAAGATGGATAGCCTCCATAACTCCACAAGGACACGTCTGTGAATCTCACACACCATTTTCGGTGACATCACAGAATCTTGATCTGCAGTCCTTGCTGCTTTCATTACAATTTATGTATCGCTCTAAAAACCCCATCGATTTCCAATTGCCTGAGTACCTGAACCATGCAAACACCATCCCTTTACATTCCAGCCCGCCAGACAATACATTGCACAAAATCCATTGTTTCATTTTCATACCATACATGGATAGTTATGTTATGTGAAGGAAAGGAGGGCATTGTTTATATCTGTCATATGCTTGATGCGGGCGAGATAAATGCATACTGTGAGGGACAGCAGATTGAATCTCTGCACCGAAGGTGAAAATCTGAATATGGAACATGAATGAATAATGCTCTCCTCTCGACAACGTCTGTTGAGGTGTCCAATATAGCAATGAAAAGTTGCTGTCCAGTGACCCATGTTTGCAGTGGTGGAGACTGGAGAGTACTTTTACTCAAGTACTGTACTTAAGTACAATTCTGATGTGCCTTTACTTTACTTTCCATTTTTTTGATACTTTATACTTCTACTCCACTAATACCTCAGAGGCAAATGTTGTATAGTATTTTCTCCACTACAATTATTTGACAGATTTAGTAACTAGTTACTTTGGAGATTTAGATTATTAATAATCAGTCAATTCATTCATAAAAAATATTCAAAAACCTTCAAAAATAGCAATCTACAAGCTCAGAATGTCAAATAACATGATTATGATGATTAAGTACATATTTTGAGACTAATACTTAAGTACTGTACTTACTCAAAAACCTCGCACTTTTGAATGCAGGGCTTTTACTTGTAACAGAGTACTTTTATGTTATGGTATTGCTCCTTTTCCCCCCCCATTTTGTTTACATACGGAAAGTCCAAAATCTGAGCACTTCTTCCTCCACAGCATCTTTGTGATTCTACTAGTAGGAACATTCTGTGTTTGAGTTCATGCATGTGAAGCAGCAGGTCATTGTGGTCACTACAAGCTTCACTAGTTTAACAATGGACTATTATTAGGGCTCCGAGCACTGGAACAGTGCAAAGCCCTGCTACAATGGAAGGTATTGTGTATTATATATGATTAAGGGACTAAACATGCTAAAAAATATAATATATTTTGTAGATTTTGAAAATGTGTGGCAAAAAGTAGGCATATTACTTATTATCAGTGGTGGAAAAAGTACTCAAATGTTTAACTTGAGTAAAAGTACAAAAGTATTGGTATCAAAATGTACTTAAAGTACCAAAAGTAAAAGTACTAAAATGTTTGAAAATAGCAGATCTGCGACGCGTTGTGAGCTTGTAGATCGGCTATTTTCAAATAGCCCAGGTATAAAATAAGGCTAAAGTGGTTAATGTATGTTTTATAATACAATAATTTATATCTGCAAAGTAACTAGTAACTAAAGTTTTCAAATAATTGTAGTGGAGTAAAAGTACAACATTTGCCTCCGAGATGGAATGGAAGTAAAAGTACTGAAAATTGGAAATACTCCAGTAAAGTAAAAGTACCTAAAAGGTTTACTTAAGTACAGTACTTGAGTAAATGTACTTACTTACTTTACACCACTGCTTATTATCATTATTATTATTATTATTATTATTATTATTATTATTATTATTATTATTGATGATGATGATGTTGACATGGTTGTTATTATTCAAGTCTAATACACGACTGACAATATTTTGTTATTTATTGTTCACCAGATCCTGGATGAACACGAGCCAGTCGGCAGAATCACTTGGTGTTCCAGACAATGAAGAGATTAATCTCCTCAATTTAATATTTTCACCTGACACTGAACAAATAGATTGCTGCTGAAACAGGCCTTATGGGACCGGTACGGGACATCTATAATGGCTCCAGTTATTAATCTCCTTTGAAACACTCTGAAGTTCCCACAGGAGTTTCACTTTACAGTACTTCCCCCCTGGCAACAGTTTTTGTTCTTGTGTTTGGTAGTTAAGGGAAAAGCACCATACTCACTATATACCAGTGGTGTAAAGTAATTAAGTACATTTACTCAAGTACTGTACTTAAGTACAATTTCGAGGTATTTCTACTTGTTCAGTATTTCCATTTTTTTCAGTACTCTCACTACATCTCAGAGGCAAATATTGTACTTTTACTCCACTACAATTATTTGAAGACTTTAGTTATAGTTACTTTTTAGATTTAAATTATTATCACAAAACATACATTAACCACTTCAGCCCCTATATATGTTTCGGCCATTTGAAAATAGCAGATCTACAAGCTCACAATGCGTTGCGATGCGACGCATTGTGAGCTTGTAGATCGACTATTTTCAAAAGATTTTTAGACATTTTATATATTTCATGTCTTGTGAAATGGAACATTCTGCATAATGAGTACTTTCTACTTTTGGTACTTTCAGTACATTTTGATACCAATACTTGTACTTTTACTCAAGTAAATTTTTTATTCCCAACTTTTACTTGTAACGGAGTACTTCTACATTGCAGTATTGATACTTTTACTTAAGTAAAACATTTGAGCACTTTTTCCATCACTGCTCACTACCTTAAGCCTGATTTATACTTCATTGTATGAAGGTATCGCGTGCCGAATATAGCCAATCTACAAGCTCAGCGCACTCGTCACGATGCGATGCGATGTGAGCTTGTAGATCGGCTATTTTCAGTGTGTGACGTTATGCCGTTATGGTACAGTACTCTAATTATCTGATGTTTATGGTATTATGTGTTCACGCTGCTGTGTCTATAAGCAGCTCATCTCGGACACCGCTGGACCGATCGATCGCCGTGAAACTTTGCACGCGCACTCTTAGTAGGCAATGGAAGAAGCTAAAATGTTTTCAGTTTGGCCTCATGGTGGCGCTGTAACAGGCCGCTTCACGTTTTGGCCGATAACTCCTGAATCAAAGGTAAAACAATCAAATGTTGTTTCTCCCCCCCTGGATTCCTTAGATCATGGTGTAACTCCCCATATAGGCCACGCCCTTCTTTAAAACACACTTACCACATGTCCCTGATTTGATTCTCAACAGCGGGTCATTTGTTACATGTCACCCCCCTGCTCTCTGTCTCTTTAGAAAAAGAAAGAAAAAAGAAAAGATCTGAACCGTTGATGTATGAAAAACAAAACAAATACAAAACCCAAATACTGTGGAGGTTTTGTCAGCCGAATTAAGCCCAGTAAAGTTGTTTCTTATTACCAACCTTTGAAAAACAAACACTTGAGCCCCCACTACCTCAAGTAAACTAATGCTATGCATGGCTGGAATGAATACGTGTTGAGTGCTGAATGTTTGTTAGACACACATATTAAACTCAACACTATTTACGCCACCACAGCAAATGTTTGGAAATGCTTCAGAGATTCAAAACTGTTATCACGTTCAATCACTTTCAAACTGGTGTCCCTATTTTGGGAATGTCATTATAGGTGAACATTTAACAAACATATAACAAAAAAAAGTTTAAACAATTTTCTGTACTTTTCAAACTTTTTCAAACATATCAGATCTACACACTCACAATGCATCACAAGGTGACACATTGCAAGCTTGTATACTGCCTTTTTGGGAGCTAAGTAGTAGTTCATTGTAAATTGTTTACAATTAATTGACCTTGCACTGGCCAGTCCAGTGTTCAGAAACTATTGTATTGGAAAGTGTAATGTTGAATAAACTGTTTGCCTGTCAAGGGTAGACAGTCAAACTGACTAGCTAAGCATTCAGTACATTCATGCAAATGGTAGAAAAATAGACGAGGAAAAAAACGAAAACATTTGTGTATGACAGAAGAGTATTCAGACCTTCGGCGACAGTTAGCCAGATAAGCCAAGGTTGGAGCACAGCACTCAACAAAGTAATGAGACCATACAGGGAACGCCAGTCAAATATTGCTGTCTTTCTTAATAATAAGAATATACTGTGAATACAAATATGGAGTCATATGTCATGGATACGTCATAGGTGATGTCACAGAGTGGCCACATTAATCCCAGATCCACATGAAGCCTAGAAGTTATTGTTTTGTTTTCATTGACTTGTTTCTTGAATGTCAGAGCCCTTTCTGGGCATCAGCCCCTTTGTGTGTGAGCCTGCAACGGCTACAACCAACCAAGCCTATACCACAGCGAGCAATTTGTGAGGGCATGATTTATTTTTAAGCGGCAGCTTTCTTTGTGCCAGATTGGATCGGTGACAGCTGAGAATAAGAAACAATAATGGTGGCCAGTGATGAATAAACAGAGAGAGAGACGCCAAGAGGACAATGCTTGTCCCAAACAAGAGTAAAATTAGGGATGGCTTACCCCTGTCAACGTGTGGCATTTTTGGCAAGTAACACCCTCGAGTGATGGAGTATAAATCGACTTTAGACTGAAACATATTTGTTTGTAGCACCAAAAGTTTGCCTATTCCTTGTTTGACTTTGATGTTGTGACAGGCTCAATTGTAGGACAGACAGCAGACAAGGTTGTCTTTGTTGTAGTGTTGTGGTAGATATAGCCACACGGAAACAAATAACACACTACCCCCCCAGATACCAGACCTGTCATGACAGAACCTGTGGGTATACTGATTAACTCCATGCTGATGTGTGGTCACATCTAGCTAAGAGTCCAATTAACCATTCACTATCCCTGTCAGGTGGATCGCCCGGGTGTTTTTGGACCCATATGCAGTGGTGTAAAGTAACTACTACTGTAAGTACATTTACTCAAGTACTGTACTTAAGTACAATTTTGAGGTACTTTTACTTTACTGGAGTACTTCCAATTTTCTATCTCAGAGGCAAATATTGTACTTTTACTCCACTACAATTATTTGAAAACTTTGGTTACTAGTTACTTTGCAGATATAAATGATTACATTATAAAACATACATTAACCACTTTAGCCTTATTTTATACCGAGGCTATTTGAAAATAGCCGATCTACAAGCTCACAACGCGTCACATCGCGGCGCGTTGTGAGTTTGTAGATCTGCTATTTTCAAACATTTTAGTACTTTTACTTCTGGTACTTTAAGTACATTTTGATACCAATACTTTTGTACCTTTACTCAAGTACATTTTTCATTCCGGACTTTTACTTGTAACAGAGCACTTCTACATTGCAGTATTGAAACTTTTACTTAAGTAAAACATTTGAGGACTTTTTCCACCACTGCCCATTATGTAGCAACTCAACTTCAAAGTAATGGGGGAATACACGGAAACCCGCAATAACGATCCAGCACTGGGAGCAGTCACAGGCAGTCTCAAATAGTCTCTGAGGCTCGTTAGCCAACTAGGCACGGCTGACACCCGCAGGTGAGTCCACTCTAGGCAATCCAAAGAGGAGAGGGGAGGGGCTGCTCGAAATGCAACAGATTGTGAGCTTGTAGATCTGCTAATTTCAAAGGCTTTTTATACATTCGAAACCTTGTGAAATGGGACATTCTGCATACTGAGTACTTTTTCATTGAGCACTTTTGGCTATTTGGCTATTGAGTACTTTGGCTATTCAAAATAGCAGATCTACAAGCTCATAGTGTGGCACTCAGTGCCGCGCTATGAGCTATGAAGTGTGTGCAAATCTTTTAATATATATATTTTTAAAGCAAATATTTTCAACTCCAATCTTTGCTTTTGGGGGGTCCCTGGAACAAAACAGTATATAATAATATAAATAAATAATAATAATAATAAATAAATAGCAGATCTACAAGCTCATAGCGCGGCACTCGGTGCTGCGCTATGAGCTTGTAGATCTGCTATTTTGAATAGCCAAAGAAATCTAAAGTGACAGACATACGTTCCCCCCGGATTGAATGGGTTAACTCCATGAAATATGGAGATACAAGGTTTCTGCCTGCACAGCAACGGTACACAGCCTTGTGAAAGAGGACTACTTAGTACATGTAAATATAATATTTTAGGACAATTTAATTGACTAGGCTATGAATACATTCCATAGTGTATATATGTATATCCAGCATGGTTCAGAATCAAAGAGAGGCTCAGCGAGGTCATCTCAAGGTAAATTCATTCCCACAATTGCACCGCTCCACTTTCCCTTTCTGTGTGTTTTATGGTAATGATCTGTATAAATGACTCATAAAGCTTAGTGGATGTGCACTAAAGTGGATCTCAACCTAAGAGGTCCTTTGTTTTGTTTTGTTTTTAAGTTAGTTATTTTATTCTCCTTCAGATCTTTAATCTGGTTTCCCAGGCCCAACATTTTACTCCTGGGAAATCATGGATTTTGTGTCTCAGCTTAAAAAAAAAAAAAACTGTTGTAATGTTTGAATTTGAAAGAAAAGTAATTACTTTGATTTAATCACAGTCGACATGAAGTCCTCCTAATATTTTTCTAATCACAGAGTGTAGATTGTCTCCAGTCCTTCATGCTTGCTGAATACACTCTGCACATAGACGGTCACATCATGGTGTTGATGAAGAGACAATGAAACAATTTCATTAATGAAGATGCCTTGCGTTGAAGCACGAGTCAAAAATAAAGAGGGCAGTACACGGGTGGCAGTGGCTCAGGGGTAGAGTGGCCGGTAGGGCGGCCGGATGGAGACAGCGAGGTTTCCGGTTCGATCCCGGGCTCGCCCAGAACTAGTGTCGAAGTGTCCTTGAGCAAGACACTGAACCCCTAATTGCTCCCGATGAGCGGTGCCTTGCATGGGTTCCTTTGCCATGTGTGTGTGAATGGGTGAATGTAATGCACAGTATATGTAAAGCGCTATATAAATGTACCATTTACTCGCTCCAAAATTGTCCCCATGTTCTAATTATGTGACATTTTGATTAATAACAGAAATACAAATGCCCGTTCAAAATATATCAGTGCACATTTTGCAGATATGTCTATGCATATGTGATTATGTAACCGTAAATAGCAAGCCTCCTTGTCAATGTGCGGCAGCTATATCTGGATTGGACACAATCCAGATAAGAGATAAACAACATGCCAGGTTCAACACTAGAACCAGTGACTGTTGTGAACATAGGTTAAGTAGTCTGTTGTTGTTGCCTGCTTATGATTCAAAGGCTGTTGTTTTGCTAGGCTGTCTCATACTTTGCACAGTGGTGTGTGTGTGTGTGTGTGTGTGTGTGTGTGTGTGTGTGTGTGTGTGTGTGTGTGTGTGTGTGTGTGTGTGTGTGTGTGTGTGTGTGTGTGTGTGTGTGTGTGTGTGTGTGTGTGCGTGCGTGCGTGCGTGCGTGCGTGCGTGCGTGCGTGCGTGCGTGCGTGCGTGCGTGCGTTTCAAGCAATGCTATATTTTCATAACTTATGATCTTCCCAGGGGACAGATATTTATGATTGTATATCAGATTTATTTTTTATTTTGATTACAGTTCATGTCATGTAGTTGTTCAGCTCCCAACTTTACAAGTCATCAAATTTCACCAGTAAATGGTAATGACTCCAGGCCCCATCTGGCCCTATATACATTTATGTATGGCCTGGGGGAGCAATACACATGGAGTTGGCAGCCACAGAGTTTCACCAGTAGGGCATAGTGCGTGCGGGGGAACACTCTATCCCTCCTCATTCCACTCCGTTTTTTTTAATTGAAACCATATACTGTAGGAAGTGACAGTTCATATGAATGGCTGCTACTTTAGCTATTGCCCCCATGATTTCCCCCCTGCTTGCTGAAGAAGCAATGTTTCTCTATTTAACCCATTAAGAGCCTGAGGCCGATTCTAAAACAGTTTTTTGAAAAGAATATATTCAAAATCACGTACAAATAAATAAATAGCAGATCTACAAGCTCATAGTGCGGCACTCGGTGCCGCGCTATGAGCTTGTATATCTGCTATTTTTGAATAGCCAAAGCAATCTAAAATGACACAGATGCGTTCCCGGTCTTAATGGGTTAAGCGAATGGGTTTTTGGCCAGACTTTACACTTGTGATTGTATTACCTTAATAATAAAAAATGACGCAAAGTATTCCAAGATAGCATCAAAACTGACGCTACGATCAACACATCAGTCCGACATACACAAGCAAACAAACATTCACAAAGCTGCAGCGACTTGACCATAACACATTTGATTCTGTGAAAAAAAACTAATTTCGAAAACCGCAAAAAAATCTTCTATTTTCTTTTTTTTCACAGAATCAAATGTTTTATGGTCATGGGCTTCATAAGTCTTCATACTGTGGCCACATTGTTGTTGTTTTCCAGCTCATATATTATGATAATTGCATTGTTGTTACATTGTTGCCCAGAAAAACTGCTCTCAGCCAGCAGGAAATGCCCAAAACAGGGCAGTTTACAGGGTCTTAAATCATTATTATGATCCTGTGATCCTCCCTCTGGTCGCATTGTGCTGTGGTGGTCAAGCTGAGAGAGATCACTGGTTTATCTTTTTCATTTCAGCTTGACTTTAACAGGCACCCAAGTGGAATTTATTTCATACTGTATTAAGACTCTGATACCCTTTTGCTAGCAATTCATGGGGTCTCCTTTGTCTTATCAATCAGATTCGGTGATGATATCCCCGGCATGGAGGGTCTTGGCACATACATCACAGTGGTCTGCCCATGGGAAGCCTTCGGTGACATGGAGCTCAGCGACCTGGCGAAATACGGAATTGTCTGAACTCCCTTCCTTCACCTTTTTGCCTTTCCTTCCTTTTCTACTGACCTCTACCTAATAGCAGCTCCCTGCCCTCTATTTGATACCTTCTTGTCACCCAATCACCTCCTTCAATGAGGTTCTCAACAATGTGGACAAATGTTGAACACATGGCAATAATAATAAAATGAGGAAAAGAAATGCACAACCCAAAACATGCAATATATATTATATAATCCAAACTAAAATACACACACTTAGACACAATAAAACCCAATAAACCGATACAGACTCACCCAGAGATTTTGTGATACTGTACGTTAACAGATCACAAGTGACATCAAGTGACATCACTGATGATGTCACCCAGTGCATAGATACAGTAGTGGTTGGATTCCTCCCCATATCTTGGCACTTTTGCTTTTAGCTTCATGTTTTGGTAGTAAAAACAAGACTTTGACTGTAATAGTAATCCTCTGTGCAGAATTCACGTCCAACCTTGGATTTGTAGGATGTATTGCAAGGGGGAAGACGGTGATCCGTGCAGCTGGGCTACTTCAATGGTGGCAAACAGTATAAATGACTTTAAAACACAAGTACAACAGTTTGTGGAGGAGAGAATGCAGAACACCACTGGAGTAATGATTGGGGCTGTCCTCGCAGCATTCCTAATTGGGGTTGTGGTGCTTTTCCTGTACAGACGATACAAGCCGGCCAGTGTGCAACGGAATGGTGAACCTATTGAGACCATATATCGCTTCAGAAAGAGGGATAAACCGATCTTTCATGCGAAGAAGCTAATGTGAAGGGTTCAGAACTCAACCTCTCCAGTCTCCAAACAGCTACGTAAAAGAACCAAAGGTCTCAGCAGAGTGAGCAATATCCTTCAAATTCGTACGGACCTAAGGAGCACCACCCATCCTCCTTATGTAAACATCACAATTACATTTATAATACTTTGTCTAAAAGGTCAGTCCAAAAAAGTCCTTACGGTCTTGTTTCCGTTGAGGCCCTTGGTAATCAATTCATAGCCAGAAGAGAGACAACGGACCCCCCCCCCCCCGGAGCTACGGAGCCCCCTCCGGTACAGAGACCCACTCAAGGAGGACCATGGCCCAGGGACACATCAACATAAACATCAGCTCCGCATCAAAGGACGAAGCGTTCGGTCAACTCAGAGCCTACCTGGAGTCGGTACCATATACAGACCTCCCGACCAGAATGATTTCTATGACAAACTTGAGTGCTTAGCTAAGGTGGACCATGCAGAGACAATTCTTATTGGTGATTTCAACACGGACATGATCCGGAAGGAAGCGGCAATGTTTAAATCTTTCATGAAGTTTAGTGATCTGCATTCATTCCCCCAGCTAATCACTCAACCCACAAGGCTGTGTGTTTCCACTCAAACTACCATAGATCTCATTCTGACAACGGACAAGGACAAAATCCTCAATAGTGGTGTTTTTACCTGCGGTATAAGTGATCATAACATGATCATTTGTACCAGGAAAAAACGTAAACCTAAGACCGGTTACCACAAATCTGTCATGATCAGAGAACTATAAGAGTGAGGACTTAAATCACAGGCTAGAGGAACAGGACTGGTCCGACGTACTAAACAGCACACAGGTAGACGAATCTTGGCTTGGTTTCAAAACCAAATTCATTCCAATTTTGGATAGCGTGGCTCCCATGAAAACCATCAGGGTCAAAACCTGCTTGGTACCATGGATGAATTCGGACATCCTTACTGCCATGAAAGTCAGCGTTTTCAGCTTCATAAAGGTAGGATCAAACTCGCCAAATGTTTCAACAAAGGTCTCGAATCCCGAAAGAAACAAGGCATGCTCGAGTTAGCTGGAAAAAAAACTACCTCGATAATAAAATTGAGGAAAACCAGAACAAACCTCGTGAGCTCTGGAAGTTACTCAACAACCAACTAGGCTGCAGTAAAACATTTAAAACCAATTTCTCAAACATCAACTTCATGGTGAATGAGATTCTCATTAGAACAAAGCAGGAAGTGGTTAAAACCTTTAACATCTTCTTTACGACCATAGCCACAAAACTGGTTGACAAACTGCCCGCCTTCTCTGGGCACTATGGTGAAGAGCACACACAGCCAAGCTTTCTACAAAAAAACTAGGTGTACGCAAAGATGATTTTAAACTCTCCTTGGTGACAACAGATGAGGTGTTTAAAAAATTTAGCGCACTACAACAATACAGAGCCACAGGCCTCGACAATATTCCCTCCAAATTTCTAAAAGACTCAGCCGCCTCCATTGCTCCAATCATTACTCACATAATAAACCTCTCCATCAAACAGGGAACGGGTCCCTAGTGACTCCAAAAAAGCAAGAGTGACCCCTCTGTACAAAAAAGGAAACCAATTAGACCGCGGCAACTACCGCCCTTTTTCTATTCTTAGCTCCATCTCGAAAGTCATGGAAAAAAATTGTTTATGAACAGGTTGAAAAGTATCTTGCGAAAAAAAAAAAACTAATTTATGAACACCAATCTCGTTTCAGAACATCCCGCTCCACTGACACATGCCTCCTTTACCTGAACAACTATATCAAACAAGGAGTCGACAAGGGTAAATATTGCGGCATGGTCATGCTGGACCTCCAGAAAGCCTTTGACACTGTTGATCACCCAACTATGATCGATAAGCTAAAAGCAATAGGTTTTGATGATATGTCAGCAAGCTGGATGAGATCCTATCTGGAGGGAAGAAGTGGTGGAATTAAACGGAACCCAGTCCCCCCCCCCTCCTAGTGACTTGTGGAGTTCCTAATATAATGTGAACGATATATCTTCAGGTTGCAACTGCAAGCTGTTCCTGTTCGCAGATGACTCGGCTCTGCTGGTCTCGGACAGGGACAGGTTGAAAAAACTCTCAGATCTGAACTTGACACGATCCACTACAAACTATCATTACACCTGGGAAAAACTGAATCCATTCTCTTTGGGTCTAGTGCTAACCTTAGCAAGGCTGAGAGCTTCAAAGCGGGTGTCTCAAGAAAGGAGGAAATTGCCTACCTGGGTTCCATCTTGGAGGTAAACCTCTCCGGTGACAAAATGGCCGAAAGAGTGGTCAAAAAGGTCAACCAAAGAACACGCTTTTTGTATAGGATCTTCCCTCTAGTCAGTAAGAATACTTTGAAGATTCTTGCAGGGGCCCTCATACAAGATCATTTTGATTATGCATGCTCCTCATGGTATCACAACACCACCCAGGCCTTAAAAACAAGGCTCCAAACATCCCAAAACAAACTAGTAAGGCTACTTCTTGGCCTCAACCGCACAACCCATCTAACCCCTGCTCATTTTGCTAGGGTTGGATGGCTCGGGGTTGAGGACAGAGTACAGCAACTTGCATTGGGCCTGGTCTACAACCCCAGTACCTCTCAAAATACTTCAAAAACGTAAAGTCCACGATCACAACACCAGAGGCAGCTCCACGGATCATGTTCAACCCAGATTTGGCACAACAAAGGGAATGAACTCGTTCTCATGCTATACAACAAAAATGTGGAATGCCCTACCAAAAGGATTAAAGGAGTGTAAAACCCTACTCACTTTCAAAACTGCCCTAAAGAGACACCTTCAGGAGGCTGCAATTCCAAACTGGCCTCTGTCAAAGTCTTAACCTAACCACCCCCACCCCCCCCCCCCCAAAAGAAAAACTATTTGCTTGTACATATTTCTTATGTTTCAAACCAGTAACCTGTAAGCTGATCGTATGACGTTCTGTATAGTCGTGTATATCTGTCTGTCTCTTATATGTCATCATGATTTGTGTGCATGGGAACTCATTTTAAACAAGCTTAGTGCTTTAAGAGTTATCCAGTTTAGTAGACCTTGTATTGTGAATCGTACTTCCATGTACTGTTTCTCATGTCTTACTAAATAAAGTACATCAATCAATCAATCAGACATCAGTCAGTCATCCAGAAGGAGCGAGTGCATTTCACGGCAGCGGAAGCTGCTTGTAATACAATTATTGGGAAGGTTAGGTTTAGGCATAGTTTTACTGATGTTAGGGTTAGGTTTAGGCATAGTTTTACTGATGTTAGGGTTAGGTTTAGGCATAGTTTTACTGCCGCTCCGCCGCTGCCACTCTGCCGCTGCCGCCCCGCCTCCCCGGCACCCTCCGCTCCGCCGCCGGCATCCCGCCGCTCTCGCTGCACTCGCTGTCCCTCCAGTGATAATCTTACCCATCAGAGCAGCTCCCCTAAAGGTTATGTCAATTTCACCTCTTTCTCAATGGTGCAATACTTTCAGCATAATATAATGGCTGGAAAATGTGGGAGCATAAATAATTGACCACTATTAGAATAGTACTCAGTCTAAAACATATATTTATTATAGAGGGGACACATGGTGCCCTATTTGTCTCAGGTTAATCTCTCAAGAACAGATTCTGCGCTCCGCTTGAATCTGTCGGGGGGGTTCGTCATATCGCGTACGCACTGGCCTACAAGTGGGCGTGCCTTCAGATCAGGAAGCAGGCCGCGCTTTACCCAATCAAATGTAGTGGGCGGGATTTACGTGTCTGCCGATCCTTCCCCACTCGAAACTCATTTAACAATAGCGTCCTCGGAGCAGACAAAACCACGGAAAGATATTCTCAGTTTAACTTGCTCTTTCATCATAGAAACAAGTGAGCTTATAACCAAAACGATCCATGTTCTCTGGGAGAAGTGGTGTTAGTGTTCTGTGTAGAAATATTGTTAGTGGGAATGAAAACATAGTCGCACCACCGGAAGTGAAAGGCTGAAGGCAGACCAAAACCCCGGTTTCCTTGCGCACGTGTGCTCCATTTTGCTCCCCCCAGAGCTAAGTAAAATAGTAAAAAACAGCAGAGGGCATTTGTTTTTCTTTTTTATTTGGCGATGGGTTCCCAGATTGGTCTCAGGTAGATTCTTGACAAACTGTATTGATGTTGTTATTACTAAATCCCACACAATTTATGGGAGAAAAATGCTTCTCGTCTACATTATACATGATAAACAATGTAAATAGTTTTGTAAACCTGGGTCTGTTTGTTTGGCATTGTGATTATTAATAAAAAGGTTGCACTTTTGTCACACATGAGTTTGTACACATTACTGTCTGTGACAGCAAAAGTCAAAGTAAATAGAAGTTTCGGTAACCCTTGCTGGTAATTACTTGGTAAATACTGATTATTACCTGGTAATTACCGTACTGTAAAAGGAAGGGTTACCAGTCTTCTGTGATACAAATTCTTACATGGCTAGTCTGTGCTTTCACACTCTAATAATCACAAACTTTATTTGCAGAACTTTCTAAAACTACCGCAAAGAGACTTACAGACAACAACAAAAAGCAATAAAGTGGAACGAACAAAATTAAAAATGTCATACGTTCAGGGATTTGCAAATGGAAATACATTTGGCATATCTTGCTTTGCAGGGATAATAATTCAGTCAAGTTTATCCATACAAAAGTTTCATTTAAGTCAAACTAAAAATCATATTCAGAGGAGCAGGCAGTCATGAATACCAATGATCTACCATCCCTTAATATAATGTTCAGCTACTGATGATAATGCAGAAACCTGTTATATAACTACAAAAATTACACAGTGCAGGGAATGTCCACTTCAAACCTAAAAAGAATCATCTTTATTGGTTTACCATACTGTACGTACTGCAGCCATGATCCAAAGAGTAAGACACAAGAGTTAACCACTTAAAGGACAACTTGTTTTTTTTACAACCAAGGTTTATGTTTTAGCTTGTAATTAAAGTAAATAAAAGATGAGTGTTAAAAAAAATACATTTACTGGTTTCTATAGTTTTAGCAATTTTCGCGACCTTTTTTACAGTGGGCGGGAGCATTCGGGCAGGTGGCTAAATATGTCTTTTTTAGAAGAGCTACTGTAAATAATAATAAAGAAATTGCCGGGTTATTGTGTAAAAAAATATTTACATATTTAGCCACCTGCCCGAATGCCCCGCCCACTGTAAAAAAAAGATCGCAGAAATTGCTAAAACCAGTAAATTATATATTTTTAACACTCATCTACTTTAATTACAAGCTAAAACATAAACCTTGGTTGTAAAAAAAAACGAAGTTGTCCTTTAAGCTCTATTTGTTCTTTGTGGAATTTGTGTGGTGAAAATTGGTGATCTACAAGCTCAGAACGAGTGAGCTTGTAGATCAGCTATTTTCACAATGGTTGAACATTTTTCTAAATATTCCCCTATAATGACATGCCCCAAAATAGGAACGGCAGGTTGAAAGTGGTTAAAATAAGAACTTGTACTTGAGTCAAAGAACTGGAGTACTTGCTGTAGAAAAGAATACCTGTTCGAAAGGTCAAATTACAGAGTGAATGTTCTTTGCATTGCTGTATTGAAATGTACCATGCAGCAACATTTTACAAAAGATTTTCCAGACATTTCCAACAAAATATCATTAATAGTGAGGATAGCCGATCTACAAGCTCACAACAAGTCGCATTGCGTTGCAAGCTTGTGCTATGAAATAGGGCCTAGGTGGTTAATTCATAATGTTCCTAGGAACTTACTGTACTTTTCCCTTCCTCGAAAAGTAGTAGGGTCAAAGGTACAATATTTGTCTCTGAAAAGTCCAAAGTGTCCAAAAATAAAAATATTCAAGTAAAGTACTCACAAAATTACAGTACTCAAGCAAACGTGCTTCATTACTGCCCACCACTAATCAAGCAGTGGTGTAAAGTAGTACATTTACTCAAGTACTGTACTTAAGTAACATTTTGAGGTATTTTTACTTTACTGGAGTATTTCCTATTTTCTATACTTTTACTTCTACTCCACTACATTTTAGAGGCAAATATTATACTTTTACTCCACTACAATTATTTGAAAACTTTAGTTACTAGTTACTTTGTAGATTTTGATTATTATTACAAAACATACATTACCCACTTCAACTCTATGTACATTTCAGCCATTTTAAAATAACCAATCTACAAGCTCACAATGCGTCGCGATGCAACGCATTGTGAGCTTGTAAATCTGCTATTTTCAAAGGATTTTTATACATTTGAAAACATGAAATGGGACATTCTGCATAATGAGTACTTTTACTTTTGTACTTTGACTCAAGTAAATTTAAAAATCCGGACAGAGTATTTTTACATTGCAGTATTGATACTTTTACTTAAGTAAAACTATTTTGTGCTTTTTCCACCATGCACTGTAATCAAGTGACATCCAAGCAGGAGCTTGCAGTCAACACACAGTGCCAAACAGCCACGCCCTTCAGCTGCAGTGTGTGGGTCATGTTGGGCCCCTGGCACAGAGGGGCTGTGGAGGGGCAGGAAAACTGTCATCCTTCTTTTCTTTTTGTGCTTTGTACTGTTCTCCAGTTGATGACAAATGTTCAGAAGAGGAAAGTCTCAGATTTAATCTCTCCTTTATTTCCAATGAAACGTATACCTCCAATCCCCACAATGGGAGAACTCTACACCCCCATCTCCTATCATGGCGTACAGCAGTGGATCTCAAACTTGTTCATGTCAAGATTCACGTTAATATGTATTTGGTCATGGACATCCATCTGTAAAGGTGTTTTGCCAGGGACCCCTATACAAGATTACAAGAGTTGTGTTGTTAAAATGTATCAAAAATATATATTTTTTAAAATGTATTTTTTTTGGGTTAAAGCAGTTTAGTACATTTTTAAGCTATATTAACACATTTTGCCGGGGACCCCCTGGAACACCCTCAAGGACACCTCGGGGTCCCCGAACCCCACTTTGAGAACTACTAGCATACAGTGCCTCTCTAGAATAACCTGCGGATTGTTGGTGATGACCTGACTCTCCACTAGGGGGCACCACTGAGAACAACTTCAGCACCACGGACAGTGGCTCAGGATAATAATACAGTATGGCCATTTCTGCCACATCTAGAGTCTGCACACTGCAATGTAGATCCTACAATGTTTGAAGTGTCTTCAAAATCACTCGTTAATGCCTCCCTCAAAACCATTGCAATCTTATTAACCCCATTCAAACATACAAGCAGTGGTGGAGTAAAGTACTCAAATTGTTTACTTAAAGGGATACTTCACTTTAGGGCCGGGGAAACATTTAAAAAATATATTAAAAATAAATGAAAAAAGTTATGGAAAATTCATGGCCCCCTCACGCATTAGAGTGTCCTACTAATGCGTGAGGGGGCCATGAATTTTCCATAACTTTTTTCATTTATTTTTAATATATTTTTTAAATGTTTCCCCGGCCCGAAAGTGAAGTATCCCTTTAAGTAAAAGTAAGTACAAAAGTATTGGTATCAAAATGTACTCAAAGTACCAAAAGTAGAAAGTATACTCATTATGCAGAATGTCCCGTTTCACAAGTTTTCAAATGTATAAAATCTATAGAATGTATACAAATCTTTTGAAAATAACTTATCTACGATGCGACGCATTGTGGGCTTGTAGATCGGCTATTTTCAAAAGCCAAAATGTATACAGAGCTGAAGTGGTAATGTAGGTTTCGTAATAATAATTAAAATCTATAAAGTAACTAGTAACTAACGTTTTCAAATAAATGTCGTGGAGTAAGAGTAAAAGTATTGGAAATTGGAAATACTCAAGTAAAGTACAAATACCTCATAATTGTACTTAAGTACAGCAGTTAAGTAAATGTACTTAGTTACTTTCCACCACTGCATATACAAGACATGCCTTGATTCTCCTGCAGTACTTCCTCTATCTTTCACATCCTACCATGTAGTTGTGTGTGTGTGTGTGTGTGTGTGTGTGTGTGTGTGTGTGTGTGTGTGTGTGTGTGTGTGTGTGTGTGTGTGTGTGTGTGTGTGTGTGTGTGTGTGTGTGTGTGTGTGTGTGTGTGTGTGTGTGTGCGTGCGTGCGTGCGTGCGTGCGTGCGTGCGTGCGTGCGTGCGGGTGTGAGTTATTAAAACCCTGGACTGTGATCAAGTATCGTCCTCTTCTGTCTCCTTTCCAAGCCAGGAATAAGATCTGTTCCATCCACACTCAGTCAATGGCGGGGGAGTAGACACAAGTGAATCATAGTTATTATAGTAGGCAGGGCGGTCACAAAAACGGAAAATTATTACAATCTTTTGCATGGCATTACATGGTATGTCTTTGTCCCGGTGGTTCGCAAAGTGGGATCCAGGGACCCTCAGGCTTCCTTGAAGGGGGTTCAACTGCAAATAATGGACCCTTACAGGTCTGTAGCTCTGAGAGTTATGGGGGTCCTTGAGATTCAAAAAAGTTTGAGAACCACTGCTTTAGCCCATGAAATTCCAGGTAATAAAATGGTGATTAGGAAGCAACCAGCTCAGCGAATTAATGTCGACATTCAATCTGGTTTTCTCTCTCCTTCTCTGTCATTCTCCCGCTCCGTGTCCCTCACTCACTCTGCTGTGGGACGCTCACAATGATCTTGCACCACTGGGAGAATAATTAAAGGAGAGGACTAGATATTGAATTTTTAATTGTGGCACCCCGAGTGTAGAATGACTTGCACGGCTTTGAAGTTATCTGAAGTAATTCTGGTCACATTAAGAATTCTCCACCTATGTTAATGAGGGTTGATGAACTGACCAAGAATCCATAATCATTTAGCAGCAAGGGGCAAGGGGGGGCCAAGGGGAGTTAGGATTGTACCAGAGGAATCCACGGCGGGTTCCTTCATTGCATTTTAATCAACTCACAGACAATTTACCTTATTGAAGGGGTCATAGTATAACGTTTATGAGATGGCTGTAAATGAGTTTGTGAGTAAAAAGATATAATAATTGATACGATGTAAAACATGGGTGTGTGTTGGTGTGTAATGCATTGGTCAACAAAACTATCGTTTTGAGATTTACATTTGAAAAATAATCAATTGAGTAAATCAATTGTTGACCGAGTCTGCAAATGGTAAATGGACTGCGTTTATATAGCTTGTTTTTAGGTTTTCTGACCTCTCAAAGCGCTTTACAATTCACCCATTCACACACCGATGGCGGGGGAAACCGTGCAAGGCATCAAGCTGCTCAGTGGGAGCCGTTAGGGGTTCAGTGCCTTGCTCAAGGACACTTCAACATGCAGCCAGGAGGAGCTGGGGATCGAACCAGGAACCCTCAGATTCCAAGAAGGCTGCTCTGCCTCCTGAGCCACTGCCATCCCTACACTTTCCGTACTAGTAGAGCGGAATAGTAATACGATCGTGCACTTTTTGTAAGAAGGCTGAAACTTTCAGCATAATTAGTAAATAATATAACATTAATTTTCAGAAGGGGAGGGAAGTCAAATGTGACCTCTGAGGGGTCAAATCCAAGATGGCCGACAGGGTCTGAATGTCTAAATACTTAAAAAAAAAACATTTAAGGCGTTCTTTCCAACTAAGTTGGGGTTGCCCATTCATTTGATGATACTTTGGAGATTGCCAGAACCCAAGTACATACATTAAATCAAGGTCAAGGTCAAATTACATAGTAATAAGTATATTTTAGCTTGGACACTGGGTTATAGGCCTACTGCAATATAGTGAAACTGTTCTTCCATTTTGTGACAATGTGAAAAATACAAAACAAATAAACAGAATAAACCCATGGTGGTAGTCTATATTAATAAATTAATAGTAAATGACAATAATCAAGGTTCAAGGCTTCTTTATTGTCACATCTTGCGTACAGAAAGAGAAAAACAAGACAAAAAAACAACAACTTAACAGTCTCCAGAACAGAGGCACAGTGCAGTACATTTGAGTGTAGCTTTGGCACACTTGCATCGTCCAGTACACCCTTTGGTGCAGCGACAGCGGATTAATTCATGGCACGATTTGGATGGTTCAGAGAGAGTGGTCCAAAATGGTTGCCACCCAGTTGTTTCTTTTGTCCAGCCCCATTCAGATGGCTCTGGCATCTCTGGTTCCAGTACCAATGACTGGTTCCAACAGTTTGCCTGGTAGCAAGTGCGCTTGATGTGTTGCTTGAGTGCTGCCTGGGTTGGAGGAATGCTCTCTAGTGTTCTTGACTTCTGTGTGAAGAGCTGTTTCCTGGCATCATTCACTTCCGTGCACTCACTGGTTCGTCACACATGAGCACCACAAATCGCTCTAGCAGGAACATTGATCCTTCACTGACCTAACTTGGCATGTGTAGGAGTTCACTGAAAGCCTCATTCACCTCTGGGAATGACCTCCAAGTTTCCCAGGCAGTCTCCTTTCCTCTGCCAGCAAATGCAGATACAGTGTCACACCCGGTGAAAGCGGGAAAGACTGGGAGAGTCAGACACGGTGTTGGAGTCATTGTGGCAACCATTTCATGCTACAACAGCTATGTACCGAAAGCTTGATCAAACACCAAAGGCAACCCACAGCTCATCGGAATGAAGCCAAAGACAGTACTACCACATCAGTATGAACAGTACGTATGGTCACCTTCTTACACCCCTTTAGCACAGTATCTGCCACATGCAGAAGCAGACAAGTGTCAGCCTCCTCTTGTGAACATGGGGTAAGGCAGGCCAAGTTTGAATCAGCAGGAGAATCAGGAGAACAGACGACTCCACTTCCATTGGTTGCATAAAGTTCCTTGCCCTCTGATAGAGGAATGTTAATTAATTAATTGTCTAAACCCCTTCAGATGTGTCGCCTATATAAGACACCCATGTTTGTTACACTGCCATTTGTTGATTCTGAGGAAATCATTGCACATTTTTTTTGTGCACATTTTTACCTTGACCTCGACCTAAATGCATTTCCTTGAAATCTGGTGATCTCGAAAGTATCACCAAATGAAACGGCATCCCCTATTTAGTTGGAAATGATACTTTAAAAATGTTTCTACTGTGTTTGGTTCCAAACTTAAGTTGGACTAGCGGCCAAATGTGCTATTTTCACATATATTGATACGTTTTGGAAATCTTTGGAAAATCTTTGAATTTTTTTGGGGGGGGGGGGGAATGTCAAAACTGTGCTTACTTTTGCTTAGTACTTTTGAATACTTCAGCTTTTTTAAAAGCATGTACTTTTCAATCATTTAAAAGCAAGTATTTCAGCACATTAACTCAAGCACAAATTTGACAGAGCAACCACTTGTAGTTGAATGATACTTGACCGGGAGGATCTATCCTCTTTGACTCAAGTACTGCGGTCGAGTGCTTGGTCTACCACTGAGTATATAGGCACACAACCAACTCGACCCAACCCTTCTACTTGATGTTGACTCTCTCATAGTACAACAACCATGGAAGTTTGATGTTTAACTCTGGGCTGCTCATCTTGATATGTGTCCCCTCCAGTATCTTTGAAGTAGGTACTTAACTGCTGAAGGCTTTAGCCCATTTTCAACTTCATGAACAAATCAGCTTGTAAAAGAAGTGAGGCACGCTATTGATGGAATGGAAATGGGTTTGCTGACCTAGCAGCATTGCTCAAACACAGAGATAAATTACCAATTTGGGCCCACTGCTCCTTCTGTCAGTCCATCTACCGCAATAATTCCAATTAGACTATAGACTAATTAATTTCCATTTACAGGTTTTCAGATTGTTTTTAATTATGATTCTTAATCATGCTGAACTATTACAGACTGTTTTAGTGGAATTGCTAATCCAACATAGTGGAAAGAAAACTTTGTACCATGATGTACTGTTGAGTACATCTACAAACCTGTATTATCTATCTATCTATCTATCTATCTATCTATCTATCTATCTATCTATCTATCTATCTATCTATCTATCTATCTATCTATCTATCTATCTATCTATCTATCTATCTATCTATCTATCTATCTATCTATCTATCTATCTATCTATTTATCTATCTATCTCCATAGAAGACAGGTAAGCAACCATAGTAAGCACCATATAGATAACAGGTAAGCAAAATGGAAAACAGGTAAGCACCATATAGTCAGGTAAGCACCATAGATGACTTGAAGCACCATAGTAAGCACCATAGAAGAGAGGGAAGCACCATAGGAAGCACCATATATAACAGGGAAGCACCATAGATAACAGGTAGTACCATAAGCACCATAGTAAGCACCATAGAAGAGAGGGAATCACCATAGATAACAGCTAAGCACCAAAGTAAGCACCATAGTAAGTACCATAGATAACAGGTAAGCACCATAGATAACAGGTAAGCACCATAGTAAGCACCATAGATAACAAGCAAGCACCATAGTAAGCACCATAGATAACAAGTAAGCACCATAGTAAGCACCATAGATAACAAGCAAGCACCATAGATAACAAGTAAGCACCATCGATAACAGGTAAGCATCATAGATAACAAGCAAGCACCATAGTAAGCACCACAGATAACAAGTAAGCACCATAACCAGCAGGTTCTGCACAAGAACCTCAGGCTGAACACAGGCATGTAAGGGGTTAATGAGTCAAACAGACTGAGTCAGAACCCAGTATATAGCTGGACCTTGTATGTTAATGTATGAAATAGTGGGCAATTTATTGGAGGGATAGTGTCTTTAATGTGAGTTTCTGTACTGTACTGATAAAAAAAAAAGGTTACATATAATTGCAAGAGCAATCCTTTCCAGTCATGTGTCTTGACATGTTTGATTTGAAAGTGAAGTTATTAACTAATTGTAATTATTGTAATTATCTGTTGCACCCCCCTGCTGTTGTGTGTGTTTTTTTCTAAGATTCATTAGGGAGTGTTTTGTCAGAGTGAGTGTTATTTGGGATGCTTTATCGGTGTGAACCTCATTCATCTCAGCACAAGGAAAATTGTTTTCTCTCCTACTGTGCTCCCTATGATGGATTGTTATAGTGCCTTACCATATGTTTAGTTTTAAAGATAATTATAACAAAGCAAATGACATGCGGTAAAAGTAAATGGTAGAGTTTATGGATTATTTTGTAAAGTCAAGTCAAGAAGTGTTGGTAATTGTTTTTACGATGCCACGCATGGCCATTATAGCCAAACCCTCATTTTAACTGAGGACAGTGTGTGGCAAACAGTGGTGGAAAGTAACTAAGTGCATTTACTCAAGTACTCTACTTAAGTACATTTGAGTACAACTTTTTTACTTTTACTGGATTATTTAAAAAACATCTCAGAGGCAAATATTGTACTTTTATAGCAAATAGCAAAAATAACAGATCTACAAGCTCAAAACGCATAGAATGGCTATTTTTTGCTACTTTTGTGTGACATAGAATGGCGAAGTACGGCATTCATTTATTAAAAAAAAGTTAAAATACAGAGATAAGAGGTGTCTGTACAGTATGCAATGTGGCCCGCTGGAGTGAGTGTGGAAATATAGTGGCCCTCTCCATCATCAAAGTTGCCCACACCCCTGCCATAGACTGTAAAATGTGTTTACAATTTCAATAACGTGTTTGTTTTGTGTGCGTGTGTGAGTATACATGCGTCAGTGTTCGGGTGGAACAAATGGTAGTACAATGCATTTTAACAAAGAAACGTAAAAAGGAGGCTTTCAAATGTGCGCTTCGCGTTGAAAGTCTATAGCTCTGTGAATTTCAATTGTGGTTAACCCATTAAGACCGGGAACGCATCTGTGTGTCATTTTAAGATTTATTTGGCTATTCAAAAATAGCAGATATACAGGCTCATAGCGCGGCACCGAGTGCCACGCTATGAGCTTGTAGATCTGCTATTTTGGAAAAATCTTGAACATTTGTGCAAATCTTTGAATATAATACTTTTTTTTTTACTCAAATCTTTCCTTCTGGGGGTCCCTAGAACACATTATTTTGAGATGGGGGGGGGGTCCGCGGACAAATACATGTCATTTTGGGGGTCCTTGACATGAACAATGTTTGAGAACCACTGATAAGTAAGATAACATAACAACAATTTTTTTTTTTTTTTTAACTGTTAGAATTTAGAAGACATGTAAGAATCCCCCAGAAGCAAAGATTTTAGTTAAAAATGTTTTGCACCAAATTGTCACGATAATAAATAAATAGCCAAAGAAATCTAAAAATGACCGTTCCTGGTCTTAATGGGTTAAATTCATCTAGACTTCAAACGTTTAGTAGCTTATACCAAAGGCAACTTGGGGAAAATGGGAATAAAATAAGCATCAGCATCCTATTTGCTGAACCAAAGCACTGCATCTATATTCGCAAAGCATCAAGGACACAAGCACACAAACCTCCCAGGGAGCGGAGGAATACACCAGGTTGCCTCTTTTATATGCAATTCCAGATGCTTCATTAGTGCTTGATGTCTTTCATCATTATTCTTTCATGTAATTCTGTAGCGGGCGGAACAGCATCTGCACTCTGCACACACTGTTTGTTATTTATGTAAATGGTTTTTCCATCAAAAACCAAATAAACACGCTTTGAAATAGCTCGGGAAACCTTCTGTATATCACAAGGTGAAGAGAAAACATTGGCCCGATCCCGAGGATGTTCAGACCTAACACAATTTAAAAATAAATAACTACGGTAAATTAATTAATGGCAGCACCACCTGTCTTCTTTTTTTTCCATTTACTGAAACAACCAGGTGCCTGGTGCTCATTGCTAATTGGACATCACTGTGGCTATCTTTCATTGATTATTCAATTATTATGTCATTGACATATCCATGTGATTACATCTTTTCAACTGCTCTTTAGAGCTTGATTTTTTTTAATTGCTTGTTATTTGACAAAAGTAAGAAGTATTTTCCAGACATTGAGAGAGAACACAGATTGATAGCTACAATAGGCCTATATGATAGGCCTGTATATGTCTTTCTAGCCATTTCTGAGAATGAATGTACTGTTTTCTATGTTAATCCACTGATACTTGCTGCGTCTTTGTTTACTGAGATCACAACGGCACATGAACACACCAATAATAATACTAACCTTCTCTGACACAATAACGTCAACTCGGCTCCTAAGGCCTTCATCTGGGTTTTCACTCTGGATGTGTTGTTCTGGATGTTCAACCCTCCAACTTCACAACGTGCATACGGTGCATTGGAGTAAAGAATGGAATGAACCTTGTCCTCGACAACTTCAAGAGATCATCTTATCAGAGTGAACCAACTGATCCGTTTCCATCACAGTTTTCCTTTTGCTTGAACTCATGTTCTGGATGATCTTTACTCCAACATGCATTGGAGTAAAGAGTAGTGCAACCTTGGCAGGGATTTGAACCCACGACCTTAGCAACATCAAGAGAGTGTCTTAACACAGTGAGCCTCACCTGACACAAGGGGAGAAATCTGAGTGCAAATAACATGGGATGAAAGCCCATGTTATTTGCACTCAGATTTCTCCCCTTGTAAATGCCAGAGTAGGACACTGCAGAGAAGTGAAGCCCCGTCCCAGTAAACCAGGAGTACCATGCCAGTGCCTTTTTGCTTTTTGAGTCACATTCATTCATTTACACTTAACCCATGTACCCAAGACATTTGTAGAATCCCCCAGAAGCAAAGATTTGAGTTACAAATGTTCGCTTAAAACATATATATTCAAAGATTTGCACGCATTTTCCCGATTTTTCAAAAATAACAGATCTACAAGCTCATATTAGCTTGTTGATCTGCTATTTTTGAATAGCCAAAATAAATAAAAAAATGACGCAGATCCGTTCCCGGATTGAACGGGCTAAACAGTTAAGTCAGCTTGTACAATGTTACACACTCGTGGAAAGCCAACATCTTAACCGCTAAGCCAAAGGGATGTCCCCATCGCTCGGGGGAGATATCAGACTTTCAGGCCATTAGGCTGAGGTAGTGAACCACTCTGTTACACTCACCCCCCTTTTGACCTCCTCCCACGGGGGAACCCGATCCGGGTCACGGCACCATTGTAACGCCCGGGATTCGAACCCGGCTCTCCCGTGTGGAAAGCCAACATCTTAACCGCTAGGCCAAAGGGAATTCCCTATTGCTCGGGGGAGATATTAGACTTTCAGGCCATCAGGCTGAGGTAGTGAACCTCTCTGTTACACATGTGTGATGTACACCAAGAGAGAACGGTACAGGCAGGGCAGGATTGACCCTTTGTGGTGCCTGGGGCTACGACCACGTGTCTTGTCCCGATAGGAGTAGTGGCAAAAAGTGACGTAGCCCCCAGCCACGGCCCTCTGCCTGGTGGAAACATAAAACTCAATATTGTGTCTGCCTCGTGCCAAAAGTTGTTATAGGTTGCAGCCTCGGCAGCATCGTAAGGAGCTCGGTGATCTGCATTATGGACTGACACGATGGCTTCAGACAGTCTCCATATGGCCTTTTGGTCCCGACAAAATTGAAAATGAAAGCAACAGATGCTGTCATAATTCAGCGGGGATCACCTTTCAACAAAGAGTCTTAGGACTGTTGTGATACGGTAACAGGATGGACTGCTATGGCTGAGAAGAGGCACCTTCTGACAGGCACACTTAGCACGTCACTCACGCCTTATTATGTGATGCATAATACCCTCTGTCGGGTGGAATCCTTGTATGGTCAAAAGCGTTAGGCTACTTGGAATGGAAAAAAGAACCAGTGTTCCAAAGGATCCAATGGAGTTATTATTTAGTCACAAGCTCTTGTTAACACTTTTTATTGGTTACACGTTTAAACACTTAACCACTCTCACTTTAACTTCCTAAAACGTTCTATAATAGCGAAATTAGCAGATCTAGCTCACAACGTTGCTCACAAGGTTGTGAGCTTGTAGATCACCTATTAACACTACTTTTGTGTGACACCCTTGTACCACGACGTAGAGCATAAATCTATACAAAAAGTAGAAATATGGAGATACAAGGTTTCTGCCCGACAGCGATGATTTTGTGTTTTATCCTTGAGTCAAAATAGTAAGGAGATCTGGCAATTATCTCTTTGGCTCAAACAGCAGGAAATTTTGAATATTCACTTTTGGACAGATAATAATGCATTATGAAGCAGTTTTTGATTAAAGACTCCCATTTGATTAAAGTGTCTGTCCGTTTGAAAGATCAAATTCAGCACAAACGCCTCAATATCCTATGGCGCTTTATCTTTTAATGGGTGTCGCTAATCCAGCTATCTAAATTAAGATCTATATTATGGAAATTCATATTGATGTCTCTTCCCAATCTGTTACATATCTAGTTCATCAATCTCTGCAGTGATGCTGAACCTTTCTGATAGACCCTCTGACCTTCTATTCAATGCACAGCGGACTGCTCTCATTTTTTATTAACCCATTAAGACCGGGAACACATCTGTGTAATTTTAAGATTTCTTTGGGCTATTCAAAAATAGCAGATATACAAGCTCATAGCGCGGCACCGAGTGCCGCGCTATGAGCTTGTAGATCTGCTATTTTTGAAAATTTTTGAACATTTGTGCAAATCTTTGAATATATATATATATTTTAAAGGGAACATTTTTGACTCAAATCTTTGCTTCTGGGGGGTCCCTATTACATATTTTTAGATGGGTGTCCACGGCCAAATACATATAATTTTGGGGGTCCTTGACATGAAAAGGTTTGAGAAACACTGATTTAGAAACATACTTCTTTTTTTTTAAACTTAGGATTTAGAAGACATTTGTAGATTCCCCAGAAGCAAAGATTTGAGTTAAAAATGCTTTAAAAAGTTCTGCTATTTTTGGCCAAAGCCAAATAAATCTAAAATGACACATTCTTTCCCGGTCTTAACACATTGCATGCCAGTCGCGTAGATCTACGCGAACCTATTTAAAGCCGCAGCGTGCCAGTCGCGTAGATCTACGCGAACCGCCGATTCCCATGTTAAGTGCCCCAGGTGCACTTTCCGAATTTTTTTGATCCATTTCCGTTTCCGGTTTCCGGTCGGAAACGGAATTATTCGGGTTCCGGTTTTTTCGATCGTATCCGCTTCCTGTCTGGGATCCTGTTTAAAACTCGATTTTCTCTGGTTGTTGTTTTTCTCCTCGCTGATCACTGTTTACCGTGTATCGGCTGTAGCTTCAAGATGGCGGCACGGATTTGGAAACTGTTTTCGCTGACCGTTTCTCACGGATCCGCTGTGTGTTTAGAACCAAATGAACGCGCACTTTTAACTTATTTAGCGAGGTCTGTGGCGACATGAAAAAAACTAAAAAACAACAATAAAACGCTGGCACTGGTGAGTACATTATGAGATTAAACTCTGGCATGGAATGTGTTAATGGGTTAATGTAGAGTAGCCGTTTCATGGGTTCGTTAGCTGAGACGTGTACGTGCAGGTTTACTGTACTTCACATCTTCAGAAAATAATTGATTAAGAAGCTTTCCACAGGATTGCTAAATCATGTTCTAAGTGAGACCTTGAATAAACTGAGAGAGTGCAAGCAGTGTTGAAATTATGAAAATATAAAAAGGTGTCACTGTTTGGTCAACCACACACCTACAGGCAGTCGTGGAAAGTAATTAAGTACATTTACGCAAGTGCTTAAGTACAATTTTGAGGTAGGCCTACTTTAGTTGAGTATTTCCATTTTTATTTTATACTTCTTCTCCACTACATCTCAGACGCAAACATTGTACTTTTCTACTCCACTACAATTATTTGACATCTTTAGTTGCTAGTATAGTTACTTAGTTTGCAGATTTTGATTATTATTACGTAACACATTAACCAGTTAAGCCCTATCTTTGGCTATTCGAAAATAGCCGACCTACAAGCTCACAATGCGTTGTGACCTGTTGAATAATTACTTTTAGATACCAATAAATGGTAAAATGGTAAATGGTGCATTTATATAGCGCTTTTATCCAAAGCGCTTTACATAGATTGTGCATTACATTCACCCATTCACACACACATTCACACACCGATGGCGGAGGAAACCATGCAAGGCACCAACCAGCTCATAGGGAGCAATTAGGGGTTCAGTGTCTTGCTCAAGGCAACAGAGAGGAATTCTAAGAATGTCTATGAGTGACCCTGGAAGGCGCATAATGCTGTCGGGGGGCGGCCCTGGACGACACTATGTGCCTTGGCAGGGTTCTGACCAAAAGGCAATGTGTGCCTTCTTGGGACTGAGACTGTGTTGCTCAAGAACACTTCGACACCAACTCTGGGGGAGCCCCCCAGCCTGGGATCGAACTGGGAACCTTGGGGTTTCCAGTTCACTCTACCCGGCCACTCTACCCCTGCAGCCACTGCCGCCCAAAACCTTTGTACTTCTAAGTTAAAAAACGGAATAATTCTTCCTCCACTGATAGCAAGTAAAGCATAGGCTACACGCAGACATACAGCAGCAACATTGTGTGGGTGGTAGCCTCACAGAGATAAAAACCTATTTTCCCCCAAACGTATTCCTATTACAACGATATGTAATCAGGGGGGGACTTTCTTCAGCCAAAGTTTACCTAAATATGGTACGATGATAACTCAGTCTTTGAACTACTATACAAATAGCCCTGGGCGTATACCGCACTAACTGATAAAAAATGCCTGGCTCTCTGACAGCTCCATTCTGACGTGGGGTAGATGATACAATACATATTTATAATTTCCATCTGCTGAGTGTAAAATCATAAATAAATAAACACAATAGTCTATATTTTCAAAGAGTTGAGGGGTGGGATGCACATCGTCTCTGTCGGATGAAAACCTCATTATGTCGAAAACTGTTACTTTTCAAGATTCAAATTCATAAATAGCAAAAGTTGCAGATCAACAAGCTCAGAACACGTCGCTTTTTGCACCGCGTTTCAAACTGCTGGATCTGCTATGATGCTTTGGTGCAGTGGTGTAAAGTAACTAAGTACATTTACTTAAGTACTTAACTTGAGTAAAATGTTGAGGTATTTGTACTTAACTTGAGTATTTCCAATTTCCAATACTTTTACTTCTACTCCACTACATCTCAGAGGCAAATATTGTACTTTTACTCCACTACAATTATTTGAAAACTTTAGTTACTAGTTACTTTGCATATATAAATGATGATGTTATGAAACATAAATTAACCACTTTAGCCGTATTTTATACCTAGGCTATTTGAAAATAGCCGATCTACAAGCTCACAACACGTCACGATGCGACGCGTTGTGAGGTTGTAGATCTTCTATTTTCAAACATTGTAGTACTTGGTACTTTAAGTACATTTTGATACCAATACGTTTGTACTTTTACTCAAGTACATTTTGAATTCCAGACTTTTACTTGTAACAGAGTACTTCTACATTGCAGTATTGATACTTTTACTTAAGTACAACATTTGAGTACTTTTTTCCACCACTGCTTTTGTGTGTAGTATGATCAGGTAGGGCGTTAATTTAACGGAAAAACACAAAAAGTAAAAATATGGAGATAGGAGGATTCTGCTCTACAACAGCGATAATATGTTTCATAGCAGAGCCAATGAGAAGGGATTCCGTGGTAAACAATAGATTGTCCACTCAGCTCTCTCAACAGCTCTGTTTAGGCTGTCCATGCAATCTGAAAAAAAGAAAAAAAAAGAAAAAAGAAACATAAATAAATAAGCTGAGGTTCAGTTTTTTTTTGTTGGTGTATATTTTGCTCATGCAAAATTCATAATCAAACTGTGGAGTGGAAATGTTTGCCAATACAATTGTGAAGCCCGGTTCAGTAAACTATACATGAACCCTGCATGGCGTCTCTATTCTGGGACGGATATATTCTGCGAACGTAGCAGATCTCCAAGCTCACAGCGTATTGCAACTAGGCCGCGTTGTGAACTTGCAGATCGGCTATTTTCCACTTAAAGCCTATATTCTTCGTTGATCGGTGTCCCTCAGGGGTTTGTACTTGGGTCCCCTCCCCTTTTCCCCTCTACACCAAATCTCTCTGCTGAAAACAGACGATTTACTTGCATATCGGCTTATTTTTCGACGAGGGTTCGCCTATTGTGCCATGCCCAGAAGGGTGCAAGCCAGGGTTCATGTGGTTAATTAGAAAAGCCAAGCCTTGCTGTGCTGGATAAGTGTGTGTGCAAGGCTTCTGAATGGGCACAGAGCGTTTGATCTAGCTAAGTGCCTCTGTTTATGTAATGTGCTTTCTTCTCCAAATGTGATTTGGTGGTAGATTTAATAAATGGATTATTATTACAACAACAGTGGGATATGCATAAGTCCAGGCTAATGGCTTCTGCACTCACTCCACTCCACTGGGGTGTGAAACAATAGAGTCTAGTGCCTCCATCCCTCACTTTTTGAGATGAAGAAAATACCTCACCGTCAATGGCTGATGCTGTTATGTTTTTTTTTATTTTTTTCATTTAATACCAGGTCCATCAAATTTGGCACCGGTGTCCCCAAGAATGCTTTAAGTCATACTTTTTAAGAGTTCCTGGATCCATACGTTTTAGTTAGGCATGCTATCTACTGTAATAAAGTCACCTGCTAAAAGAAGCAGCATGAATATGGCATATTGGAGAAAAATGGCATGCAATACTGTTATATTATATACACCCTGATAACAACATTAGTAAATAAAAAAGGCAGACGTATCACACATCCATGATGGTATTTCTACACGGTACACACAGTTTTGTGAAAAATGCCATTGTGTTTCCCCCCCCCCCCCCCCCTTTGTTTTGTAAAATACTGTGGTTTGTGTTTTGCTAAATTGAGTTTTGTTTTAATAATTTGTTTTATAAAATCATATTTTCACTTTGCCATATGCCACCCTGCCCCCAATGTTCACGTTACCAAAACATGCTCCAAATATTAAGCAATATAAGATATGTCACATTATAATATATACGTATAAAGTATGGATAAAACATACATTACAGAATGGACGTTTTTCAATATATAAAACCACAAGTAGAAGTCTAACCCTAGGTGTTATTTTAGACTGAGTTGTAAAACCTGTATGTATACTGTAAACAAAGTGACCGAAACAGCATCTGTCACCTTAGAAATATGGCCAAAGTGCAGCCATTCCTAACTCAGCAAGATGCTGAAAAACGAATTATGCTTTTATCTCAAGTTGGACTACTGCAACGCACTATTTACTGGTCTTCCTACAAACTCTGCTGCTAGACTGCTAACAACAAGAAAACAAGAAAACAGAGAACTCATCACTTTAGTCTGAGACTACACTGGCTCCCTGGGCCTTCCAGAGTCAATTTTAATGCCCTTCTTGTTTATAAAGCTCTCAACAGGTTAGGGCACCGGCTCCCTGTTACTTTATGGTCCTTCACAAGCCCATAGAGAGCCTCTTGTCGCAGTGGTTCTCAAACTTTTTCATGTCAAGGACCCCCAAATTGACATGTATTTCTCCACGGACCCCCATCTGAAAAGGTTTTGTGACAGGGGGACCCCCAGAGGAGAAGATTTGTGTTTAAAAAATGCTCGATTATTCAAAAATCTTTCAAACAATTTTTCAAAAATAGCATATGTACAAGCTCGCAGCTGTGAGCTTGTATATCTACTATTTTCAAATAAAATATGGATACAGTGGTTAAAATTATTGTGATTCTCTATTAATACATTTTGCTGGAGACCCCCTGGAACCTCCTCAAGGACCCCTGGGGGTCCCCGGACCCCACTTTGAGAACCACATACTGCAGTCTTGCTAGATATACATAACCCTACCCCAAAAGAAAGTTGAACCTGCAGCTTTCTTTAATTATGCTCCCAAATTATGAACCATCTCTCCTAAAGAGATTAGAGAGGCAAGCTCCTTTGAAACCTTTAAATTAACTATAGCCTTTCACCATTTCTCACAATTTTAAGGCATTGTGTATGTCAGGTAACTTTCTTATTGATTGATTGTGTGCTTTTAGAATTTGCTTAAGAATTTTTGTCGTTTTCTTTTCAATACAAAGCAAAGCACTGTTTTTCTTATTTGCTTCCTTTTGATCCGTTTCCCAGTTTTTCGTCTCTGAAACACTTGCACCAAAATGTTGGCTGAATGAGTGTATTTACACCTTTTTTTCCCCCCCGCCTGGCAGGCCCAATAAAACATCATTCTAGGACCCTATAGGTACCAGTTATGTCCACACAGTGATATTGTCATAAAATTCAAACTGAGATGCAGATGCTCAGAGTCAGACACACACAGATATACTGCGGGTTTAGCTCACACCTGCATAAAGCCGTGTCCACTGTTCGTCTCTCTCTCTCTCTCTCTCTCTCTCTCTCTCTCTCCCCCCCCCCCTTCCCCCAGCCCATAGGTCTATCATTGACCCCTGCCAAGGGTTGGAGTATGCGTTTGGGATTCTAAGAGACCTATAATACGTCGTGCCCAAGGTGAAAAGGGAGAGACAGGGGCCCCGAGATTAATTCAAGCCACGGCATAATGAGTCTGCTCTCAGACTTCCCCTGTGAATAAAGACAAATGATTCTTGTTTGTGCCAGCCTTGCCAGCCAGCATTGAGAACAAAAAAAAAAGAAGAAAAAAATCAATTCCGTGTCCAAGTCCCATCTGCCATAGCTATGGAAAATGGCAAAAGAAGTAAAATAAACTGCAATTGAAGGGGGCTTTTTATGAAGTGACAGCGTAATCATAGGCTGCTGAAAGTAATCGCATGGCCCAGGGGAGATGGCGAGGAGGAGTTGTTGTTGGATCGGCGATGACAATGCTGTCACCGGCGCTGACAAAAGTCTTTCATCAAACACAACTAATATCCTGCCTCCAATCATGTCGCCTCATGTCTGAATGGATGAAGAGGGTATATTAGACGGACGCGGTTCTTTAGATCAGCGATTCCCATGGGCAGAGGACCACCAGAGGACTACCTGAGGATGTTGCAAGAGGGGGGGGCAAATAATAGGTAAAATAAATAAATAATATAATTACAATACTATAGAATTAATAGTTACAATTTAAAAAAGTGAAAAAATGACATGGTATTTTTTTTGTTAAAACCTTTTCATTGTGATGCCGATTAGGAACTTAAAGTGGACCACCCATGTGACCACTTAACACGGCAGACTATCTACTGCCGTGTTAAGATGGGTGAGCCGCGAACACTTGCAGTATTATAGACATAGATACAGACAGATATTCACGTGGGCCCTGATCCAGAAAACACTTTAGGAACCGCTGGCTTAGATGATGTTCGTTGCTGACGTGGGCAGCTTGTAAGCAGGTTTGTCACGTAGAAGCCATCAAATAATTGGGGGGTTTACCTGTCAAGGTCCAGAGAACGGAGAAACTAGACCACATCTGATGAAATGTCCCATCCCATATTTCAGTATAGTGACTGACATTATACCGAAACAGCGCTGATAAATAAAGCACCTCAGACAAGTACCTCCACACTTTTTGGGGATTTATAACGATTGATTCTACAATGACTGACTTACTGCCATAAGAACAGAGTGTGAATGTGTTGATATATGCATTGTTAAAGTCAAGTGTATTTTTGTTTTACCGACAGCAAGCATAGAAAAGGCATTCATATAAGAATGGGGAATTGAGGATTTATCAAACTGATGTCATTCCAGCTTATGTTTAACAGAGCTGAGCCCATCACAAGGGACACATCTGCCCTCTAATAAGTCCTTAGGATGTATTCCACCCTGATGGTATGATGGTGAAAGAGACAGGCATGTGGTTGGAAACGCACATCTCCCTTCCTGCTGTGCATTGTTTTAAGCTCAGAGGAAGCAGTGCTGCTGCGTACGCTCTGGGCTCATTTACAGTCAATGGCTGGCCAAGGATTATTGTGTAAATGTTTTTGTGGAAGATCCCCCCTTCTCTCTCTCTCTCTCTCTCTCCCTCTCTCTCTCTCTGTCTCTCGCTCGCTCGCACGCACGCACGCACGCACGCACGCACGCACGCACGCACGCACGCACGCACGCACGCACGCACGCACGCACGCACGCACGCACGCACGCACGCACGCACGCACGCACGCACGCACGCACGCACGCACGCACGCACGCACGCACACGATTTGTATTACTATACTTGTGAAGACGTCAACGTTTTTAGCCATATAGAACAACCATTTATCTTTTGACGACCAAGAAAATGGTCCTCACAATGTTTGCGTCTTTAAATTCTGCTATACTTGTGGGGACATTTGGCCCTCACAGGTGTAGCACGCTGGGAAAGACCTAGCCGGTTGAGGGTCTAAACGGAAGTACTGGAATTTCTATACTGCCCAAGGAAATGACTAAATATAAATTCCTGGGGATTGCCTATAAGTCCCGCTGTCCCGCTCCTATAGGCAATCTCTTCATTAGGTTGGGACCAGGCTTTTCTCTTTGGAGATGAGAAAAGGCTGGGAACGAGGCAACAGGCACACGCACACACACACACACGCACACAAACGCGCGCGCACGTCCTCTCTTTCCCCTCTGCCCTCTCTTAGTGCACTCACAAGTTTAGCACAAAGCAGAGGTAATGACTCAGCACTATTATGGACACTGCCTTGGACTTATATGAGCCAGGGTCAAATGCTAGTTGGAAATTATGTTTATTATAGACTTAAGTACCACAGTAGATGGTAAAGTCTGCTGCAAAGGACAGTGCAATGAGTGACGGCGACTACATTGAAATCAGTTTAGTACATCATTAAGCGTTGTCCCAATGCCAACCTTGCAATCCGTTCAAAAGGTCAAAAACATATGGCTGGACCGTCTCAATCATGGCCATGCAAGTAGCAGAAGCAGTGTGGATTTACTGCAGAGCAGTCAACAACACACGCTGAAACTGCAGACTGGGGCTGTGCAAGTTCTTCCAAACTTCAGATCACATGGATACAGGTCTCGCTACAGGAGCTATATCCATCATTACGAATAAAAAGATGTCTGTCAACAGAGCTGAGTGTGTTCCACGGACTGTAAAAAATGATGTGTTAAGTGCCTCCAATTAGTGCTTCTCTCACTCCCTCCCTCGCTCCCCCCCCTCTCTCTCTCTCTCTCTCTCTCTCTCTCTCTCTCTGGTATGCACGCTGTCCTGAACACTGTGCTTGTAAATAATTTGACGGTTTGCACGTTTCTGAGTGAAATACTCTTACCGTAGAGCCAGCCATGATTAGCAAAGGTTAGTTATTAGGAAAGACTACATCCCATGAACCGGAGGGGTGGTTGCTCTGCGATTGTCTAGTTTGTTGTTACGCCTACTCGGTCAGTCACATTTGCATGTATACGCGACTTGCTGTTGCAGACAAGCCGTGAAAAAAAAAAAAATATATATATATATATATATATATATATATATATATATATATATATATATATATATTATTTGACCAAAATCTGGCTGTTTAGTGGTTTACATGTGTTTCTTTTTTTTTACAGTAACCACTTGAACTTTAGCCTTATGTTCCCTTTTCTGAGGGGAACATTAGCCGAAAATAGCACATCTACAAGCTCCCAACGCTATTTTCGGTACGTTTTCTAAGTATTGAGGATTTAAGTGGTTAACTGTCTGAAAATACACATCAACATGAATTCAACACAACGCTACACAATGATAGTGCTGTCTATGAAATCTATGAACATTTTTAATCTGCAACACAATTCTATACAATATGTGTAGTGCTTCATCTCTCTGCCCTATAACACATTGAAGACCCCTAGTTCAATGGTTTAATATGCACTGAGCATTACCACCTAAATAGTCGAAGTCCATTGGAATATCATCACCCAGAGGCAAAATATTTGATGTACAAAAATACATTTATTTGAAACAATTTCAAAATGACAGTTTCTTTAACCGTAGAAATATTGAAATTAAGATGAAATACATTACTGATGATGCATGCATTGAAGATTTTGTGCAATGAAGAATATTACAATTGATTCCCTTCTGAAACATCATAAACTCAGGGTTGATTTCCCTGGGGATTTCAACCCGTATCTTAACCATATGGGGTTTTAAAATATCCAATAAGATCGCAATTACCAATGATCAAACGCACTGATTAAATGAACATTGACATAGTGGGCACCAGCATCCAATGCAAATAATCAAAATGTGCCGCCATTTTCCGCATACCTGTAACGATTATCGGATAATCAAGATATACAGTATCTCTGCAGTAAAAGCCAACAGTACCCCTAGTTAGTTTTTACTTTCACGGTTGTCTGAGGCGAAGTACCGATGTCTACTTCATTCCTAGCAACAGTCATTGCTGCTGTACACATTATGAGATGGATATTAATACAGGACCAATATAATGGTCTTACATTTTTCACCATTTGAAGGGGTCCAGGGGAAATAAAGGTACAACGTACAGAAATGAATCCTTACAAGATGGCAGCTTTTGTTTGGCAGTGCACAGAATTTGCCTTAGGAATCTGGGTGGCAAAAAAAAACTGAAAAGAACGAAATTACGGGGAGCCTCTAATATCCTCCTCGGTCGGCTCAGCTAAACCTGTTCTGCTAATGTTGCTAATGAGTGTGGGAATAAAGTTGGCACGACGTTGAGAACACTGTGAAAAATAAACACACGCCGGCACAAAACCAAACTGGGGACAATGGGCGCATTTAGGATGATGCAATTATCAGCTGAACAGCTGGTGCTGTTGTTAATGACAATAACGCAGAGAAGGCAATGTTTGAGTTTGTATTGTGTTGTGTTTTTTTTCCCTGTGACAGTCGCTTTGGATCCGAGCTGCACTGTTTAGGACGGTTCTATCCAGTACACAGCAGTGTGTTAATCTATCCGAGAGTGTCTTTGTACCCTCTCAGAGTTACTATCTATGACCAGAGTTGTAAAGTCACTAAGTACATCTACTCAAGTACCGTACTTAAGTACAATTTCGAGGTATTTTCTTTTACTTTACTTGAATATTTCCAGTTTTTCAGTACTTTTACTTCCACTCCACTACATCTCAGAGGCAAATATTGTACTTTTTCTCCACTATAATTATTTGAAAACTTTAGTAACCAGTTACTTTGCAGAGATAAATTATTATATTATGAAACATACATTAATCACTTTAGCTCTATTTTACACATAGGCTATTTGAAAATAGCCGATCCACAAGCTCACAACGCGTCGCAACGCGGCGCGTTGTGAGCTTGTAGATCTGCTATATTCAAGCATTTTAGTACTTTTACTTTAGGTACTTTAGTCTATTTTGATGCCAATACTTTTGTACTTTTACTCAAGTAGCATTTTGAACCCAGGCCTTTTACTTGTAACAGAGTATTTTCATATTATGGTATTGCTACTTTTACTTAAGTAAAATGTCCAAGTATGCTTCTTCCACCAGTCTATGACTGCTATACTGCGGTATTCACTCCATACTGTCCATTCCTCTCATTCTAGTTTCTGTGCCGTGCTTGCACTATGGGACGGTGATGCACGGGGTATTCCCTGCTTAACAATCAGCCCCCCCATCTCTTCATATTGTCCTACTGGCTATACCAGGCACCAAGAGAGCGTTCCGTGTCAGCTTGGGGCATCTAGCTGGCTATGGCTCCCGGCAGCTTTCGGGCAGAGAGAGCAAGGCCAATGCGCTGCGGTGGGAGCGTCACAGGCCTGCAAGTTACTGCTCCCCCGTGTCAGCTAAACCGAGGTGAAGCCAGAGTCAACAGTTGGACGGCAATATAAGAGCCACGGTGAAAGAGGGGAGATGATCCCAGGTGCGCCAGTGAGGACGAATACATAAAGATATAAAGCAGATGGTATCTGCTTAATGCACATAAGATGTACGGCGTGCTGTGAGGGACCAACAAGAGGCAGTGAACTGGCAGCTAATATCGCTCAAATCCATTCTGAATATCTGCATACTTGGGTATGTTTTTTGGGTGCAATGCTGATGTATTTTTCGAAGATGATACAAAAAGTATTCGTATTATTTATGTGAAGTCATTGACAGAAGAAAATAACTCTAGAGATTATCATGGAGGTTTTACAAGAGAGTATACGAGTAACCAGAGCAGACAAACAGATACCTGCAATTCCTGAGCAACCCTAAACTACAGTATATACTTGAAGGGGTCTTGCACTTCAGTCTCTCCCCGAATGGAGGTCGGTGCTCTCAGAAAGGACAAGATACTAAAACATGGGCCGTTTCTTAACGGCTAAACCCAAAACGTTAGTACTTGTTTGATATCGCACCTCATCGTTTAAAGCATTTAAGTGAATTGAGTGCTCACGTTTTTCTTTCTTGGGGCTTAGCCGTCAACAAGTGGAGCATAGACCTGCTTTTTTGCTACAGTAAATACTCTTCACATCTTCTTGGGTTTTGTACCATTTGATCATCAGTAACTACAATATGAACCGTTTTACACAGATACGGCACTTTGCTCTTTGACCGAGGGCGAGTGTAATACTCTAATGACACTAAAGGCAAATAACACATGGTACAAAGAGTTCAAGCATGTTTGGTTATCTAAACAAATATAAGCATGTGGAAATGTTTTGTCTCTATATACACAATATAATTTCATTGATTTCCAAAGAGCGTTATATGAGTTAAACCTGTATTCTGTCAAATACAATTATATTCATGTGAACAGGTACATGTAAACCCTTTGTACGAGATCATTTCGCCTTACAGTTTATCAAACCAAAAGATGACATCGTTGCTGTCGAGTGGAAACCTTGTATGTCCAAAACTGTTACTTTTCAGGAAATTAACCCATTAAGGCCTGAGTCCGATTCTTAAAATGTTTTCTAAATCCTAACAGATTTTTGAAAAAAAAAATTAAACATTATTTTTTTAACGATTTTAACTATGAGCTTGTATATCTGCTATTTTTGAATAGCCAAAGATATTTAAAATGACACAGATGCGTTACCGGTCTTAATGGGTTAAAAAGAAAAAAAAGGGGGGAAAAAATATATTCCAATGAATCCACTGTAGTTCTTATTTTGTCATAAGCTCTTGTTAATACCACAGACACACTTAACCACTTTTACTTTCTATTAAAATGTTTTTCAAAAATAGCGGGGGGAAGAGGAACATTTTCGCTACTTTTGCGCTCTTGTACGATGAAGTAGGGCTACAAAAAAGTTGACAAACGGAGATACAAGGTTTCTGCCCGACAATCGACAATACACTATATAGATGTTAATGTGAAATTGACTGGGCTCAGTTTGATGGATGATTAGAAAATACAGTATTTACAACACTTGCTTATGTACAACACACAAACTGTGTCCTCAATAAGAACATGCACAAGTCAAGGACCTTATATCAAAAAACAAATAAAGTTGGTTCTTTAAGCAATATTTGACTTTTTAACATGTTTTCAAAAAGAGACCATGGGGTTGGGATCTTCTGTCTTTGCCACCATACTTAGATTACTAGCATGTGGAAAGTAAGTATACATATATAATATATACATATAACAGAACGGATGATAATATACATGTACATTTTGATAATATTCCCTGTTTGATCGGAGACTCAGACATAGTGGTCTTATATATTATATTATAGGCAAAAAAACGATTTTTGAAAGCAAACTCTTAAGAAATGTACATAACTCTCTCCGTAATGGTTTGACAAAGGCTCAAGAAAATTAAGATAACTCACTCTGCAAACACATTTATTTATGTAGCTTATACATCCACAAAACTGAATTGAGTTTTGCCAGTAAAATTACAATGGTGTCTCACTGAAGCGGATTTTGTAAATCTGCTGCGTATGTGGATGTCGCATATCTGTATAAATGAGATCCTTTTTAGAAAACTATTAACATCAATTGTGTCGTGAGAATTACAAAACAGAAAAAAGAGAAACCCCCAACACGGCGACACCTTTTGTTCTGTACCCCCGAACCGTTGCCACTCGCCAGCGTTTTTACACACTGGTGCAGTTAGGGATCTCCCTTGTGCTCTCGCAGGCGTTTCCAACTCCTCCTGAACAAAAGCAGAAAAATAAATGAGAGAATAAATAAATAAGTGAATAAAAGAGCAAAGAGGGTTAAAGTCCAGCAGAGGCGCCTTTTGGTGCCAGTTTTTTAAACAACTGCCAAAAATAAGTTCTTTGACACTGACACCCTATGTTAATTGCTGGTCTTTCAATGTGCTTTCTTATCAAGAGCTCTTAATCCCTTAATAGAATGCAAATTAGACATTGACCCTTTTGGAAACTATGCTCTCTCTCTCTCTCTCTCTCTCTCTCTCTCTCTCTCTCTCTCTCTCTCTCTCTCTCTCAAGATGAAGCCGTAGAGTGTGATGGATAATTCACACAAATTTGCCATGACATTGCAGTATCTGTTACAAAAGGCGAAACCTGCCTAATACCCTTGCATGTCATTCACATCTAATACTTGCACAATGATAACATCTATTAGGTATTTTCATCTCTGTCCGGTGGAAACCTTGTATGTCCGAAACAGTTACTTTTCAGAAAATGTAAAAAAGAAAAAGAAAGAAAAGAAAAACTCTGTGCTCCCATGGATCCAACAGAGTTCAGAGATTTAGTCACAAGCACGTTGATATTGAACCACTTAAGCTACCATCCCTATCCCTATAACTAAGTACATTTACTCAAGTACTGTACTTAAGTACAATTCTGAGGTACTTTTACTTTACTGGAGTATTTCCAATTGTCTATACTTTTACTTCTACTCCACTACATCTCAGAGGCAAATATTGTACTATTACTCCACTACAATTATTTGAAAACGAGTTACTTTGCAGGTATAAATTATTACATTATAAAACAAACATTAACCACTTTATCCCTATTTTATACCTTGGCTATTTGAAAATAGCCGATCTACAAGCTCACAACAAGCTGTGAGCTTGTAGACCTGCTATTTTCAAACATCTTAGTATTTTGATGCCAATACTTTTGTACTTTTACCCAAGTAATATTTTGAACACAGGCCTTTTACTTGTAACAGAGTATTTGTATATTGTATATTGTATATTGCTACTTTTACTTAAAGTTAAAAAATCGTAGTAATTTTTCCACCACTGGTCACAAGCACGATAATATTTAACCTATTGAAAGCTACCATCCCTATTCTGGGGCAAACATGTCCATATTATACAAGCTGACAACATGTTGCATATTTGTACTTCTTGAGGAGACTAAAAGCGGGCAGGCCTGGGTAGCCCTGTCCTCACATCCTTACACGCGGCATCAGTGATGTCGCGTGTAAGGATGCTCTCCCACCGTACACCCACAGTATGTGGCATGGAAACGGCTCTGCTGCAGACAGGAAGACTGTCAGAAGCAGCGGGTGGTGAAGTCTGCACGGAAAAATCACCGCAAGCAGCCCTACCTGCCATCAGTGATATTTATACCAGGTGCAGGAAAAATGGCTACCGACATTATGAAGGACGCCACCCACCCTGGTCTGTTTGTCCATCTCCCTTCCGGCAGTGGTGGAAAAAGTACTCAAATGTTTTACTTACGTAAAAGTATCAATACTGCGATGTATAAGTACTCTGTTACAAGTAAAAGTCCGGAATTCAAAATGTACCTGAGTAAAAGTACAAAAGTATTGGTATCCAAATGTACTTAAAGTACCAAAAGTAAAAGTACTAAAATGTTTGAAAATAGCAGATCTACACGATCTTGTAGATCGGCTATTTTCAAATAGCCTCGGTATAACATAGGGCTAAAGTGGTTAATGTATGTTTTATAATATAATGATTTATATCTAGTAACTAAAGTTTTCAAATAATTGTAGTGGAGTAAAAGTACAAGTATAGACAATTGGAAATACTCCAGTAAAGTAAGTTATTGAGTAAATGTACCTAGTTACTTTACACCTCTGCCCTTCGGCCAGGAGGCTGCGTAGTATCAGGGCCAGAACCACCAGGCTAAAGAATAGCTTCTTCCCTGAAGCCCTGAGACTTATGAACGCTAGACCTTGAACTTGTGATCATTGCACTTGGGAGTGTGATTAGTGCACTTATGCCACTTTATGTGGCCGTTTTTAACTTGCTATTGTTCAGTTGGCAAGCGCAATCATTTTTGTTGTGCTAGGTATTATATTTAAATGTTTTACTGTATATAGATGTATTATTTTTATTTATTCTGCCATAACCAGGACCTAGGTAACAAATTGTGTTCTGTACTGGAATGACAATAAAACGTCTTGAACCTTGTGTTGTAAGCTTGTAGTTCAAAATGTGTAAAACCACCAGACAGAGGTGAAGGGTGACCAACGGCATGGGTTTAATCCATTAAGCATCTGTGTCATTTTAAGATTTCTTTGGCTATTCAAAAATAGCAGATCTACAAGCTCATAGCTATGAGCTTGTAGATCTGCTAATTCTTTTTTGCAAATATTTATTTTTTAAGGGAAGATTTTTTGACTCAAATCTTTGCTGCTGGGGGTTCCTATTACAAAATATTTTGAGATGAGGGTCCAAATACATCTAATTTTGGGAGTCCTTGACATGAAAAAGTTTGAGAACCACTGATATTGAAAAATACGTAGGATTTGTAGGATTTAGAAGACATTTGTAGAATCCCCAGAAGCAAAGATTTGAGTAAAAAATGTTAACTTTAAAAAACATAATTCAAAGATTTGCACAAATGTTCAAGATCTTTCAAAAACAATAGCAGATCTACAAGCTCATAGTGCGGCACTCGGTGCCGCACTCGGTGCCGCACTATGAGCTTGAATAGCCAAAGCAGTCTAAAAAATGACACGGATGCGTTACCGGTCTTAATGGGTTAAAACAAGATGAAATCTTGAGATACAAGGTTTCCGCCCCACACATAGCTACATGCATTCAGGCAGTTTCTGAATATCCTGCAAGCACGACACTCACGCTTGATCCTGGCCTCCATCATCTCCTTCTCCATGAGTTCTTTGGGCGTGGAGAACTCGCTCAGGGTGATTTTAGGCGTGCTCTCACCCTGTCCCACCGAACCAATCATCTCCTGCTCCTTCTCCTGGTTCACCTCCGCATAGATGTTGATCCAGGGGATTTTTCTACAAATGGGCAACAGAAGAAATATCACCATATTTTTTATCATAAAAAAACATGTTTCAAAATTAGCAACAATAGCCTATCTACAAGCTCACAATGCATCATGATGCATAATGCTGTGAGCTTAGAGTGGCAACTTCTTTTGCTACTTTTGAACATTATTGAACATTTCCTTACACTAAAATAGTGTATAATAAAAACCAGGAAAAGACGACACATGCCTCATCACATCCAAAATCAAAGTCGATATCTAGTCTCAAATCTCTATAATATCAATATATTGGCCAGACTTAGCTTAGAGCAAAAACTGATGAATTATCACTTGGTACATCTGTGAATAAAATATTGGTGACACGTACTTTGTGCAAGTTTTCCTCCCACTGCCCGGACAGGTTATTAGTTTCATGACAACTACATTATGTTACAGTACATTATGTTATAGTTCAGACTGCCTGGCTGTGATAAAGCACGGGTTCTCAATGTCGGTCCGGCGATTACCATTGGGTCCAAATGGACCCTTACGGGTCTGTAACTCTCAATGGTGGAATGTAACTAAGTGCATTTACTTAAGTACTGTATATAAGTACAATTTTGAGGTATTTGTACTTTACTTGAGTATTTCCAATTTCCAATACTTTTACTTCTACTCCACTACATCTCAGAGCAAATATTGTACTTTTACTCCACTACAATTATTTGAAAACTTTAGTTACTAGTTACTTTTCAGATATAAATGATGATATTATGAAAACATACATTAACCACTTTAGCCCTATTTTATACCTAGGCTATTTGAAAATATCTACAAGCTCACAACTTGAGTGTGTAAGCTTGTAGATCTGCTATTTTCAAACATTTTAGTAATCTTACTTTTAGTACTTTAAGTACATTTTGATGACAATGGCAGTATGATACTTTTACTTTTTCCACCACTGGTAACTCTGAGAGTGGACAAATGGAGCCAAATGGACCCGTACGGGTCCATTTGGTTCCATTTGTCCACTCTCAGAGTTACATGAGCACACAGGAGATTGGGGTTGCGGAATAGTTTGGTTCAGCGAATTTCAACCTTTTTGATTTCAAGCTGCGTTAATCATTTGGTTCCATTTGGTCCCGTAAGAGTCCATTTGGACCCCTGGTGGGCCCCAGGACCCTACGTTGAGAAACAGTGCCATGTAGTGCGGTCAACGTGTCCTTCACAGGGAATCACCTTCACACATCTCCATCACAAGCGGAATACATTAACGTTGACGCCGTTAATCCATCTATATTTATGCTATATTATACACATCTTTATTCTGTCACCATGCAATCCATTTCAAATTACCATTCAATTTGATTATTAATTGTGTTGCTTCGTCAACTGTGACATTCCTTAACCCATTAATACCTGGAACGCATCTGTGTCACTTTAGATGTCTTTGGCTATTCAAAAATAGCAGATATACAAGCTCATAGCGCGGCACCGAGTGCCGCGCTATGAACTTGTAGATCTGCTATTTTTGAAAAATCGTGAGAATTTTTTTTTTTATATTTTTTTCCAAAAACTGTTAGGATTTAGATTTTTTTTAAAGAATCGCCTCAGGTCTTAAAGGGTTAAGAAATGCATCCTCTCTTACACTAATGGGAAAAATTGCCACATCCATAATTAATGATAACTTTTCCATTTCCTGCTGAATTCTTCAAGAAAAAAATCATTTTGAGTACACATAAATTATTCAGCCGGTAACTGTTGAACCACGGCAGGGCAGCATATTAAGCAATTTGACGGCCATTTTTCGGAGCATTTCATCGGGCCGACTGACACATGTGCCTCCCTGCGTCATCGCCACCGCCACGGCCGGAAACCTGTCTACAACCTCGAGGAGAAAAAAATATGAAAGAGAATTTCCAAACGCGTGCCATCAGATCAACACCGATTGATGCAGAATGCTCTCATCTGGCGTCATCAATAATGGATGACGCGGCGATTAATATATAGTGGCTTGTCTGTGTTGGCCCACCAGAGAGATGAGAGCCATGCAGAGTTAATCCCTTTGGGGGGAGACGCTACCTCTTGAACTTGTAGATGAGAAACACGGCGAGGCCCAGGAACACCACGGACAGGAGCATCAGCATGGCCGAACTGCTGTGTCTCGGGCTGGAGTCCACCAAGGGCGCTGTGGGGAAGGAGGGGGCGATGGAACAGAGAGGTTATTCTGTCAAACAGTGGTTCTCAAACTTTTTTTTTGTTTGGTCTGCATTAACCCTTTAAGACCGGGAACGCATCTGTGTGTCGTTTTAAGATTTCTTTGGGCTATTCAAAAATAGCAGATATACAAGCTCATAGCGCGGCACCGAGTGCCGCGCTATGAGCTTGTAGATCTGCCATTTTTGAAAAATCGTGAACATGTGTGCAAATCTTTGTCAAATGTCTCAACAAATGTCTTAATTTTTCTGAAAAACTATTGTTGCTATATCAGTGTTGCTTAAACTTTTTCTTGTCAAGGACCCCCAAAATCATACGTTTTTGGCCGCCGATCCCCATCAAAATTGTGTTCCAGGGACCCCCCCTCCAGAAGCAAAGATTTGAGTTAAAAATGTTGTTTAAAAAGAAAAGAAAATTATTCAACACAAATTGCTCAAGTTTTTTCTGTATTATAAGTATAAAATAATGTTTATAGCTAAACATCTAGAAATGACAGTATGCGTTCTCGGTCTTAATGGGTTAATCTATGGACCGCCATAACTCTGAGAGTGTAGAAATACTGGTTCGTTTGGTTCCATTTGTACACTCTCTGAGTTACAGACCAATAACTCCTCATATGCGAGGTGTGTAAGAAACGTAACAGGACAGTGGCAGCCACGTTCGTGACGCTAATTGAGTAACCGCTTATGTCACTGTGTGATGGACGATCCACTATAGGCTCCATGCACAGCAGCCATAGTGGAAAGAAATTGGGCCTCTTCCTTACTTCCTTCACAGGTTTTACCAATGATAATACTAATGAAGGCTCTGTTCCACTTCATGTAGCACAGTGGTTCTCAAACGTTTTAATTTCAAGGACCCCCATAACTCTGAGAGTGTACAAATGGAACCAAATGGACCCTTACGGGTCCATTTGGTTCCATTTGTACACTCTCAGAGTTACACACCTGTTAAAGGGCCATTTAGAACCCCCACAAGGAACCATGAGGGTCCCTGGACCACACTTTGAGACCCACTGGAGTAGGAGAGGTGTAGTTTCCAGTGAGCCAAAATGCACAATGTCAGCACCCTGACTCTGTTTGACCGGAATGGAACGGAGCCTTCATTAGTATCATTGGTAACACCTGTGAAGTGTTACCAACTATCTATGCACAGGCTGCTGTGCATGGAGCCTATTCTGCTATAATACTGTTTACTTCTCTCACTCTGTGCTCCTCTTCCAGGCTGTTGTGTGATTACTGTTACCCTCAACTGGAGGTGGCACAAACATGCTACATTCACGAAAGAAAAAAAAAACATGTCTTGGTGGAGACACGGCTCCCAACTATCAATTATTTAGCTGGGGACCCCCTCTGGAACCCCCTCAAGGGCCCCCTGGGGGTCCCCGGGAACACCACTTAGAGAACCAGCGCTGTACAACAACTGTGCAGCCATTCATGAGGTGTTGTCAAATACGTGTTAAAGCGTTTCCATTTCAGCAGTTTCTGTGCATAATAATGTCCAAAATTAAATACAGCCTAATTTGTTTCTTTGACGTGCAGAATCACAATTCTAGGGTCTTCAAATGATTCAAAGGCTTTATATTCGGCAGTAAATGAATCCCACTGCGGATTTATGGTCAGCTGTAGAGCCAACGATGAGTGCATTACGAGAGCTTGCTTTTGTTTTTAATATCTCAAACGTCTGAGGCTGTGATAGCGTGAAATTGCTGTTTCTAATATCTGCCAAACAAAATGACAACTGCAGGTAATTCACACCTTCAGAAGTTAGCTTTAATATATCTTAAATAGTGTTTTATTTTTCTTCTTGGACTTCTTGGACTCTACCACAAACACGCTGAAACTTTATTAATTAATGTCAGAGCGATTCATTCTAATTATAACATTAAATATGCCTGTATTTCAAGACTTATAATAGAGCCATGTGAAGCCTTTGACCTTCAACATGTAGCATGAAGACAGAGGTGACATATTAATATATTTTAAATAGTGTTTGGACTTTTTGGACTCTAGCACAAACACGCTGAAACTTTATTAATTAATGTCAGAGCGATTCGTTCTAATTATAACATTATATATTCCTGTATGTCAAGACTTATAATAATTAATGATAACATGTGAAGCCTTTGACCTTCAACATGTAGCATGAAGACAGAGGTGACATATTAACGCCCCCATGTTGCTTCCAGTCCACCTTCACACAGAAAGGTGCCAACTGGAGCTGAAACTGGTTCTTCAGAGTGATGCCACAGAAGTTTTCGGTTCCAGAAAGAACCATTTATTTGTATGGTTCTATAAAGAAGACTTAAAGGGATATTTCACTTTCAAAAAAACTTTTGGTCATTTTTTCGTCTACTCAGGCCTTTGTGAGCCCCCAAGACAGTTTTTAAGTTGCTTGATTCAGTATTTATATATTTGATATTCATTTTAACAGACACGCCCCCTTCCCATACAAACCCATTGTATCTTCAAACTTCATTTTAACCATGTTAGATTCATCACAAACACCCGTCCTTGGTTCTGGTGACTCGCCCTGCCCTCCTAATGCGTGAGGGGGCCGTGTTTTTCCGATATATTTTTTCATTTATTTTATTACATTTTTTTATTGTATTTGATTTTTTCCATTTTCCAAAAAAAATATTTAAAATAACAGAAAAAAGTAATTGAAAAAACACGGCCCCCTCGCGTATTAGGGGGGCGGTATGAGTCACCAGAACCAAGGACGGGTGTTTTTGATGAAGTTTGAAGTTACAATGGGTTTGTATAGGAAGGGGGCGTGTCTGATTAAATGAATATCAAATATCTATGTACTGAATCGAGCAAATTAAAAACTGTCTGGGGGGTTCACAACGGCCTGAGTAGACGATAAAATTACCAAAGTTTTTTTTTAAAGTGAAATATCCCTTTAACCACTTGAAGCCTATATACTTCATCTAACAGTGTCTCCCAGGGCTCTGTACTTGGTCCGCCTCGTTTTCTCCCTCTACACCAAATCTCGTTGTCGAAAATAGCCGATCTATGAGCTTGTACATCTGCTATCTTCGGCGAATGTCTTCGACGAATGTTCGCATATTAAGACATACCCAAATGTGTGATGCTAGGGTTTAGGTGCTTTCTGATTCCTCAAAGAGCTTTGACCAAAAAAGAAAATGGTTCTCTAGAACCATATGAGGAACATGAAGAACCATTAACTAAATAAAATGGTGGAGCGTAGCCTTTTAAAAGAACCATTACATTTCTGTGTGCATACAGCAAAATAAAGTATGCTGTAGAGAGAGGCATACAGTGGGTGACCACCTGTGAAATGTGTTACTTTAAACCTTAATAACACCAGCACGCTTCCAGCTCTTTTCCACCGGGTGAATTTTACCCGCTAATGGAGTCTGCCATGTCCAGATTACACTCTCTGTATAAGGCCCGTTGATGTTTAAACTAGCAGAGGTATTCCAGAAAGAAAACTTCTTGAGGATCATTTCACAGTCCTGTCAAGACACACAGCCTTATTCGTACAAATCAGCCATGATCGGTGCGTGTGTGTGCGTGTGCGTGTGTGTCCCAAATACTTTCCTTTCAAATTCATACCATTTATCAATTTGTCTTTTCTTGAGCCAGCTTTTAAAAACCAGCGTTGATGTGTTAAACTAGCAGAGGTATTCCAGAACAAAAACCTCTTGAGGATAATTTCACAGTCCTGTCAAGACACAGCCTCATTCGCCAAAATCAGCCATGATGGGTGTGTTGTGTTGTGGTGTGTGCATGTGGTGTGCGCGCGTGTGCGTGTGTGTGTGTGTGTGTGTGCGTGTGCGTGTGCGTGTGTGTCCCAAATACTTTCTTTTCAAATTCATACCATTTATTAATTTGTCTTTTCTTGAGCCAGCTTTTAAAAAAACAGCGTTGATGTGTTAAGTGGCTCAAACGCAGCACTTTTTTTTTAACACCACGCACCCTTCTTTCCTCAAGGACTAAATAATCAACATAATTATACTAGGCGTAACACTAATTTTGTGGTTGGGTGGCTGTAAAAGACAGAGAACAGATGTTCAGGCTCTTGATGGCAGGCATAAAAAAAGATCCCTCGTCTCAAGGAGTTCCACTTAAAAACAAATCCCCTCCCACACTCTCCCCTGTGTTGCTCCTCAGCCCAGGACTGATGGGGGCAGACACACGTCCATTTTAATTGGTTGACCACAATGGGTAAGATAGTGATTGGTTAATGTCATGACAATGTGAAAGAAAAGCGGAGCGTAATTAACCCATTAAGACCAGGAACGCATGTGTGTCATTTTTGTATTTCTTTGGCTATTAAAAGAATTTCAGATCTACAATGTAGATCTGCTATTTTTTGAAAAGTCTTGAACATTTATGCACATTTTTGAAAATATATATTTTTTAAAGCGAACAAACTTATGTTGCTATAATCAGTGGTTCTCAAACTTTTTTCATGTCAAGGACCACCCAAAATTATATGTATTTGGCCGCAGACCCCATCTTAAAATATTTTGTTCTAGGGACAAATGTTCACTTAAAAAATATATATATTCAAAGATTTGCACACATTTTCACAATTAAAACAAAATTGCAGATCTACAAGCTCGTAGTGCGGCACTCGGTGCCGCGCTATGAGCTTGTAGATCTGCTATTTTTGAATAGCCCAAATCAATCTTAAAATGACGCAGATGCGTTCCCAGTCTTAATGGGTTAAATGACCCATTGACCATACAAGGTAATAATGCATTAATTATTATGGTATTCTGGCTGAGAACCAACAATGAAAGTGCAGTGGCGGGTTAGGAACTATAGGGAGGCTTTCTTACCCAGTGTTAACTGCGTGATGTACACGATCACTCTCGCGCCAGGCTTGAGCTCGAACTCCACCAGGTTTTGATTCAGGGCGTTCACGATGATTCCAGATATCTATTGAAAAGATAAGAGTTAATACATAAAGGTACTCACACACACACTGATGCAAAAAAAAATACGCTTATATTCAGTGGTGGAAGAAGTACTCAGATATTTTACTTGAGTAAAAGTATCAATACCACCATATAAAAATACTCTGTTACAAGTAAAAGGCCTGTGTTCGAAATGTCACTTGAGTAAAAGTACAAAAGCATTGGCATCAAAATATACTTAAAGTACCAAAAGTAAAAGTACTAAAATGTTTGAAAATAGCAGATCTACAAGCTCGCAGATCGGCTATTTTCAAATAGCCTACTGTATATTCACACAAAACTATTATGCTTCATTCATACAGAGTGATGCCTTTATTTGTGGTACAAATCGCCCTTGTTGATTGTTCTCCCATACCCTCTCTAGCTCCTCCTCGCTCTTTTTCTTGCCCTCTGATTGGTTCTTGTGTGGTAACAGGAAGAGCTCAGCAGCTGTGGGAACGCCCGGGAACACAGCGACCAATAGCTGCTCTTGAGGGAAGTCAGACACCTGTGGACACAGGGGGACATAGAACAACAGTTAATCCAACTAATCCATGTCATTGATTTAATAAAATATCGATAATTACTCCAAGTTTATTTATTTATTTTGAAAAGCAGAAATAGCCGATCTACAAACTCACAACGAGTCACAATAAAGTAAATATATAAAATTGCTTCTCGATTATTCAACTAATTGGAAACGTAAACGACAGAATAATCGCTAAGAAGATAATCGATACTTGCAGACCGAATAGAATCCAGTATGAATTCACACATGAGGACCGCGTAGCAACAACAATCCATTCGAGTACTGCATGACCTTACTACAGCCTTTATACTTAGTTGCATGCCGGTGTCATACATTGAAAATAGCTGACACGCGACACGTTTGTGAGCTTGTAGATCAGCTATTTCCGGGTGCGCGTACACCATACGCGAACCAAGTATAACTCGGGCTTAACACCTGCATTGCGCGCAATCATCAGAAATACCCAACATGAGCCCCTTTTCAGGCATTATACAGTAATTATCTGTGTGGTACCATGATGAATTACTTTTAAATCATGAGAGGGAACATGATTAAAAAGTTCTCGTTCTAATTCAGGAGACCAGCCTTTCCCTCTGCGAGTGTCTGCCGGAGGCTAAGTGGCGAGGCTCAAAGCTTTGGCTGGGAAAAGAGACTGCCATTGATTTAAGGAGCTGATTAAGTATATTTTTCTTCCTTTTGAAAAGTAAGTGGGAGCCAAAGCAAGTGGTCCCTCTTTCCTTTCCAGAAACAGCAGCCATTACAATGTTTTTGTTGTTTGTTAGTTTCTCTTAAAGGCTTTTAACTGCACTTTCAACATGCATGGCAGACTTTGACTCTTCAGGTGGTCATCAGTCTCCATTTAAGAGGCTGTGATGTTTTTATGCGATTTTCATGTCCTGTGTGGACAATGGAGTGGGGTCTATACCAAAGATAGAAGAAATCACAATTTAAGTAGCAAAACAGAGAGCTATACGGCATGATTGGGAATGAGAGGAGGGGTTGTAAAGGGGGGAGCTGAAGTGAAAAAGAACGTAAGAGGGTCAAGCGAGGCAATAGCCCCCCTGAATAAAAAAATAAGATAAAATCAATACACTTAAGACCATGTTTGTTGTCATTGCGATCACTCATTAGTTTAAAAAGCCTTCTGGCTTGGCTTCTTGACAGCGTGCTCCTTTTGTGGTGCCCTGGTGCAAACTCATTCCTGGATTAAAAATCTGATTGGGGTTGCAAGCGGAGAGGAGAGGAGAGGAGAGGAGAGGAGAGGAGAGGAGAGGAGAGGAGAGGAGAGGAGAGGAGAGGAGAGGAGAGGATCGAGAGTCACTTTAATGACAATGGAGGTGTTCTGCTGAGGAGAGGTGGATATGAATTTTGGCTTGATAGAAGTGCTGCGTTTTCTGACTTCAACCGTTTGAGACCTGGAATCCGTGTCATTTTTAGATTTCTTTGGACTATTCAAAAATAGCAGATATACAAGCTCATGAGCTTGTAGATCTGCTATTTTTGAAAAAAATCATGAAAATTTGTGCACATCTTTGAATATATATATTTTTAAAGCAAACATTTGTAACTCAAATCTTTGCTTTTGGGGGGGTCCCTGGAACAACATATTTTGAGATGGGGGTCGGCGGCCAAATACATGTCATTTTGTGTGGTCCCTGACATGAAAAAGTTTGAGAACCACTGATACTATAGCGACATACTTTTTTTTTTATACTGTTAGGATTTAGAAGACATTTGTAGAATCCCCCAGAGGGAAAGATTTGAGTTGCGAATGTTCGCTTTAAAAAATACATAATATTATTCAAACATTTGCGCACATTTTCACGATCTAAAAAAAATAGCAGATCTACAAGTATATCTGCTATTTTTAAATAGCCAAAGAAATCAAAAAATGACACAGATGCGTTCCTGGTCTGAACGGATGAATAACACTGCAAGAAGATAAGCTCTGGGAGGGGGGGGGGGAGGACTCATCACAGAACTGCATCCAGTTGCATTCAAACTGGAACGATCAGACATTGAAATGATATACTGTAGCGTCATCGCACAGTATACACATCATTCTACAGTCTAAATGTGCAAATCAATAATGAAACACCTGGAACTGATACCTATTTTAGAGATCCCTATATTATCCCTATCGCTGCTTGTGGGTATGAAAAACGCACAAAATCATAAAGAATGACACGATGTCTCCGTCCAAGCAAAAGGAGAGCGCGATAACTTCAGCAGAGAGACGCATTAGTCTGAGTTAGAAGCTCCAAGGAAGAGTTATTAACATTAAATGATATGAGTTAGCTGTGAGAAGAAATGAGACACTACACAGCACTGCAGTGTGAGAGAGAGGGATGTGTCTATAGAGAGACATAAAGTCCATTACTGCAACTCGCATTCGGTTTTGGATAGAGGCAATAGTAATGAAATAAACCCGGACGTGACTTCGGTGTGTCGTGGAAGGGACACATTCTGTAGAAAACCCACCTCGGTTAAATGGACCTTGACTTCCAACTGCAAGCTGATGCCCTTATTATCTTCTACTTCATTGTCTGTGATTTGTTTACCATCCCATCAATGATGGAGGAGGAGAAGCGGGAATTGGAACACAGATGGTTCACAACCATGACAAAATACAAGACACGATATTGTCTGTGAATGGCAGTTAAATCCACACCTCACTTCTATGAAAATATCTCGACAACACTGACCACTGATCTTATGAATAGCAGAGGCTTGAATAGGCAGACATTACAATGACCAATTACTACCTGGGTGATCTAAAAAGACGACAAATAACAGCAGTGACACATGCGCCAGTATTTATGAAGGTAAGAATGGTGGAATAAAAAGACTCATATTGGAACTAGTAGCAATTTTACCTAATGTCCCAATGCTTGGCCCATGTATGTGGGAAATTTGTATAAAAATAAAAATGACGTGCGGTGTGAACACGTATAATTAGCATTAATATACCGGCCTGGCTTGTCATGAAACTGTCTCACATTAACTAAAAATAGGAGAGTGAAACGTATGGTGCCCTGAAAAGGAATTAATTGCATTGCCATGTACCATATTACAACTGGACTATGAAAAGGCAAACGACAGCGGACAACATTCTGAACGGATTGTATTTTAATAGATTTAATTATTTCTGACAAGTGAGATTGTTAATTCCTTGAGTCGACTATGTTTGTACAGTATCAGCACTGTGCAAATCATCTGGGCGGTTTACAGTAGGCTTGTCTCTACATGGACATAGCCATGTTTATAAGCTTCACCAATAAGAGCAACATTACTTCACAACGAACTACTTCATGTGACTAAGTAGATATTTTAAAACCATAAAACAACCATTGAGGACCAGGAGAATTGTCTCATATTCTACTATATGTATGTGCGGACATTTGGGCCCTCACACATACACTCATGATCATCCTTCCACTGCCGTCGAGATCCTAGATCCTAGCCACCTCTTTCCACCAGGTCCAAAATCACTAACAGTGGTGTAAAGTAACTAAGTACATGTACTCAAGTACTGTATTTTCAGTACTTTTACTTCTACTCCACTACATCTCAGAGGTAAATATTGTATTTTTACTCCACTACAATTATTTGAAAACTTTAGTTACTAGTTACTTTGTAGATTTTGATTATTATTACAAAACCACTTCAGCGATGTATACATTTCGGCCATTTGAAAATAGCCGATCTACAAGCTCACAATGCGTCGCAATGTGACGCATTGTGAGCTTGTAGATCTGCTATTTTCTATAGATTCGGTATGCATTTTATACATTTGAAAACTTTGTGAAACGGGACATTCTGCATAACGAGTACTTTCTACTTTTGGTACTTTAAGTACATTTTGACACCAATACGTTTGTACTTTTTACTCAAGCACATTTTTGAATTCCAGACTTTTTACTTGTAACAGAGTATTTCTACATTGCAGTATTGATACTTTTAAAAGATATGAGTACTTTTTCCACCACTGTACACTAATAATAATAATAATACAGGTACACCCCCCCCACAGTCCTCAAGTGTTTGACTAGCAGCACCCCTGCGCATATTATAAATTCTGTGAGCATCTTCCAAACTAAAGGAATTAGTGCTCATCAAGCTTGCCTCAGCAGAGGAGGAGCAGCAGCAGAGCCCCATCGCACCTCTCTGTGATAATGAATCACAGGACAGCCGGAGGGCGTCCGTACTCTCACTGCACCACCACACCACACAGCACTGAGAGCTGGAAGAACTATACTCACATTTAGGCTGCTTTATGTAAAAGCAGCCAGTGGTGGAAAAAAGTACTAAATGTTTTACTCAAGTAAAAGTATCGATACTGCAATGTAGAAATACTCGGTTTACAAGTAGCCTAAAAGTCCAAAATTCCAAATTTACTTGAGTAAATGTACAAAAGTATTGGCATCAAAATGTACTTAAAGTAGCCTACCAAAAGTAGAAAGAACTCATTATGCAGAATGTCCCATTCAAGTTTTCAAATGTTTAAAAATCATTTGAAAATAGCCGATCTACAAGCTCACAATGCGTCGCGATGCGACGCATTGTGAGCTTGTAGATCTGCTATTTTCAAATGGCCAAAATATATATAGGGCTGAAGTGGTTATTGTATGTTTTGTATTAATAATATAAATCAACATAAGTAACTAGTAACTCAAGTTTTGAAATGATTGTAGTGGAGTAAAAGTACAATATTTGGATCCGAGATGTAGTGGAGTAGAAGTAAAGGTATTGGAAGTTCGAAATACTCAAGTAAAGTATAAATACCTCAGAATTGTACTTAAGTACAGTACTTAAGTAAATACTTGGTTACTTTCCACCACTGTCTGTTACAAGTAAACCGTCCTGTTTTCAAAATTGTACAGGAGTGAAAGTACCAAAGTATTGGCCTCAAAAATTTACTTAAACTACCAAAAGTAAACGTGCATCTTCCCAATTGTTTTCGAAAATAGCAGTATGTGTAAAAGTTCACAACGTGTCACAACGTTGATCGGCTATTTTCGAATAGCTT
>NC_137604.1:21231185-21335372 GCF_963280865.1 Gymnoscopelus braueri
AAAATAGGTTTAAAGCGGTTAATGTATGTTTCATTATATCATAATTTATATCTGAAAAGTAACTAGTAACTAAAGTTTTCAAGTAAATGTAGTGGAGTAAGAGTACAATATTTGCCTCTGAGATGTAGTGGAGTAGAAGTAAAAGTATTGGAAATTGGAAATACTCAAGTAAAGTACAAATACCTCAAAATTGTACTTAAGTACAGTACTTAAGTAAATGTACTTAGTTACTTTCCACCACTGGTCAAATTTGACCGCTAACACCAAAAGTGTATGCAGGTTTCAAATTGCAAATTTGTAACCGTGACAGCCCTAATCACACCAGAACCAGAGTTACAGAGAAAAGGAGCCTGACCTTGGATGGCTATGGTCTTGGTGTCCTGCAGGATGGCGTTAGCAGAGGAGACCTGGACGGTGATGGTATGCATTCCTTCACTGGGGAACGTGTGAGAGACGCTCCCCTCCAACGTGATCACCGGCTGCAGGAGCAATTGGCACAAAATCCACAAAATGGCGTGATTCATATATTCTGTTTCAACATTAGCTCTGGATTTATAAGGCACTTCATTAGGTTTAGAATTACGTTAAACAGAGACTTTGGCACTTTACCTTTTGGGTTATAATTCTGGTATTTATTTTAATTACAGCTATACCATTATAATGATGATAATTCACACGGAACGTTTCAAATGAGTGTTGTAATATGCAGATAATAAGCCAAGTCAATAAGGCAAGCAATATACATTCTACAAAGTGCTTATTAACCACTATCTATCTATTAAGCCCTATCTACGTTTATACTTTGACATACGGCATAGTAAAAATGGGCTTTTATCACTTTAATTATGATTTTGCAATAATTATTTTTGTAATTCGCAGTTCTTTTAAAGGGATAGTTCACCCAAAAAATGACTTATTTTCTATCAATTACACACCCCATGAAGGCTTGAATCATGGAATTATTTTCTTTTTTTTCGCGGAAAGATGCTAATGTCTCCGGTAGGAGACTCAAAGTTGACAATTTGAGTGTCATACCAGATTCATCTCACTAGGTCTCATTAACTCTCTCAGTGCCAAGCCCCGAGTTATCCCGAGTTTTTCTGAATGCCCTCAGTGCCAGAACGAGAAATCCAGAGTTTTAACTTTTTACTGTGATCGCGCTGTTCTGTTTATTTTTCATCATCAGTTTCGTGTTCCAGTTACTTCATACTCACCGGGATCCGGATTCATGACGCAGATTCCGTTTCCGGTTCTCTTTCTTTTTTTTTTGTTGTCATTTTCGGCCAGAATAGGGAAAAACACGGTTTTTCACACTGTATAAAAAACGAACAGAGAGCTCCACTTCTATTTTCTTTAGTCTGGGTGACGAACAGTCATCGCCGTCGTGTATCACATCGTACTAAAGACCGATCGGCGATTGTCGAAAACGTCACATCCGGTTATGACGTATAGACTGTTTGAGCCTGTTTGGAGGGGGTCGAGCGAGTCAACGAGTGATCGAGGTGTCTATTTGCTGCTCTCTGCTGGTCAATCTGTCGTATGTGTTTAAAACCGCAGCTATTTGAAAATTAAATTACAAAATAACAACAACAAAAAACACGAAAATCGCTGGCACTGGGGGAGTACTTTATGAAAATACTCTGACAGTCAAAGAGTTAAGAATGCGGCAAAAACTAAATAAATATCCATGAATTCAAGTCTCCATGGAATGACTAATCGATTGAAAAAAAGTCATTTTGGGGGTGAACTACCCCTTTAAGATTTTCGCCTGCAATGAATGCCGTGCCCGAAACAGGGACATCAGGTTGTAAAGTGGCTATAAGGAGCAGTGTCTTATTTGACACAAGGGACACATGCAGGGCTTTTATTCCAAAGCGAGCAGAGCTTACCTCCGTGTTGTTTCCTAACCACCAGAAGTAAGTAACGGTGCGTGAGTGGCTGGGCCACACCACCGCTGTGATGTTCACCTCCTTGTTCCTGATGACCACAAAGGGGGCGAGCAGCTGGACATGCTCCACTGGACCTGGGAGAAGGAACACCATGAGAGCAATCAATAGCATCTGAGGGCCCTGGCTAATGAGGCCTCTGTGGGACTGGGCTGGGGGAAGGCAATTTACACGTGAGAAAAATCCAATAGACGGACAGCAAGCATCGTGTCTTTTATACCCTTCCCAATGATAGACTCCCTCTCGATAGCATTGCGGTGCAGCCAGTGGTGTTAAAGTAACTAAGTGGATTTACTTAAGTGCTGTGCTTGAGTACAATTTTGAGGTGCTTTTACTTTACTGGAGTATTTCCAATTTTCGGCGCTTTTACTGCTACTCCACTACATCTCGGATCCACATATTGTACTTTTACTCCACTACAATTATATGAAAACTTTAGTTACTAGTAGTCTCTTTTGAAGTGCCCAGGTATTTTTCTGATTATGATAAGATGTTTGTTTTGAATTTGATTAAATTGTCTAATGCTATAATGGTACATTATTAGAATAGCTAATCATGTTTTGTTTTTAGTTTTTGGGCGGTGTAGCCGCCCCTATAAGTGGGGTTGGGACACCTCATTAGTACACCCTTCGCTGTATTGTGATTGGCTCATAATTAGTACACCCCTAGTACACCCCTAGCTGTACTGTGATTGGCTGACTCTATTGGCTGACTCTATTCAGCACTGTGTTTGGCTAGCGAGACACATGATGAAATTAATAACCTATGAATAGGTTATAAGACTATGCACTTAAAAAAATAATAATAATGTACGTGAGCTTCCATCACTGTGATGACCACTGTGATGACCAAACCGCCCACTTCACACTGGGTGTGATTTTTTTTTCTCAAGTGAATCAAATTATAGTAACATTAAACTCCTCCCCCAATGGTCTCTACACAGTCAATACAAGCCCATACTGTAAACTTCCCATATGTGATCTCCAAAAAACTATCGTGATAGTGACTCATTTTGAGTCTCAGGTATTATTTTTTTTACGCTATTTGTTGCTCATCTCTTCTAAGAACCCAATGGCAGCTGACAGAGGTCTAGGGGTGGCATCACAGTAATCTTTACAGTCGCAACTTTCCAACAGCCGATGTAACACTCCGGCTCTTGGTTTGTGTGACACAGTGCAATGTGCCATGTTCATCTCACTGAGGATTCTGTTAGCGCTCATCCTGTTTAACCGGAACTAATCCTTATCCCCCCATTTCAGACGCTCATTGTGTGTGTGTGTGTGTGTGTGCATGTCTGTACTGTATGAGTGGGAGAGAGAGAGAGAGAGAGAGATCGAGAGAGAGAGAGAGAGAGAGAGAGAGAGAGAGAGAGAGAGAGAGACATTTGGTTCCAGACATTCTCGTCTGAACACTTTGCATGCCACTTAACCCATTAAGACCCGGAACGCATCTCGTGTCATTTTTAGATTTCTTTGGCTATTAAAAAAATTGCAGATCTACAAGCTCATAGCGCGGCACCGAGTGCCACGCTATGAGCTTGTAGATCTGCTATTTTTGAAAAAACCTTGAAAAAAATTCTTCTGAAAAACTATTGTTGCTATATCAGTGGTTCTCAAACTTTTTCTTGTCAAGGACCCCCCAAAATGATATGTATTTGGCCGCCGATCCCAGTCAATATGTTGTTCCAGGGACCCCCACAGAAGCAAAGATTTGAGTTAAAAATGTTGTTTAAAAAAATATATATATATATGTTTTCAACACAATATGTTCAAGATTTTTCAACAATAGTATTGAATAGCCCAAAGTATAAAATAATGGTTATGGTTAAACATGTAAAATGACACAGTACTATATGCGTTCCAGGTCTTAATGGGTTAAAGGACCACCTGCACTCCAACCCCGCATTCGCTGAATTGCTTCTGAATCCATCGACACAAACATTGTCAACGTTCATTGTCGTCAAATTATAGCAACAATACACCAGACCGGAGCTATCGGTATGAAAAGAAAAAGGCACAATTAAAATGGAATCAAGATGAGGAGGAAATTCAGCATGTACTCTGCACTGACCTTGGGTGCAATTCTTATGTCTCTCAAAACAAGCAGTTTATCTATTTTTATTCATTATTAATGATACATGGTTGACCTTTCACTTGGCCATTGTTCTGGATCTGTGTCCTTGGATAACTGGTAATTAGTTGCGATGTAACTGTTTACTGTACATATTTTTCTTCTTGATTACTACTCGTTTATATGATGTTATTGCATAGTATTGTATATATGTCTGTCATTTAATGTTTGGATGAATTGAAGACACATGGACCCCAATGGAAACAAGCCATAGTGCCTACTTGGGTTTTAATCCTTTTAGCAGACCTTAGTACTTTCTGTGCTTTTTTTTTTGCAAACAGTTAATAAAGTATTCAATCAATCAATCATTTGTGATCTGCCTGATGTATGCGCCGTCTTACGACTGTGTCGCGCACCAAAAATAACCGACCTTCAAGCAGTGGTGGAAGGTAACATTACTTAAGTACTTTTGAGGTATTTGTACTTCACTTGAGTATTTCCAATTTCCAGTACTTTCACTTCTACTCCACTACATCTCGGATCAAAATATTGTACTTTTACTCCTCTACAATTATTGGAAAACCTTAGTTACTAGTTACTTTTCAGATATAAATGATTAATTATGAAACATACATTAACCACTTTAGCCCTATTTTATAGGTAGCTAGCTATTTGAAAATAACCGATCTACAAGCTCACAAAGCGTGACAATGCGTACTTCTTCCACCACTGACTGACTGACTGACTGACTGACTGACTGACTGTCTGTCTGTCTGTCTGTGTCGCAGTGGTGCCAGGCGGAAAACTGAACATTGGAAATACAGAGAATCCATAGCTGGGTTCGTTTGGGTTCATTTGGATGGATGGAACAGCACGGTGTGACTAATCTGTTTGACTATCAATCAGTTCGTTCTTTACCTTCGGGTGCTGTTTGTTCTCCTGAGACAAGCACGCTATGTTCTCCACACATAATAATATAGCATATTGTACAGAATACTTGAGGGGCTATTAGGCTGCTGCTGCTTTGCCATAAGAAAACAACAACACGGTGTGTTATGGTGTTTATGGTCCATCAGCTGCCAGTGGTAGAGACAGTAATGATTTAATGAAGAACATTTACTCTAGTACTGTACTTAAGTTTCTTCTGTATCTGTACTTTAGTATTCTTTTTTTTCTCATTTTTTTTTTCTTGAATGACTTTCACTCCACTACATTTCAAAGACAAATACTGCACTTTTGACTGCACTACATTTCTAGAAAGAATTAGTACAGAACATGAATTAACCACTTCAGCTCTATTCCAAGTGTTCCGAAGTGATCTGCTTTTGTTTTTTTTTCTACTATTTTCGACTATTTTCGACATTTATTTGAAGGGAGATTTCCCCAAAAAATTAAATGTACTTTCTAATTGGTTTTGAATACCTAAGTATTTCTTAAAGCAGTGGTTCTCCCCAGGAGGGTCCCCACACGTGAAGTGACAATTTAAGGACTTTGAAGACCTTTTTTAATACTTTTTTTTCTTCTTTTTCTTTTTAAAGAAAAGAAAAAGACCATTACTGCAACACAAGTAATCAACAAACAAACTACAGTATACTATAAAACATTGCCCAAATTGTCAAATATAAGAAAGAGGCACATATTGTGAAAATAGCAGATCAACAAGCTCATAGCCTCGCAACATTTATCTGTGGAACGGAGTCAAACTAAATGGGGGGTCCCCTTAGTTCAAATATGATTATTTTGGGGGGTCGCATCCTGAAAAGGTTGAGAACCACTGTCTTAAAGCGTGTAGTACTTCTTAAAGGAGGAGTTCACCCAAAAAATGACTTATTTTCTATCAATTGCACACCCTATGAAGCCTTGAATCCATGGATTCTTTTTTGTTTTTGTCGCATTCCTAAGCTAATAATTCGATTCCCGTCTCCTACCGGCTAAAGTATCCGATAGGAGACACAAAGTAGATTATTTGTGTCTCCTACCGGAAATTCACACGGTCATCAAATTATTGTCTTAGGAATGCCACAAAAACTAAAATAAATCCATGAAATCAAGGCTTCATGGGGTGTGTATAATTGATAGAAAATAAGTGATTTTTTTGGGTGAACTCCTCCTTTAAAGCAAGTACTCCCGTACTTTAACCCTGTCCAGCACTGTGGGCTGCTGCACACATGGAACAGCTAATGTGTTCATCCTGGCTGTTGCTGAGCGAGACGCACATCATCACTGTTGGTCAGAAACCTTGTATCTCCATATTACAACAAATGATGTGTTTTCATACATTTAAGTAAAAGTTGTGAGCAGTGGTGGAAAAAGTACTCACATTTTTTTACTTAAGTAAAAGTATCAATACTGCAATGTAGAAATACTCTGTTACAAGTAAAAGTCTGGAATTCAAAATGTACTTGAGTAAAAGTACAAAAACATTGCTATCAAAATGTACTTAAAGTACCAAAAGTAGAAAGTACTCATTATGCAGGAAAGTCCCATTTCACAACGTTTTCAAATGTATAAAATGTATCAAAATATTTTGAAAATAGCAGATCTACAAGCTCACAATGTGTTGCATGGCGACGCATTGTGAGCTTGTAGATCGGCTATTTTCAGATGGCCGAAATGTATATAGGGCTGAAGTGGTTTTGTAATAATAATCGAAATCTACAAAGTTTTTTCAAAAACTAATTCAAGTTTTCAAATAATTGCAGTGGAGTAAAAGTACAATATTTGACTCTGAAATGCAGTGGAGTAGAAGTAAAAATACTGAAAATTAGAAATACTCCAGTAAAGTAAAAAAATACCTCAAAATTGTACTTAAGTACAGTACTTCAGTAAATGTACTTAGTTACTTTACACCACAGGTTATTTTTTTCTCCACCCAGTTCCTGACCATAATAGTGACAGTCTTGGAAACATACAAGCTTTCCAACACATGCATGCATTATGTATGAAATGAGCTGTCATTTCCAGGAAGGAGCACAGCGGGCACACACATACATACATACATGTAACATGTAGATAGAGGGACGTGGTGTCATAACCCAGGCTATTCTCTGCCAGCGCTGTCACGCGGAATATCCCCGCGGCTTTGTAGACGTGCCGTATTCCCTCCTCCGTCCAGCTCAGGTTGGAGTAGGACACGGCCGTGCCGTCGCCGAAATCCAACTGGATGTTGGTCTTCATGGAGTCGCCCTGTGTGACACAGAGATAGGGGGTGTCGACATTTAAAAAAAAAAGAATAATAATCGATTTTAATCAAATAATCGATTTGAACAATTTCACAAAGTACTCCTTTAATCCGTTAAGACCGGGAACGCATCTGTGCAAACACTTAGACCATTATTTTATACGTTGGGCTATTCAAAAATAGCAGATCTACAAGCTCATAGCGCGGCACCGAGTGCCGCGCTATGAGCTTGTAGATCTGCTATTTTTTTTTTATCGTGAAAATTTGTGCAAATCTTTGAATATATATATATTTTAAAGAGAGCATCTTTAATTCAAATCTTTGCTTCTGGGGGGGGGGGGGTCCCTGGAACAAAATATTTTCAGATGGGGGTCCGCGGCCAAATACATACAATTTTGGGGGGTCCTTGACATGAAAAGGTTTGAGAACCACTGATTATAGCAACATAAATTTTTTTTCTCCAAAAACAACTGTTAGGATTTAGAAGACATTTGTAGAATCCCTAGAAGCAAAGATTTGAGTTAAAAATGTTTGCTTTAAAAAATATATATATTCAAAGATTTGCACAAATGTGCAAGATTTTTCAAGCTCATAGCTATGAGCTTGTAGATCATATGTAGTGTATATGATCTGACCAAGACTGCAGAAATTCAGATCTAATCATGTGATTCTCGGGATCCACGTATAAATGGCATATGGCTCCAGTTTGGATCTCGGACTTGGTGTGATCCAGCCTGTGGCGTCATCTAAGACATCTCTATTAAGTATTGGGCAAGGTTTCAGCCGGGTCAGAGCTGCTTCCTTGGTCTACTGGCAAATGTGCACAAGAAATCTGGCGACCGAGCGACCGAGCGACCGACAGACAGACAGACAGACAGACAGACAGACAGACAGACAGACAGACAGACAGACAGGCGCGCGCACACACACACACACACACACACACACACACACACACACACACACACACACACACACACACACACACACACACACACACACACACACACACACACACACACACACACACACACACACACACACACACACACACACACCCCCCCCCCCCCCCCTCTTATGGACGGCTATAGCCTCCTGCAGGGCCACAAGGTGGAACTGTTACATGCTGTGAGTTTGAGCATCTGCATGCAGATGTACACCCATCCATGCCAACATAATTTGCTTGGTATGCATGGTATGCATCATGGTGTTTGCATGTGTGTGCGTGTGTGTGTGTGTGTGTGTGTGTGTGTGTGTGTGTGTGTGTGTGTGTGTGTGTGTGTGTGTGTGTGTGTGTGTGTGTGTGTGTGTGTGTGTGCGTGTGCGTGTGTGTGTATGTATGTGTGTGTGCTCGTGCCTCTGTGGAATTACATCTGGCGCGTAGTGAGGATCAGCACACGGTGGGGTTGGTGGCTTCCAGCTGCCACAGCGAACCAAATCTGGTGCTTATCCCCCCAGGCCTGTGAGTGCAAACTCCCTGCCTCCCCGTGGCACATTGTAACGCCATGCCACTGAGAGCAGCAGCTGTAACACTGCATTAGCACACCAAACAGTGCTGGAAAAAACTACTCCTATTTTTATAGAATATCAGAATATAGGCCTACTCTGTTACAAGTAAAATAGTAGCCAGTACAACTATTCCACAATCTCTGAATGCTACATTTACTCTGTAACTACACCTCCTGAATGCCGAGAACGGAAGCTGTCTGTCATCTGTTCAGTCATTTCCATTCACAAAAACGTACTTGAAATATCATTAACCTTTTCAGACCAAGAACGCATCTGTGTCATTTTAAGATTTATTTGGTTATTCAAAAATAGCAGATCTACAAGCTCATAGTGCGGCACTGAGTGCTGCGCTATGAGCTTGTAGATCTGCTATTTTTGTAGATCTGCTATTTATTTATTTTAATCGTGAAAATGTGTGCAAATCTTTGAATATCTGTTTTTCCGTAGCGAATTTTGTTTACTCTGTTACAACTTCTGGGGGGTCCCTGGAACAAAATATTTTGAGATGGGGGTCCGCGGCCAAAATTCATATTTTGGCCTGCTATAAGCTATAAGCTATAAGCAGCAAGCTATACTGTAGCTATGAGATGTGGTGGAGTAGAATCATAAAGCATTGAACAATTGAAATATTCAAGTAAAGTAAAAGTGCCTCAAATTAAATTGTACTTAAGTACAATATGTGTAAATGTAGTTAACTATAACCCCCACTGCGTACCAGTATACTGCTGCAATGCACACACACGATAGCAAAGTGCTTTAAAAGCATTGTTTATATCCACTCTCCTGTTCTCTGGCTCCATCTATCCCTTGCTAACTGCATTTCTGCTTTGTGTGCTGTGAAATGTACAACAAATAAATAAATAAAACAATAAATACAAGGTTTGGCTCATATAAACAGAGTGGCTTCTGGGAATATTTTTTAGGTGAGTTGGCTTGGAAAAGTATTCTTTGAATAAACGGACAAAGGGAATTAGGGGAAGAAGAGGGGTATAGGGCTTTAGTGCCGCCATTACACTGTAAAGTCTGAAGTGTTCATTTAACTCAGAGAGTGTACAAATGGAACCAAATGGATGAGTAAGGGACGGGTCTATTTGGTTCCATTTGTAGACTCAGCCATTTGTACACTCACTGGACCCATAAGGGTCCATTTGGTTCCATACACTCTCTACATCAGCTGTTCGCAGTGGGGGGTCCAGGGATCCCCAGAGGGTCCTTGAGTGGGTTTCAGGGGGTCCCCAGCAAAATTGAGGAACAGTTGAACCACTTCAACCCAATTTTTAAATGTGGCTATTGGAAAATAGCTGCTCTACAAGCATAAGCTTGTGGAGCTTTTATTTTCGAAACTTTGAAAAATGATGACAAATTTTGAATAATTTTGTGTTTTTTAACAACACGTTATTTTATGGTATTCCCTGGCACAACATATTTTAAGATGGGGGTCCGCAGGCCAAATACATATCAATTTGGCATGAAAATGTCAAGGATCTTGACATGCAAAAAGTTAAATTAAATGTTAAATGAACACTATGTATGTATTAGACCATTGGTTCTCAAAGTGGGGTCCTTGGGGGGGTTCCAGGGGGTCCCCAGCAAAAATGTGTTAATTTTGCATCACAATCATTTTAACCTTATATACTTTGGCTATTCAAAAATAGCAGATATACAAGCTCATAGCGCGGCACCGAGAGCCGTGCTATGAGCTTGTACAGTAGATCTGCTATTTTTGAAAATCTTGGAACATTTGCGCAAACCTTTGAATATAAGCTAACATTTGTAACTCAAATCTTTGCTTCTGGGGGTCCCTGGAACAACATCTTTGAGGTTGGGGTCCATGGCCAAATACATATAATTTTGGGGGTCCTGAAAAGGTTAGAGAACCACTGTATTAGACTGGCTGTACATTATAATAAAATGGTTGGCGTCAGTGACTGTCAGTGTCAGTCAGCGCTTGTTGTCCAGTGTCTGTTCTTCTCTGTGAGTCTGGCAGCCACGATGGGATTCACTAATCTACATGAGGCTGATTCTCCTCTGCCTGGCTAAATGTCACCCTTTGTGTGTGTGTGTCACTCCAGGGGCCGAGCAATACCCAAAGACATTACAGTGGGGAGCGTTGAGACCTGGCCGGCAATGTTGATTCCTAACAAAGGCACTGTTGTAGAGAGGCTGATTTACACAAAGCCAACGCTTGTTCAGACGCTGTCAACCTGAAGCCACTGAGCCACAAAGCGCTGTGACAATCTTAGCTTTTTCGCTGGCCGGCCGTCTGATCATTACTTCCCAAGGAGTTGTATATATTTTCAGTGGAAACCTCAAAAAATGCAAGAAAGGAAGAAAAAAGCACATGAAAGGAGTTTGGAAACGTTTGCCTGGATGTGGTAATTGTTTGGTGGAGAAGCGAAAACTAGAAGAAACTAGAATAACAGGGGTCAAAGCGTTCCTTTGACAGAATCCTAGCACACTCAGAACGCTGGGAAATGACACGTGAATGAGATGAGAAGACACAAAAGAAACCCACTGTATTAAATGTAGGAATTTTAACCCATTTAGACCGGGAAAGTGTCTGTGTCACTGTCATTTGAAGATTTCTTTGGCTATTCAAAAATAGCCGATATACGAGCTCATAGCGCGGCACCGAGTGTCGCGCTATGAGCTTGTAGATCTGCTATTTTTGAAAAATCGTGAAAATGTGTGCAAATCTTTGAATATGATATCTTTTTAAAGCAAACGTTTGTAAAAAAAAAAATTGTTCCAGGGATCTCCAGAAGATTTGAGTTAAAATGTCTAAAAATATTTAAAAAAAAAGCAGATCTACAAGCTCGTAGCGCGGCACTCAGTGCCGCGCTACGAGCTTGTATATCTGCTATTTTTGATGCCAAAAGTATAAAATAAAGGTTATAGCTAAAAATCAAAAATTACACAGTATGTGTTCCCGGTCTTAATGGGTTAATAGACGAGAAAAAGAAGAGCAACCCAAATTGACTAACAAATAAATAATAAAAACATGAGATGTGCTTCTCCAAACACAACACTACACTTTAATAATTTAAGCCTGGCCTGCAGAAGGGAAGCAAAAGCCACAATCTGACTGACAAAAACAAGAGATAACGAAACAGACAGGAATCAAGCTACAGTATAAGCTTATAGATCCAAAACTTGATTATCAAATCATTTTTAGACTATTATTAAATTCCACAAATCTCTGTATGTCTGTCCGTCATGCATCTTGAGAACCGTCTAACCCAGTGGTTTTCAACCCTTTTCATGTCAAGGTCCATTATTTATTGGGCATTTGAGCCACGGACCACCATTTACTTAGAATAGTTGTTATCGCTGGATACTATTTCGTCCACAATTCCATGCTGTATTGATGTGGTACCATAGGAGAGATATACAGGCAAACGTTGATCAAAATAACAATTATTCAATTAAGTAATGCAGATGTTTAACAATAATTTAACTCTTGTGAGTGTAAAATGAAACCAAATGGACCCTAACGGGTCCATTTGGTTTCATTTTACACTCTCAAGAGTTAAAGATCTGTAAGGGTCCAATTGGTTACCAACTCTCCATCATTTAGCTGGGGACCACCTGGAACCCCCTCAGGGACCGGTTGAGAACCACTGGTCTAACCCATCGCCATTTGACGTGTGTATTGTTGATGTCCCAACATCAGCTGTTCTCCAGAACCGGCCGTGCATGGGACACAACTATATGCTAAGTCAATGCAAAGAAAAAGGCTTCAACCACAAATGACGGGTATTGACGTAAAAGTACATAGTACCCACTATCAGTGGTGTAAAGTAACTAAGTACATTTACTTAAGTGTACTTAAGTAAAAAAAAATATATATATATATATATACTTTTACTTTTCTGGAGTATTTCCAAATTTCAATACTTTTACTTCTACTCCGCTACATCTCAGAGGCAAATGTTGTACTTTTTAGTCCACTACAATTATATGAAAACTTTAGTTACTTGTTACTTTGTAGATTTTGTTTATTATTACAAAACATACATTTACCACTTTTTAGCCCTATTTAAACTTTGGCTCTTGTGAGTGTTGTGAGCTTGTAGATCTGCTATTTTCAAAACGTTTTTTATACATTTTAGACATAATGATAACTTGTGCAACGGGTTCATTCTGCATAACGAGTACTTTTACTGTTGGTACTTAAAGTATATTTTGAAGCCAATACTTTTGTACTTTTACTCAAGTCAATTTTGATTACCGGACCAAACATAATATCAGATATGAGCCAGATATGATTTCAGTATGTATTTAAGCAGTCAAGCGGCCTGAGTGAAACTAATCAGACAGAGTGGGAACTGGTAGAACTCACCAGCCTTGGAAAACGTCTGAGTATAGTTCTCGTGCCCAAAAAGCTTTCGCACCGCTGTTTCAGAACAAGAATATTATTCAAATATTTAAAAAAAAACATGTTTTCTACTCGCCAATCTCACCAGACACCTATCCCCGCGATGCACTGGATTTGAATACTGAGCTCAAGGTGAGAGAACGATATCCCTTTGTATGCCGAGGAGCAAAGCAGTCAGCGCTCCAATGTCTGGCCGTTTGACAGGGGGAGGGCCCCATCGTTGTTCCCTATTTAAATTTCTCCCTACAAAAGTTAAAGGTCTCGCGATGGCAAAACCTTTAAGATGTCACTTAGAGGTGAACAACAACATTGGCATCATCAATAAGATTCCCTCCCTTTGCTTCTGTGCTGATTGAAAAACACTGCATGTGCCATAGTGACCTTCTGCTAACCAAAATGTGATAAGACTTGAGATAACTATAGTGCTTACTAAAAGATCAAGTATAGGGCGCCCAGGTTACACAGGGGTACGGTTCCTATACCCACCACCGTGGTGACTGGGGTTAGATGAGTCCACCGCGCTCCAACAAACCCAATTGACCGTGTTCGTGGGTGGCACGGCGGTGAGGGAAGACCATCTCTGTCACGGCACTAACGACTCCTACAGGTTGTCTTGCAGTGTTGATTTCGTCGACTAAAACTATGACAAAAAAAAATCGACAAACTTTTTTCACTGACGTAAAAAAAAAACTAAGCTATGATGACTAGAACTAAGACTAAATATATTGACAATTTTGTCAACAAATAAAAGCAAACAATTGTGAGGGAGGTACTAGTGGAGAAGAGATCCAGTAGAACTAAAAGACAAGTCATTTTATGCTTGGTTGCGCTCGGGTGTTGCGCTCCGAAAATAGCAGATCTACAAGCTATACTTAAGCTTGAATACTTACTTAAATACTTACATTCTATACTTAAGTAAAAGTACCAATACTGCAATATTAAAAGTCCAGAATTCTAAATTTACTTGAGTAAAAGTACAAAAGTATTGGCATCAAAATGTACTTAAAGTACCAAAAGTAAAAGTACTAAAATATTTGAAAATAGCGGATCTACAAGCTCACAACGCGTCGCGCTGCGACGCGTTGTGAGCTTGTAGATCCGCTACTTTCAGCATGCAACCTGCGAGTGTAAAATCAGCCATTACGACGCCATCAAGACCCGCCAAAATACATTTTAGTTGACTAATTCAACTGTAGATTTAGTCGACTATTTATGAATGATATTTAGTCTAGACTAAAACTAGACTAACAGTAAAACATTTCAGATGACAAAAATATGACTAAAACTAAATGGAATTTGATTAAAAAGACTATGACTAAAACTGATTAAAATGTTCTGTCAAAATCAACTCTAGTTGGGAGCCTATTCAACGAGGAGCGCAACTGGGGGGGGGGGGCAGTGTGTTCCTCATGTGTTACGGCCTCCTATGTAAAAGCTTCACCTTCAGGTGAAAAGGAGTGGCTGGCGATGTCACATCATCAACATTATCATCATATCATATCACTGACTACACTACACCCTCCCCAAGACCGAGCAGTGATTGGGAATTGCCATGAAGATACACACCAAAAAAAGATCAGGTATGACGACCTGTGTAAGTTAACACGTCCTGTCCTTGCTGGGACTGGGAGGGGTGCTGACCTCAACTGCGTGCAAGAAACGGTATAAAAACTGTGATTTTGAGACACTCTGGTGCAGCTCTGAGGAGAGTACACGGTTTCTTCCATTACCAGTGGACCGCTTTTCTGAACCGAAGGCCAGCACCCCCGGACCCAGCCCTGTTCAACAGCCATGACCGTGACAGCAGACAGAATAGCTCTTAACAACACTTGTTTTGAACCAAAGCCTCACACGAGGCCCCCGTAGTACAGCAGTACGGTGGGTTTATTGATAACGAATAATGAAAAGGATGCATAGATATCATTCAGATCCATTTCCTCCTGTCCATTATTTCACAAGGATTACTACTGTAATCACCACGATGCATATCCATCCTGAAAAAAACAGCCATTATTTTAACTTCTTTCTCAATTTTAAGCAACTATACGATATAAATGAATGAATGTTCTGAACAATGGGGACTTCATAAAAGTGGATTAGGGTGATTTGAACTGCACTCAGCTTTTACAAAACATGTTGTTTTTCCTCCCTCATTTGAAACACAGTCATGATGACACAAAATGCCTGCCGAACAATGTTATACAAACTGCAATCATTTTGTTAGAAAACTTTGCAGACAATTCAGATAGCTTGACCTAGAAACTCGTGAAAGTGCAGATCCCATCGTCAAAACATTACACATCGTCTGTTTTTATTTATTTATCCCCCCCCCCCCCTCTTATTTTAATCTGCATGTGGCACCATTGGTATATACTGTACCTTCTGCACATTAAATATTTAGGATAATTTGCCATCTCGGAGAAGTAGCTGCCATCGCACAGGGCTTCATGAATATAAATTAAAGTTTGAAGTGATCTTGAGGATTTTCCCCTAAGCAGTGGCGTATAGCCGTGAGGATCCTTCAGCCTTACACCAGCTCCCTTCTCTTATCACATTACTACACCACCTACCAACCTTCCTCCATCAGCCTCTCCTCTCATATAGCTACCAGACAATCCCCCCTCTTAAGCCATTAAGAACGGGAACGCATCTGTGCCATTTATTTATTTATTTGGCTATTCAAAAATAGAAGATATACAAGCTCATAGCGCGGCACCGAGTGCCGCTCTATGAGCTTGTAGATCTGCTATTCTATTTTTGAAAAATCGTGACAATATGTGCAAATATCTATATTTAAAGCGATAATTTTTTCACTCAAATCTTTGCTTCTGGGGGGTCCCTGAAACAAAACAATTTTGAGATGGGGGGTCCACGGCCAAATACATATCATTTTGGGTGGTCCTTGACATGAAAAAGGTTTGAGCACCACTGGCAGAGATTTCAGTTTTGTACGTTTTTCAGAAAACTGTTAGGATTTAGAAGACATTTGTAGGATCGGCCTCAGCATGGGTCTTAATGGGTTAATGAAACCAATAGGCCTCAATTCCTCAACTCATCACACAGTAATATGACAACTGGGCTTTGGGACGGGAGCCCTGGGGACAGACACTTACCTCCAGCCGTTACAGCGGATGGAGAGCGCTACTAGCCGCTGACGCGCGGGCCAAGCCCTGCGGTTAATACCCAGACTAGGAACAAATTCCACCTGAAACTAATGTGATGTGTCTAACACTACCGTGGGAGCCTGCAGCAGTCCCAAGACTCGCTCTGAGTCTGAACACAGCGCTTCTCGCTCACTAACAGGGTCTCCTCTGGAGCAGTGTTGCCATGTCTGTTTTATTATAAGCGACTTTATGGGCTTGTTTTTCTGCTAAAGTCGCTTGTAAATATTGGTAGTTGTGGGTTGCGTTTATTTTATTTTTATTATTTTGGGGCTTGTTTCTGAAGTGTAGTTGCTTTATTTTGGGCTTGCTTCCTAAATGTTGTTTAAACCAGTGGTTCTCAAACATTGTCATGTCAAGGACCCACAAATTAATATGTAATTGTACGCGTATCCCCATCTGAAAACATTTTGTGCCAGGGACCCCCGTACCAGATTTGTGTTGATAAAATGTTTTTAAAAAAAAGTCGTTTTTTTTTTGTTGAAAATATCAGATCTACAAGCTCACAAACGTGTCACATCGCGACGCCTTGTAGATCGTCTATTTTCAAATAGCCGATGTATATAGGTTTAAAGTGTTTTTGAATGTGTTAGTCGCTTCTTTTGGACTTGATTGTTTTCATAGACCTGGTTGCTTATTTCTCTCGCAGAATCTGGCAACGCGGCTTCTCGTCTCCCCTGGGGTCTCTCACTCTCCCCGTTGTCGGGGGCTCAGAGGCCTCGCTGTGCGTGGTTAAATTTTTTACTCTGTTAGACTTTAGAGAGTTTGGTAGGAGAACAACAACAAGAGAGCCAGACTATTCATACACAACTCCTCCACCAGCAAATAAGTCAATAGTTGGGTACATTCGATACAGTAATACATTCATTTCAATAACTTAAACCCTACATTCTTTGTTGTACGTCAAATAGTGAAAACAGCTTCATCTGACATCTGCAAGCTTGTTGTGAGCTTGTAGATTATGCTATTTCAACCAAATGTTCTTCTATTTTCGCGGTCTGTTTACCTAATTATGACATTCCCACAATAGGGATACGAGGGTTCATGTGGTTAATTTCATGCTTGAAAATAATAGGAAAGAATCAGCTAGGGGCTCAAAACCTGCCAGTATAATGAATAAACAAAGCTATAGGGCTTCCTTCCTTAGCTTGGAAATGTGTTTTAAATAAGTACCCGTGTCCAAAAACAGGGATTAATAGTGACATTTTCAGAGGGTGGAAGAAATATCACAGATAACCATCAGGCATACCAGTGGTTCTCAACCTTTTCAGGCTGTGACCCCCCAAAATAATCATATTTGAACTGGGGACCCCCCACCCTGATAAGCACTTGGAATTGTAGGAGTTGAGGCATTCAATTTAGTTTGACTCCACAGATTAATATTGTGCACATAGCAGCTCACAACGCCGCGCATGTGAGCTTGTAGATCGCTATTTGCACAATTGTTGTCTCTTTCTTATATTATTTGACAGTTCGGCCAATGTTTGACCAGTTTTTATAGTATAGTTTGTTGACTACTTTTGATTCAGTAATGTTCTTTTTCTTTTAGGTATTAAAAAGGTCTTAAAGGTGTTAAATTGTCACTTCACAGTCATCTGGGGACCCCCCCCACTGAGGTACACCAACGTGTTTCAACCTATATAGTGGATATACCAGCAGGTTCCATTTAAGTTCAGACTGGATCATGCCACCTGCAGCATCTCTCTAGATCTCTCAGATCCACAACAACTGATCCTTCTACTTGGAGGATCAATATCGATCCAGCAGGCAGAGATGAATCACAAACCATGAGCATTCACGGTGAATTCTTAAACACGTCTTCAATCGAACACGGAACAAACAATAAATTCAATATGGATTCCCAGACCACCAACCATAGACGAGTACAATGACTTCTTCCACATACTCAATAAAAACAGCAATAGCTCCGCTGCAGCAAAGGAAAGAGCTGACATGGAAATAAATAGTATTAAAGTGTGGGTTTATCTCATTAGATACATTTTCACAATTACCATGACAGAGTTATGAAATGAGTTACCAGATGAACTGTAATGAAGTATAGATTTACAAAGATGTGAAATATTGGCCCTATATGAATGTATGTTTATTCTGTTTAAATATTTTCTATTGACAATGGCTCCCTCCTCATGTGTGATAGCTCTATCTAGATAGATACATAACAATATTATTTATTATTGATAATATTCCCTCATTAAGATTTTATGGGACTGGGAAGTGAAATTAAACTCGGAGAATAAGGCGGAACTGTGGTAACGTGTGGTGTTGTTGTAGGTACAGAATATTGTATTATTATAATGTTTATTAATATTTCAAGGACATGTAGTGTCTTTGTGTGATGAGATATTTTCACATGATTGATGTTAGAGTCACTAAAACGATTGTCTTGACTGTAAGAGCATTTTTTATTTCATCGTTAGAAAATAGCTTCTGTCTGGCAGCCCTGCAAATTAACCCATTAAGACCGGGAACCCATCTGTGTCATTTTTTAAGATTTCTTTGGGCTATTCAAAAAAAGCGCGGCACGTGCCAAATCTTTGATATATATATATATATTTAAAGTGAACAAAATATTTTGAGATGGGGATCCGCCGCCAAATGCATATTATTTTGGGGGTCCTTGATATGAAAAAAGTTTGAGAACCACTGATATTATAGCAACATGATTTTTTTCAAAAAATGATAGGATTTAGAAGACATTTGTAGAATCCCCAGACGCAAATATTTGAGTTAAAATGTTTGTTTTTGTAAAAAATATATATATTCAAAGATTTGCAGACATTTCCAAGATCTTTCAAAAATAGCAGATCTACAAGATCGTTGGAGCTTGTAGATCTGCTATTTTTGAATAGCGAAAGAAATCTAAACATGACATAGATTCTTTCCCGGTCTAAATGGGTTAAATATTGGATGTAAAAATCTTTACATGATTATGCATGTCTGGAGGGTTTGTGGATGTCTGAGGGGTTCATTTGGATGTGAGAGCAAAACACAGCGAGTGATATTATTCAGCTTTGAAAGGCTGTTGAGGTAAATGATTGATTGCCTTGAAACAAACAATGATCGTGAAAGATACTCCTCTGGGTTGGCTGGAATATCTCCGGTGGAAGAAGTACTCAGCTTTTCAGTGAAAGTACAAAAGTGTTGGCATCGAAATATACTTAAAGTACCAAAAGTAAAATGCATTATGCAGAATGTCCCTTCACATAATTATTCTTTTGAAAATACCACAAAGTTCACACAAAAGTGAGAGTAGCTGCTAGTACTTCCTTCTTTATACCACGACCAAACCTGCATGGGTTTGGATCAAATTATAAGCATTTAAACCCTATATACTTTGTTGACCGGGGTCCACCAGGGGTCTATACTTGGCCCCCTCCTTTTTTCCCTCGACACCAACTCCTTTTTGCTGAACATACCTGATCTACAAGCTCACATTGTTGTGTTGTGCGATTGTAAATCGGCTGTTGCCGCTGAATGTTTGCCTATTATTTATGACATGCCCACCAAAGGGACGCTATGGTGCATGTGATCAACCTGCCAGTAGCAGGATAGTTTCAGACACAGACCTTCTGTGATTCCCATTTTTGGGACAGAAAATCCAGCATTTCCTTGAAATGCCTCCCAATTTAGATCCAGTCTCTTTCTGGAATCCAACTCTTTCTGGAATACGCCCCAGTGTCAGACACCTACTGTGCTCACAAATACCACAATAAAATATACATTTCTGTTTGTCATTTTAATTCCATGTGTCTTAAAGGAGTACTTAAATATTACTTATTTTTATATCAATTACACACTCCATGAAGCCTTGAATTCATGGAGGTTTTCTTGTTTTTGTCGTTTCCTAAGCCAATAATTTGATGACCGGCAGAGACTTGCATTGAGTCTTCCGGTCATCAAATTAGTGGCTTAGGAATGCGACAAAAACTAAAAGATATCCATGAATTCAAGGCTTCGTGGGGTGTGTAATTGATAGAAAATATGTCATTTTTTGGGTGAACTACTCCTAATAGTCCACTTGTGTCCACAGAAACATTGTGTGTGTGTGTGTGTAGCTAGGTTGTAAGTCTATTTCTCTCCTATGTCACCTCTGCTCATAGTTATACTCCGCCCACTCCCATTAGTGGGACGATTGACAGCTGTGTGATTGAGAGCTGCCATTTAAAGGCAGCAGGGAATTTCCCCTGAATGAGTGTCTATAATGTAACTCTCCATAGCGTTCTCCTGTTCAGCCACAGCTTGCTTGTTGGGCCGGGGGACTTGGTTTTAATCAGTTATCAGAGCAGCCTCCGTGTGCTCCTGCTTACTCTGACTGATGGCCTGCTCTGGGTTATCTGTGGTTTTGAGTGTGGGTGAACTATAGCCATGTATTGCAGTGACCTGCATTGTGGTATGTGTGAGTAACTGGCGGTGCTGCTGCTTTGTTTGGGCTGAAACTGTTGGTCATCCCTTAGAGCAGTGTTTCTTTCAAAAAAACGAATTAAAGGACCCCCATAACTCTGAGAGTGTACAAATGGAACCAAATGGACCCTTGCAGGTCCATTTGTACACTCCTGTACCTGTAAGGGTGCATTTGGAACCGCCCTCATGGAATCCTGAGAGACAATTGTCCATAGTCACATGGCGGCCATTTTGGAATTTAACATTGCGTTGCTGTGGCAACTGGGGTGGCATTTCATTGACTTAATGGCAATATGGCCGCCGTGTGAATATGGTCTATTGACCCGACTGTGAGAACCACTGCCTTGCTGGACGTTGAGTAGATCTGGTGTTGGCTGTGGCCTTCAATATTTAGGTTTCATTGATTTTCTTTGGTTAAAATAATTGTTAAATAGCTCTATATTCTGATAGTACTCATCGCAATAGAGTGTTTGCTTAGTAACAGGAGTCTCCATGTCTCTCCAGCTCTTTATTAACACATTCACTGGCAGGTATTAAATAATTAATCCATCCGCCACTGCCAGCGTTTTTTACCTTATTTTGTGTCTTTTAGACGAGGCAGCGATCTTTTTTTTTTCAATCCGGATGTAAACAAAATGATGTCTCCATGGAAACACGAGCCTCTCTCCTTTCCACCGGAACAAAAATGTTGTAACCGTGATCGTCCGTTCTGTTGCTATGGGCAGTTGAATATGGCACTTTTTCAACAAAAACGCAGTCTGAGAGAAGAAATCCGAGCTACATGTGTTTTTCTAAATTTCATAACATGGGACTGAACACAATTATAATATTTTGGACTGAACGGGTTAACTTTTTTTGGGATGACATCAAGTCCGGTTCTAGACTCCTTCTCTCAGTCAAAGGATCATTCATAGGTGGGTGTAACTGTAATCACTGAAAAGACTAAAAGACCTTTTAAAACGTCCTTGACAGGCAAGTGTTGGATTTGAAAGGACGTTTTAAAATGCCCTTGGCAGGCAATGAGAAAATGAATTTTCAGGTCGGCCTCACTCTTAAAGAGTTAAAGTGAAGCTCATACCAACATGTTTTTAATGATGTTTGTAAAAAACAAACCAAGTAGGGAGTCATACTGTGTAATCAGGTGCACCAGGGCTACAGTAATATTCACACATCCGCCCTGTTGCACTTGCATTTTTAGCTTTTGTGCGACCCGTGTGGGGGCTCCATGCCTACCTCGTCCAGGTGCACCAGGAAGGTGACATTGGTGGCCAGGTTGGCGGTCAGTTTGCCGTCCTTGGTGTTCAGCGTGAGGCCCTTCGGAGGTCGGTTGGGACACTGCTGCTTCCGGGCCGTGTACATCTCCTTCACTCCTTTGGTGCAGTTGTTCAACACTACTTTACGGTACCTGTGGGAAAGATGGACATCTTATCAAAAAGAATAATCAAAAAGAACTAGACCATATACCCGTCCGGGGATATGAGCACCCGAAGTATGTGCAGTTTGGGTTATGCGCTGTGCACAGACAATATATCAGGGATGGAAAGTGACTGAGAACACACACAAACGGACGCTCATAACAATTCCAACACACGCACACGGCGCGACCCGTCGCAAGCACACACACGGCCGTTGCGCGAACACAAACGGCCAGTGTAATCCCTGCCCAGTCCGTGTAGCACTAAACTGAGCACATGCGCAATTGGCCAGCAATCATCCCATAGCTTGCGGGGCTGTAACCATGGCGACGGAATCTCCCGTGTTTACATAAAAACGCTAATAAACAGCGTACATTTTGGGAAAGTCAAAAACGGGCGACGTTATTTGGTGCATATGCTGCTAATGGTCAATGGCCCATGATGTGCAAATTCAGATCAATTGCTCCAGCCACTGAGGAGAACCGGGGCAGAACAGAGAACAGACAAATCCTGTCCACAAAGGTTTGGTCAATTATATGTAGGATAAACAATATTGAGGTATTCTAGACTTGTCCCATTCTATTCTACACTATTAGTTGTACTCGTCATCACACTAAATGGGCTTGTGGTTTGTGAGTCAGGCAGGGCTTCTTCAAATATACATCACAATTATTTCAAACTGCGATAAAAAATATATTTAAAAAAGCCAATCTATAAGCATCTATAGAACATTTTTTTAATATATATGCAGTGGTGTAAAGTAACTAAGTACGTTTACTCAAGTACTGTTTTGAGGTATTTTTACTTCACTGGAGTATTTCCAAATTTCAGTACTTTTACTTCTACTCCACTACATCTCAGAGGCAAATATCTTACTTTTACTCCACTACAATTATTTGAAAACCTTAGTTTCTACTTTACAGATATAAATTATTACATTATAAAACATACATTAACCACTTTAGCCCTATTTTATACCTAGGCTGTTTGAATATAGCCGATCTGCTATTTTCAAACATTTTAGTACTTTTACTTTTGGTACTTTAAGTACATTTTGATACCAATACTTTTGTGCTTTTACTCAAGTGAATTTTGAATTCCGGACTTTTGCTTGGAACAGAGTACTTTTACATTGCAGTATTGATACTTTTACTTAAGTAAAACATTTGAGTAGTTTTTCCACCACTGTATATATGCACCAGTGAGGTAATGGTGAACCTGAACGATACATCCATACTGTATCGACTGTACACATGCGGTCCAACTCACCCGGTGCTGTTGAAGTAGTTCTGCCCCAGGCTGCAGCTCCTCGACACGGTGGAGGGGTTGAACCAGAAGGCGGGCCGGCAGTTGCCGTCGCCCCGTCGCTCATATCCATAATCACTGTCGTAATAACAAAGCACATCCCACACACTGATCAATATCGCTACGGGAGAGAGGGGGGACATATTGTCACATACGAGCATGTGTATCCCATCTCCCTGGCTTATCTATCTCCTTAGATCCCGGGGACCAAGAGGCCCTGGCCTAGCATAGAGATGCATCATTATTATGTATTGATTACGGCAGCGCTGTTGACAAATGCTCTCGCCACAAGTGTGTGTGAGCCAACGCACGTGAGAGCCCTGGGGTCCGACGGTTGCCTGTTAACCCTTAAAGAACCGGGAATGCATCTGTTTGTGTCATTTTAAGATTTATTTGGGCTGTTCAGAAATAGCAGATCTACAAGCTCATAGCGCGGCGCTATGAGCTTGTATATCTGCTTTTTTCTTTTTTATTGTGAAAATGTGTGCAAATCTTTGAAAATATATGTTTTTTAAAGCAAACGTTTTTAACTCATATTTCCTTCTGGGGGATTCTACAAATGTCTTTTTTTTATTTTATGTTGCTAATAATTTCAGTGGTTCTCAAACTTTTTTCATGTCAAGGACCCCCCAAAATGTTGTTCCAGGGACCCCCCAGAAGCAAAGATTTGAGTAAAAAAAAATCGCTTTAAAAAACTATATATATATTCTAGATTTGCAAAACTTTTCATGATTCTTCAAAAAAATGGCAGATCTACAAGCTCATAACTCGGTGCCGCGCTATGAGCTTGTATATCTGCTATTTCTGAACCGCCGAAGTATGAAACAATGGTCAAAGTGGTTACACAGATGCGTTCCCGGCCTCAATGGGTTAGAGGGTGATTTATACTGAGTTGCGTGATGGTTGCCGTGCGGGCGAAGATAGGCGATTTACAAGCTCTACGACGCGTCGTAGAACTTGTAATTCGCCTATCTTCGCCGCACGGCACGGAGCACGACGCGGTACGTGTACAGATCAGGAGCATTAGCATTCCAATCAGAGCACGATTTACACCCCACAAAGCAAGGTAAGCAAGTGCCCGCTCTAATAACGGTCCTGACATTGATTTATCAATTAATTACCGAGCCAGAGCAAATAAACAAAACTAACAAGGCTGTGGCTGACTAGTCCAGCTTGGCTTGTGTGATTAAGAAACCGCGAGCTATTCATTAACGAGCTGTCAAGGGATAACGAGCTCCGGGGCACAGCATTCTGTCCGTGTCAGGATGAGAGACACTTGACAGCACATCGTTGTCAAAGAGTTTGATATACTGTACGAAGACGCTCTGTCCGTTTATTGAACAACTCTAGTGTAAAGTACAATCTAGAGCAGGGGTGGGCAACTTTGATAATGGAGAGGGCCACTATATTTCCACACTCACTCCAGAGGGCCACATTGCATATATGCGACACGTTTTGAGCTTGTAGATCTGCTATTTTTGAATTGGAATCCTGAAAAGTAAAATTTGTATTTAATTTCAAATGCATTTAGTTATACTTATGTTAACTTTATGAACTTAAATACACATACCTTGGATATAAAAAAGACAATAGAATTTTAATACTAGTCATTAAGCTACTAATATATAGACTGAAGTAATTAAAGCGGGTCATGTTTGCATGTTTGGAATTGTAAACAGCTGAAATCAATAATCTATCAGTATTCCGATATTAACCTGCAGGATGGGGGCCGCATGTGGCCCCCAGGCCGCTAGTAGCCCATATATGATCTAGAGTACATTGGGCCACAATAAAACATTTCAAATCCCTTGGAATGGGTGTTCTTAGTTATTTATTCACTTGTTTGTTTTGATCTCAGCAAACATGTTGATATTAATAGCTTGGACAATGAATTTTTATGCAAAAATGAAGGTAGGGTTTTGTGCTATAGCTTGCTTTGTTCTTTGTGTAATTCCTATGTGGCTTCTCAGCATCCACTGGAACAATGGACATTGTTTTCTAAATGTGTTGTCTTTTGCAGACAGTGTTGATTAAAAGTTGCTATTCCTTTTGTATACGTGCCTTTGATTGTTTTTTTAGCATACTTTTCCATCTACTGTACTATTGGTGTCTCGGGGAGAGGGAGAGTCGAACAGAAATCAGTCGGTGTGTTCAATGGAAACTAATTAGAGTTTCCTACTCTGACCTTCTACAAACACTGGTTTCATAACTCCGCCGCCGCATGTTCCAATGGCTTTTTATGTTCCCTGCCATTACAAGATAATAAAAAAAAAACACCCAGTCCAGGATTTGCATACAAATTGAAACTATTTACTCGACAGTATTATAAACATAGCAAAGCACGCAGGCGGGCATTATGAGCAAATTGTGCAAAACGATCCACCAACTTATCAGATTATTGGAAAAACATGCATTGCAAATCGTAAATGACTAAATGAATGAGACACTGGAACTGCATAATGCGGTGGAGCTCCATTAAATGGCAGAAAATTGGCCTGCAGAATTAACGGTACAAAATGTGTAGGCAGATAACTCTGATCACGACTACATTGTGTCAGCCGCAGTGTTGATTCACAGTGTTGATTTTGTCGACTGAAACTACTGACGAAAATTAAATAAAAACGAAGCTATGATGACTAAAACTGAGACTAAATATATTGACAATTTCATCAACAAATAAAAACTAGACTAAAATGTCAGCGAGGGACGAGTGGAGAAGAGATTCAGTAGAACTGAGACGAGTCATTTTATGGTTGGTTGCGCTCGGGTGTTGCGCTCTGAAAATAGCAGATCTACAAGCTCACAACGCATCGGCTATTTTCAGCATGCAACCAAGTGTTAAATCAGCCATTACGACACCAACAAGGCCTGCCAAAACACATTCTAGTCGACTAAATCAACTGTAGATTTAGTCGACTATAATCTTATGATTTTTAGTCGACTAAAACTAGACAAAAACGATTTAGATGACTAAAATATGACAAACTAAATGGAATTTTATTCAAAAGACTATGAATAATTCAAAAAAAAAAAATTGCTGTCAAAATCAGCACTGGTCAGTCGTTGCATGGTCCATAAAAGCGCACTACATTCACTATTACTGCAGTGAATTTCCTATTGTATGTTTCTTGATTTTGTGAGCAGCTGTAACATTTTGGCGCTTCTGTGTTTTGCATTTGGAACAACCAGTGGTGCAAAGTAACTAAGTACATTTACTCAAGTTTATTACTTAAGTGCAGTTTTGAGGTAGGCTACTTTGACCTCAAAAGGAATATTTCCATGTTTCAATGCATTATACTTCTCCAATAGATCTCAGAGGCAAATATTGTACTTTTGACTCCATTGTAATTATTTGACTACTTCGTAAATTTAGATTATTATTACAAAACATATATTAAGCCCTATGTTATACTTGAAAATAGCCGATATAAAACATATATTAAGCCCTATGTTATACTTGAAAATAGCCGATCTACAAGCTCACAGTGGCCCTCATTTATCAACGCGGTGCAGCCCAAATAATGGGCGTAGGGCGAGATCACCGCACCTTTCGGCATTTATCAATATATCCTGACGTGGGCTTCATCCTACCATACGCTGAGATCTCACGTCTGGTCGAGACCAGTTGTTGACGTTGGCTGCGCCCGTTTATTCCATTCTAGACCTGCGGAGCAGCATTGTCTGACTGTCTGACAGGCATCTGGACACATAATCCACTCCTAAATGTATATCTACACACTAATAATTAATCCCTGTGAAAATATAACATTTTATAAAGTAATTTAAACAAACTGCTTTAACAGTCATTCAGTTGCATTGGCTATTTTAAAATAGCAGATCTGCAAGCTCAAAAACGGGTCGCATCGCCACGCGTTGTGAGCTTGTAGATCTGCTATTTTCAAAATATACGAGCGCTTTTGCGTCGGGACTCGAGTCCCGCGGTCGGGACTGCCGACGATCTTTTCATGGACAGTGAGGTGTACAAACTTACAGTAGCTTGTCCTATGTTATGGAGTTATGTCATAGAGAGTTTTGAAGACTGGGTTAAGGATATAAACCCGACGCTCCAATCTCTTATTAACGGGACGGACCGAAACCACTGCCGCCCGTCCGAGTCTCACGGGGAATATCCTACATGACTGCTTGTGCACTGCTCGGTATGGGTTAAATAAATTAATATACAAACGTATTCCATTCATGGCGATGTGATTGGTATCATAATATGTCATTCATGTAGGCTACAAGCCTACGTGACAAAGATTGTAGGCTACCGCTACGGTACGGATTACAATACATGAAAAACACAGCTGGGCGGGCGTGTGTGTGTGTGTGTGTGAGAGAGAGAGAGAGAGAGAGAGGGGGGGGGCGTGTGCGTGTGTGGCGAGGCAGGCGGGGGAAACTCTTTCTCATTGGCTTTTGATGTCTTTGGTCGTATTCTGGTCCTTCTTCATGTCGTAAAATCGGGGCGTTTTGAGAATATTTAAGGGCGTGTTATTTAAATGACGCTAGGTTCCAGCCGTGACATTTATCAAGCCTGGGACCAAATGTAGGCTCGGATCAGCTGTGTAGGATTCGTTGATAAATGTGACTTCGACGTTGGTGTACGGCCGAATATATGGAAAAATATAAGCCGGTTTATACGCTGCGTTGATAAATGAGGGCCAGTGTGTTGTGATGCAACCCGTCGCATTGCAAAACTAACGTTGTATTATCAAAGTATCAAAAACAGAAAAACTCCAGTAAAAGTAAAAGTACCTTACATTACACAAAATTAAACTCAGTAATTGAGTAACTGTACTTCGTTATTATCTACCACAGTCAAATACAAACCCATCCTCTTACCATTCAAAGTCATGGGCCCGACAGATGCAGGACTCCGCCGAAAGAAGTTTGGCGTAGTCCCTTCCCAGCATGCAGTAGTTTCCCGGCCTGCGTTTCATGTAGATCTGCTTTTGGCCCATCACGCACGGCTCGCCCTGCGGACACAGCGAGGCGCCGTCATTATTTCAAAACGGAACTCATTTTGTGGCATTGACACCAGCATGACGGGGACCGTACGAGTGACTGGAAAACAGTGGTGGGAAAAGTATTCCCATTTTTTTTACTTAAGTAAAAGTATCAATACTGCAATGTAGAAATACTCTGTTACAAGTAAAAGTCCAGAATAAAAAATGTACTGTGCTTACTCATTATGCGGAATGTCCCTTTTCAAGTTTTCAAATGTATACAAATCTTTTGAAAATAGCCGATCTACAAGCTCACAATGTGTCGCATCGCGACGCATTGTGAGCTTGTAGATCAGCTATTTTCAAATAGCCAAAATGTATATAGGGCTGACAACCTAGCCTTGACAACCTTGCAGGATTCTGCAAAGGCTAAAATGTTAGATAGCATGTTATGTAGACAGATGCCAGGTCATTGTTGGCCTGGCACCTATAGTTTATTGTAGGCTGATGATAGGTTCTTGGTTTACGTATGTATTAGTTATTATTAGATTATTGGTTTACTTATGTATTATTTTTATTATTAGTTTACTATTTTTATGCATTTGATGTATTATGTGTATCATTATGTATTTATCTTGTGTCCTTGCTTACTGTAAGTCACTCTGGATTAAAAGCGTCTGCTTGATGTAGTGGAGTACAAGTAAAATTTGTGGAAATTGGAAATACTCAAGTAAAGTACAAAGACCTCAAAATTGTACTTAAGTACAGTACTTGAGTAAATGTACTTAGTTACTTTACACCATTGCTGGAAAAGGGCACATTTTGTATTTCACCTGATTATGTAAGTGCCAGGTCTGGTAGTCTTCCTCTGCACACTTTCTGCTGAAGAGGGACTTGTAGTCTATTTTGATGAGCTGCCATTCGGAGCGGTGGCTGAAATGTCCGAAGAAACTGCAGAGGAAGTGCAGACAGTTAGATATTTTCGTCCGAGAAGACATTATGTATTGTACTGTAAAGCAGCCATTCTCAACCTTTTTTTTTTTCATTTCGAGGACCCCCAGTTTCTGTGAATATGAATTAGGCCATGGACCCCCATTTGATACAACCTTTTATCTCTGGGACCCCAATTCACACTGCAAAATCGTCAGCGTTTATTTAAATCTGAGAGTTTGGTTCCATTTGTCCACTCTCAGAGTTACAGACCCAAAATGGTCCTTTTTTCGACCCCTGGTGGTCCCTGGACCCGAAGTTGAGAATAGGTCGCCCTAGAGTTTTCGTATCCAACTATGGCAAAAGTACACTTTCAGGCAGCCATGCGCCAACAGATAGTCAAACTAATGTGAAGTGGCAAGGCCTGTCTGTATCCTGCACTTCTCGGCACAACAGTAGTTAGCTCAATGTTTGATGGAGCGATCCCTCATAATGACATCATGTACGACATCGATCAAAAGTGTCTCTCAGTTGGACTCGCATCAGCTTTTATGACTCATCCTCTGTCTCTCATAAATGTCTTCACAAAGACTATAAACCCTCTGCCCCTAAAACAAATTGACACTTTTCCCTCCCCGCAGCCATAGACCAAACTACCCCCCTTTTCCCATCTAACAGAAGAAAAGGACTGAACAGGATAAATGAAACGCGTCATTCCCTAATCCCTCCACCTGGGCGGGATCCGCCGACTATGAAAAGACGCTGAAAAGTGGTGCTTACGTCATGATCTGGTTCTCGGCGCCGGCCTCCACCAAGACTCCGTCCACGAACAGGGGCACCAACGAGAAGCTGTGTCGGGTCCATTGCCTGCCCTCGTCAAAGCTGACCCTGTGTGTGTGTGTGTGTGAGACAGAGAAAGCTCTCTATTAAACCTTTGTTGCACGCAATGGTGGAAAAAGTAGGCTACTCAAATGTCTTACTTAAGTAAAAGTATCAAAACCGCAATGTAGAAGTACTCTGTTACAAGTAAAAGTCCGGAATTCAAAATGTACATAAGTGAATTAAAGTACAAAAGTATTGGTATCAAAATCTACTTAAAGTATCAAAAGTAAAAGTACTCAAATGTTTGAAAATAGCAGATCTACAAGCTCACAACGCGTCACAATGCGACGCGTTGTGAGCTTGTAGATCGTCTATTTTCAAATAGCCTATAAAAAAATAGGGCTGAAGTGGTTAATGTATGTTTTATAACGTAATAATTTATATCTGCAAAGCAACTACTGTAACTAAAGTTTTCAAATAATTGTAGTGGAGTAAAAGTACAATATTTGCCTCTGAGATGTAGTGGAGTGGAAGTAAAAGTATAAGCAATTGGAAATACTCAAGTAAAGTAAAAAATACCTCAAAATTGTACTTTAGAACAGTACTTGAGTATACCATGTACTGTACTTAGTTACTCTACACCACTGGTTGCACGACGGTGTCGCGCTGCAAAAAAATAGGCGATCTACAAGCTCACAACGCATCGCTGCCGCGACGCGTCGAGAGCTTGTAGATCTACTCTCGGGCCCGTAACACTCTGGTATAGTTCGGGGCATTAGAGGCAGACCACAGAGGAGGGGATCTAGGTAGGGGATCAGCGTGGACTGGCTCGTCTCTATAGGCCGAGAGTCTACGGTTACATGGCGGCGTAATTAGCTTACACAGTAGCCTTGGGGTGAGTATGAAAAGGAGGAGCATAAAAGGGGATATGAATGTGATAGCCTATTTGACTATCAAAGAAAAGGTGGTGCATAAAGGCATTTTCAGAGAACATGAAAAGATATGTCGGTATCAAAGGAGAGAGAAAGAAAAGGAAGAGAAAAAAAACGCAACGTCGGGGAACACGGGTGAGAGTTCGCCGCAGCGAGGTGGAGGGGGAGGGAGGACAAGAAAAGAACTGTTTCATGTTCGACTGCAGACCTACAAAAGGCTAGGAGCAGGAGGGGGAGGAGGGAGAATGAAAGTTGGGGAGGCTTTTTTGCTGTCGAGGTACGGGCTCTCTATTGATTCTGACAGCTTATCAACATGGCTGCAGAAGTGGTAACAAACGAGGGGAGTATTATAGGCTACCTGAGTGTGACTGTGCTCATTGAGAGCATTGAGGCCTGTGTGGTGTGGAGTGCAGCTCTCTCCCCCCTCTCCTGTCCCCTCCCCCCCCTGCCTTCTTCAACATCTAGGCTAAAAGCACTGACAACAGGAGCATAGTGTTGACATGCATCCATTTACCGGGATTCACAGGCTAGAGAGAAATGTTTCATATCACACACTGACAGAGAGAGAGAGAGAGAGAGAGAGAGAGAGAGAGAGAGAGAGAGAGAGAGAGAGAGAGACACGACTTGCTGCCATGCTGTGCACTTACTTTCCTTCAGTGGAGGGGGAAAAGTACTCAGATATTTTACTTAAGTAAGAGTAGCAATACCCACAGTGTAGAAATGCTCTGTTAGAAGTAAAAAAGGCCTGTGTTCAAAATGTTACTTGAGAAAAAGTACAAAGGTATTGGTGTCAAAATATACTTTATTGTACCAAAAGTAAAAGTACTAAAATGTTTGAAAATAGCAGATCTACAAGCTCACAACGCGTCGTGTGAGCTTGTAAATCGGCTATTTTCAAATAGCCTAAAATAGGGCTAAAGTGGTTAATTTAAGTGGTGCTTCATAATATAATAATTTATATCTGCAAAGTAACTAGTAGCTAAAGTTATCAAATAATTGTAGTGGAGTAAAAGTACAATATTTGCCTCTGAGATGTAGTGGAGTAGAAGTACAGTAGAAGTATAGACAATTGGAAATACTCAAGTAAAGTAAAACATACCTCAAAATTGTACTTAAGTACAGTACTTGAGTAAATGTACTTAGTTACTTTGCGCCACTGCTTTCTGTCTGTCTGTCTGTCTGTCTGTCTGTCTGTCTGTCTGTCTGTCTGTCTGTCTGCCTGTCTCTCTCCATCCAACCTCTATCTATCTATCTATCTATCTATCTATCTATCTATCTATCTATCAATCAATCATTCTGTTTTAGTTCCCTCCACTGCAGCAGCAGTTAAATTGGGTTGTAGGAGAGAACCCCCCGGCAGGCCTAGATACACTTTCCTGCTTCAGAAACTCATTTCGAAAAATTGTTGCAAAAAGTGATTGGAGAGCAGATCTGGTCTCAGTTGAATTAGTCTGCGCTGAGGCAAAGCAAAAGGCACCCACTCTGACAAGAGGAAGGCAATGTGTTAATGAAAACACTAAAAGAGGGTCGATGGCCGAAGGGCTGTAAATCATGAGTGGAGAGTGAAATACAAATCTCAAAATAATATTTCCCAAGACTTGCTGGAAGAAGAACGGCATTGGAAAAAGTATTAGCAAATACAGTATCACATACTGACTCGTTATTTCATGAGCATGAAGAATGGACCTAGAAATTGGCATTTGTGTTCTAATATATACTATTAGAGAAGCTTGACATAATGCAATAACATGATAACAAGTGGGACAAATGAGAGTAGTTTGTGTTGATAGTAACGTACCACAAGTGTCTGGTCGGTACAGACGGCTGTTTCACAGCAACAAGCGCTCCTCCTTTGTCCAGAAACCACATTTTATGCTCTTCTTCAAATATCTGAAAACAGTGATTGATCGATTGATTGATTGATTGAATACTTTTGATAGTCAAAAATGTAAGCAGCACTTGAGTACAGTAAAACACTGGATAACACAAAAAGGTTCTAGGGACTTACTTGAGTATTTTCATTTCTTAATACTCCACTTGATAATCCACTACTGTACATATATATAAATATTTGTATTGTAATTAATATTAATTTGGGGGTCCTTGACATGAAAAAGTTTGAGAACCACTGCTCTGAACAGCTGGTTACTCAGTACATCCTGCCAATCAGTCAAGTATACTGTCTACAAAGTAAACCTCCACAACCTGTAAAATGGCTTTTCCCAGCAGGGTGAAGGAATCATAGAATCATACCATAAGATAAAACAGCACGCTACTCCCCATGCTTTGAATATAAAGTACATCATTACATAAATTATGCACTTTTAACCTGCTGTCCCAACATTATGGGGCAAAAAAATATATATATTAAAAGTCAGAAGAAGCAAAGATTTGAGTTGAACAAAAATATACATATTCAAAGATTTGCGGGGAAAAAACATTACAATTTTCCAAAAATAAAAAAAGAGGTTAAAATGATTGTGATATTAACACATTTAGCTGGGGACCCCCTGGTACCCCCCCCCCCCGGACCCCACTTTGACACCATCGAACGACAAAGTATAAAATAGGGCAGCAGAGTCTCAAAGTGGGGTCCATGATGGACCCTTACAGGTCTGTAACTCATAAGCATACAGTATACAAATGGAACCAAATTGTTCAAACTAGTTCCATTTGTATAGACCCAGAGTTATGAGAGTTCTTTGAAATTCTAAAGTTTGAGAAACACTGCATTAGGGCATAAGTAGGAAACGTCAAAATATCTTTGCAGAAACCTTGTATCTCCATATTTCATAAATTAATGCCCAACTTCATGTCACACAAAAGCAGTGAAAAAGGCGACACGTTATGAGCTCGTAAATCAGCTATTTTCACTACTTTAATTTCTTTTTAAATAATAAAAAAAAGAGGAACGGTTTTGGACAAGGTTTCCACCCGACAGCAAAGGTATCCAGGTTGGATTCTGTATAAGCTCACCTGTCTCCAGTTGTTTCCAGCGTCAGACGAGATAAACATGCCCACGTTGTTGTAAGACAGCTCCGCTCCAATGTTGCCTGCAGGGAAAAATAAACAGCAGCATCTTATGAGATGAAAGTCTAAATTACACACGGAAACAGGTCACAGGTGTATTATAGACACTCGGTTAATGAAGCTATCTGACTGGCATGGATCCTGACGCTGTAATTAGCTTTTTCTCTCACAATCCCAGCACATACAAGAGACCGAATTAATCTCTGTTAGCGACCATGTCACTCAGTCAATATTAGCCATGTGACAAGGTGGCTGGTAAATATATACATTTTCTATCATTATGACCTTGTGTTTGGTGTGACACAGATGAGTTCCCGGATTTGAATGGCTTAAAGGGGAAGACCACTCATTTTCAACATTGAACTATGTCTTTAATACACCTTAGAGCTGTTGTGTGGAAATAAGAAAAAAGTCCCCCCCCCCTCTATGCTGCCTAGAACTGGATAATTGATTGAGGTCATGTGATCAGTGACATACGCAGGGTGTACTTTTGGCTAAGGGGGCGGAGCCAAAAGTACAAAAGTAAATCCTTGGCACAAAATATTTTTGAGATGGGGGGGTCCGCAGCCAAATATCAGTGGTGGAGAAAGTACTAAAATGTTTTACTTAAGTAAAAGTATCAATACTGCAATGCAGAAGTACTGTTACAAGTAAAAGTCCAGAATTCAAAATGTGCTTGAGTAAAAGTACAAAAGTATTGGTATCAAAATGTACTTGAAGTAACAAAAGTGGAGTAGAAGTAAAAGTATAGACAATTGGAAATACTCCAGTAAAGTACCTCAAAATTGTACTTAAGTACAGCACTTGAGTAAATGTACTTAGTTACTTTACAACACTGCCAAAAACATATCACTTTGCGGGTCCTTGACATGAAAAAGGTTTGAGTACCACTGCCCTAAGACGTTATACTGGATAAGGGATTCAGTGTTGGTTTTTTATCTAACTCTCATGTCACTCTGACTTTGCCCGCACTTTGCTGGTTTGAGAGTGTAACTAAACTCTTCAAAGTCAAGCTGCAGACGGAACAGAATAGATTAAGGTTGATAGTAGGATTGGCTCCACAGTCACACACTCGGTATAGGAGACAATTTAAATGTCTTTCAGTGGAAGCTAGACATGGGGGTCACTGTTCTCCAGGCTGCCTCGACATCAGTGGTTCTCAAACTTTTTCCATGTCAAGGACCTCCCAAAATGATATGTATTTGGCCCACGGACGGCCATCTCAAAAATATGTTGTTGTTCCAGGGACCACCACTCTGTTGGTACATCTTGTGCATAGGTACATAAGAGTAAAACGTATTTATGTTCAGCTTCCTTCAGACAATGCAGCAGCATAGGTAATATTTGTGCACGGTACTTATTTGTGTTGTGATTTATTTATCTTATTTATCTTATTTATTATAGCTATACGACTGCCACACACGTAGGTTTTCCACCTTGCATTGTTTGGACTGTTATTGTCATCTGTAGTGTTTTCTTGGCCACCGCCACCACAGCCCAGGACACATTGCCACATGTTTGATTTATATGGTGTTTGTCATGTTGTTGAAATGATCTCTTCACCTGTCTGTGAAGGCACAGCTGTCAAGGGAATCACTGAGCCATAGCAAGAGGCTCTGCAATGACTCTGCAATGCACTCACACATAAAAACAAAAACACATGCGTATGCATGAAAAAGAACACGGTGCGTGGGCACACACGCACACATGCACACATGCACACATGCACGCACCCACGCACACAATCTTCCAACCGTACAATCACTTAGGGTGAGTGTGAGGGCTAAGAGTGGATATCAATGGTGTAAAGTAACTAAGTACATTTACTCAAGTACTGTACTTATAGGCCTACAATGTTGAGGTATTTGTGCTTTAAGGCACGGTCACACCGCACTTTTATTTTACCTCTGGGGCGGAATCTGCCAATGCTTTGTCAATGCAAATGCATGGATTCTAGTGAAAGATGTGCAAGACCATGAATCCACGCATTTGCATTGACAAAGCATTGGCAGATTCCGCCCCATACTTAGGTAAAATAAAAGTCTGGTGTGAACCATGCCCTTACTTGAGTATTTCCCATTTCCAATGCACTTCTATTCCACTACATCTCAGAGCCAAATATTGTACTTTTACTCCACTACAATTATTTGAAAACTTGAGTTACTAGTTACTTTGCAGATATAAAATATTACAATATAAAACATACATTAACCACTTTAGTCCTATTTTATACCTAGGCTATTTGAAAATTGCCGATCTACAAGCGCGTAGCATCGCAACGCGTTGTGAGCTTGTAGATCTGCTATTTTCAAACATTTCAGAACTAGACTTTTACTTGCAACAGAGTACTTCTACATTGCAGTATTGATACTTTTACTTAAGTGAAATATCAGAGTACTTTTTCCACCACTGGTGGATATGTTTTTTTTTGCCGATCTACAAGCTCACAGTTGTGAGCTTGTAGATCTGCTATTTTCAAATAGCCCTGTAGGTATAAAATAGGGCTAAAGTGGCTAATGTAAGCTTTAAAATATAATAATTCATATCTGCCGTAACTAGTAACTAAAGTTTTCAAATAATTATAGTGGCATAAAAGTACAATATTTGCCTCTGAGATGTAGTGGAGTAGAAGTATAAAGTATTGAACAAATTGGAAATACTCCAGTAAATAAGTACCTCAACATTGTACGAAAGTACAGTACTTGAGTAAATATACTTTGTTACTTAAATCCCACCACTGACCAAAATGATTACGTCTCACCTGTGGCAACGATGATCCCGGGGGCAGAGCTTTTGGTGGAGATGGTTCCAGACAGGTATGGGTTCTCTGACGTCTGCAGTTGGAGGTGCAGCGAACAGAAAGGCTGGAGGAAGAAATCATGTATGTCTCAACTGTGAGCTGGAAGAACACAACAATTCATACACACCGGTACACAGGTTTGATTGCCTATATGCCTACACTTGACCACTTTCAACCTGGCAACTCATAGCGTGGCACCAAGTGCCGCGCTATGAGCTTGTAGATCTACATTTTTTGGGGGGGGAAATCGTGAAAGATTTAAGGGAACATTTTTAACTCAAATCTTTGCTTCTGGGGGATTCTACGAATGTCTTCTAAATCCTAAAAAAAAACATATGTTGATATCAATGGTTCTCAAACGTTTTCATGTCAAGGACCCCCAAAATGATATGTACTGTATTTAGCCCCATCTCAAAATATTTAGTTCCAGGGACCCCCAGAAGCAAAGATTTAAGTTAAAAGTGTATTATATATTCAAATATTTGCACACATTTTCACGATTTTTCCCCTCAAAAATAGCAGATCTACAAGCTCATAGCGTGGAACTCGGTGCCGTGCTATGAGCTTGTAGATCTGCTATTTTTGAATAGCCACAGAAATCTAAAAATGACACACAGATGCGTTCCCGGTTAATCATTTTAGAAAATTACAAAATAAAAATGCAGAAATAACGCTATATCCGCCATATAATGTCGTACGACAAAGTATAAAATAGGGCTTCAATTGTTAAATATATGTCACACATTGATATAATTCTTTCTGAAGAACAATTGCTGAAATGTAATCAAAACATTATGTATAAAATAAATGTATAAAGATATATAGCTACACTCTCGAAAATAACAACAAAGTATTTTGAATCTCGAGTCACAGAGAGTCGTCAGTTCTTTTGCTGGAAAGCCATGCGATGAAAAGAACGGAGAAAAAAGAGAAAGAAATTGAAATGAAAACCCTGCTTTCAATTTAGTCTCGGAAAAGAGAGAATCAACCGCATCAAACCGCATTTCATCTGTCATTAAATACAAAGCATGATGGATTCTACATAACAGAATAATGACAAATCTTTAGGGCAAACGTACACACACACAACAGAAGACAATTACTGTTCAGCAACTAGGAAAACAAAAAAGGCGCCTCTGTTTTCATCTCCATTCCGATTGATAGCGTGAAATTGTTGTAAAGACACAGAGGGCACGAAGCCTGAACTGGGTAATCAAAAGTAACCCACCATGGTAATTAAAATGTCACACAAATGTGCAATCACACTGAACTGTAAGCCACCCAGAGAGCTCCTGCAATCACCTCTAAACCAGCATGGAGCCCTTCTAATGTCTCCAACATTCTTGTTCCTAATCGTGAACGTACAGTGAGTTGCAGTGAAGCTGCCTAATGAGACGGGAGACAAAGCAAGCCTAATGCCAGTGTTTTTTTTACTTAAGTAAAAGTATCAATACGGCAATGTAGAAATACTCACGTTATTAAAAGTCCAGAATTTCTAAATGTAGTTGAGTAAAAGTACAAAAGTATTGGTATCAAAATGCACTTAAAGTACCAAAAGTAAAAGTACTCATTATGCAGAATGTTCTATTTCAAGTTTTCAAATGTATAAAAATGTTTTGAAAATAGCAGATCTATAAGCTCACGATGTGGTGTCGCATCGCGACGCATTGTGAGCTTATAGATCTGCTATTTTCAAATGGCCGAAATGTATATAGGGCTGAAGTGGTTAATGTATGTTTTGTAATAATAATCAAAATCTACAAAGTAACTACAGTAGTAACTAAAGTTTTCAAATAATTGTAGTGGAGTAAAAGTACAATATTTACCTCTGAGATAGTGGAGTAGAAGTAAAAGTATTGGAAATTGGGAAATACTCAATTAAAGTACAAGTAGAGTACTTGAGTACATTTACTTAGTTACTTTACACCACTGCCTAATCCTAATGCTGAAGTTACATTGCGTCGTACAATGGTGTCGAGTGCTGAACATAGCCGATCTGTAAAATTATATTATACAATTATAATCTAAACTCTAAGATTATAGATCTGCTATTTTGGATGCACAACAGGAATGTATATATAAATAAAGCAGCCTTGTTGAAGTCAGGAATTGCAGTACATCTGGATCTGTTTAGTGTTGCGTCTTATCTAGCATTATTTTTCAACAGGGTTTTCTTTCATACTGTAACTAAATGTGCGATTTCCCCAGAGCATGTGTTAGAGCGATAGGGCGTATTATCAGCGATGCTACATTACGGCAAAGGCCCTGATTCAAGCACAAAGATACCTCTATCCTCAGTTATTTAACATTCTAAACCCTCTGTTTTATTATAGCTTATATAACTGTAGGCCAAGGTGCCTCGCCGTATCTTGATTGACTTTCCGTAATTAGCTCTAATTATCCTATATTCTTTCTCGTGGATTTGATAGTGGGAAAAGTTCATCTATTGTGACGCCGTAATAAGATGACGTTTCTCTCTCTGAGACAATTATTCAAGCCTTATTTGATAAGATGCTATGATATGAAATCTATGGAGAAAGGGAATCCATTTTAATTCAGTCAAGTATGTCTTAGTTCTTCTTGATCGGGGCTATATACGGTTTATGTAATATTGAATGAAATAAGGAATTCATTCTATAAAAAAAGATTTGTTAATTTAAATCTCATTGGTGTTTTAGGAAGCGCCAAAGTATAAAGTAGGGCATAAGTGGTTAATGTATATTTTGTAGAATGGAGTAGAAGTATCAAAAAAGGGAAATACTCAAATACTCAAACGTGTACTTTAACCCATTAAGACCAGGAACGCATCTGTGTAATTTTAGATTTCTTTGGGCTATTCAAAAATAGCAGATCTACAAGCTTGTATATCTGCTATTTTTGAAAAAAATCGTGAACATTTGTAACTAAAATCTTTGCTTCGATCTGGGGGGTCCTTGGAACAAAGCATTTTGAGATGGGGGGGTCAGCGGCCTCAGGTCTTAATGGGTTAAGTACAGTACATGAGTACATGTAGGCTATACTTAGTTACTTTCCACCACTGGTCAAGCTGGCCTGGCGGCTGGTATTGTCGGCCAGGTGGCAGAGCCGGCCCTGACCCATTTGGTGCCCCGAGGCACGATGTGAACGAATGCCCCCACATTGAAAACAAAACGATTTAATTAATGAATCCAGCGATCCTGGAAATGCTCTATGAATAAGGATAAGGCGCAAAATTAAGAACCAAATTGAAAACAAAACTATGATTTAAATAGACCAATGCTAAAGACCGTAAGCATAAATTAACACTGATATGAATATGAATGAATTCGCGGAGGGCTTTATTTAAAATAGATAGATGTTTTATTCCTAATAATGAGGAATCTCTTGTCACATAATGATTCTCATGCACTCAGCGAGAGGGGGGGGCAACCACAGTGACGAGACCTCTTTCACAGTCTCATTGTCTGATGTCAAATAAAATGTAAGTTACATGCTGTAAACTGCTGTTTCACGCACTCTGCATCCACGCACTCTGCTTGTATTTGTGCATGTGTGTGCGTTCATACAAATAGTATGCTATTTGTGCACATAATATACTGTACTGTCTGTAGTGTCCCTCAGTGTTAATTAATTTAACTCAGAGTGTATCAGTGGTGTAAAGTAACTAAGTACATATACTCAAGTACTGTACTTAACACATTGACTGCCAGAGTTTATTCATAATGTACTCACCCCTGTGCCAGCAATTTGCGTGTTTTTTAATTTTTTTGTTTTGTAATTTTTCATTCAAATACATTCTCTGATTGTGTTGTCAAGCACCTACGATTGTTCCACCAGTAGAGAGCAGCACATCCAAACATTGATCACCTCGCTCACCCCCTCCCAAACAGGCCCACGTCATATCCGGTCATTCAAAGGATGTGACGTTTTCGACAATTCCCGGCCCGCTGATCGGCCTGAAAACGATGTGATACACTACGACGATGACTGTTAGTCACCCGGACCAAAGAAAATAGAAGTTGAGCTGTCCGTTTGTCTTTTATACCGTGTGAAAACGGTGTTTTTCCTTATTTCCTTATTATTATTTTTTTTACATCCGGCTCCGGGTGAGTGTGACGTAAGTGGAAAACGAAAGTGTTGATGAGAAATAAACACAGCCGTGCGATCACAGATTAAACAATGAAAATTCAAAAGAACGTGTCAACCCGTTCTTAGGAATCCTGGCACTCAAGCGATGGATTTGAAAGAACGTGTTGACGCGATCTTGGCACTGTATGTGTTAAGTAACATTTTTAGGTACTTTTACTTCACTGAAGTATTTCCAATTTTCAGTACTTTTACTTCTACTCCACTACATCTCAGGGGCAAATATTGTACTTTTACTCCACTATAATTATTTGAAAACTTTAGTTACTAGTCACTTTGTAGATACAGAACATACATTAACCACTTTAGCTCTATTTTATACCTAGGCTATTTGAAAATAGCCGATCTACAAGCTCACAACGTGTCGCATTGCGACGCGTTGACAAAATTTAATGACAGACAGTTGAGATCAACCAAAGCACAGCGTCGTGTGCATGCAGGAACGCCACACACGACAACACGGCCGGGCAAAACCAAAAGCCAATGGAGATAGGGGTGCATTGCTGGGGTTCCCATAACATTTAGTTTTCACATTTTCGAAACAAAACTTTTAGATATTTTGTTCTATCAAAAATAAATAATAAAATAAATCCGCACACCCAGCACACCAGCTCTATTAGTTTCAAGACGCCCTAGGCGACCAAATATTTTGCATATTGTCACTGTTGGGAGGAAACATCATAATCACTTTCTGGGAAATGGAACGAAATGTTTCAGAAATATTGTACATCTACAAACTCACAATGCGTCGCATTGAGCTTGTAGATCAGCTATTTTCACTACTTTAGCTTGATGGTTCATGTAAGTAGGGCATTAAATGACGAAAAAATATATACATAAATATAATATAGAATTTGGGATATTTTGAGGTTTCTGCCTGACAGCGACAATATGCCTAAGGCTAGCTCTGCCCGGCAGGCATTGTGGAAAGGGTGTGTTCCTCCCTGCAATAGTAAGCATGTCCTCGTCCTCTCCGAGCATGACGTGAAGAGGGTGCTAAAAAGGGTGGACGGTCCAGACGGTCTCTCCGGGGCGGGGGTCAGACCAACGCTGGTCTCCTGGCACCATGTGTTCAGCCTCTCCCATGCCCAGTCCATAGTACCCACTTGCTTAAAGACCATACCATGCTGCCTAACAAACTGGCTGAACAGGGAATTAACCCTGTTGTGTGTGTGACTGAGTCCTGGACTTCTGATCTGCCAGACCCCTGCGGTTAAGTGCGGGCAGGCACATCTCTACCACCCTCACCCTTGGGAGTCCCCCAAGGTTGCGTACCGAGTCCTCTACTGTACTTCGTGAACAGCGACAACTGTGTGGTCAGAAACACTTATGAACACCATTGTATAGCGCCCAAGTCCTACACTTGAGGTGCTATGTGGTTGCCGTGGGGAGTTCTGACGTGTGCTCAAATAACCTATGTCCAAAATGTCTGTGGAATTCATAAACAAGATGTATTCTCTGTAGCTTTGTAGTGCCAGTCACATAGCATACAATAGATAAATACATAAATAAATAAACACAGAGGATACAGACCACCAGCTCTTTCAAACACAGTCAAAAGTTGTTTGCCTCTGCGACTGGCAACACCTGCGCTTGATTACAGACAGGGTTAAATACCCTGTAACCCTGGCAACCTTGGCCTTGACCAAGCCCTATGCGGTGACGTCATCAAATTGGCTCATATGGCTCTTACGACCATCGATAAGGTTGCTGATGGCACCTTCACAGGGGGCACCCCTTCACCCCAGCAGGACGCGTACAACAGTATAAGGTGCTTGGGTAGGGCTGAGCGGACTATGAAGGTCATACAATGGCCCCAGTAATGGACTGTTAATGACACAACTAAACTAAACAAAAGGGGACACAAATAAAGAAATAAATGAAGCGAAAGCTGCACTCATCTGTAAATAACGACGCTTGTTTTAGCTCACGGCTACTTGCACAAAATGTACATACAGTTATAGTGTGCTTGATGTATTTACTGTATGCATACATTACCTCAGCATGCATTCTATTACACTCCCACCCCCCAATTGTGTACATTCCCCATCGCACTAAGAGTGTTATAACAAGGGTTAGGAGTGTGTGTCTTAACCTATTCTAACCTTGTATTTCATCCCATCTTATTTTTCTCATCTCTTTATTTTATTTGTATTATAATTTATTTCATTTCACTACAGTCCAGTATTATTCTTATTCTATTCTTATCTTGTTGTATATTTTATTCCTGTGGCTGCACAGTCTTGCCAGACCACTTGACAAATAAACCCCTCTTGATTCTTGATTCATGTCTTCTAAAAAAAACACAAGCTCCATAACAGTGTTGATTTCGTCGACTAAAACTATGACGATTTATTTTCGTCAACTACCTTTTTTCACTGACAAAAACTACATAAAAACTCAATAAAAACTAAGCTATGATGACTAAAACTGAGACTAAATATATTGACAATTTCGTCAACAAATAAAAACTAGACTAAAATGTCAGGGAGTGACGAGTGGAGAAGAGATCCAGTGGAACTAAAAGACGAGTCATTTTATGTTTGGTTGCGCTCAGGTGTAGCGCCCTGAAAATAGCTTATCTACAAGCTCACAACGCGTCGCAGTTGTGAGCTTGTAGATCGGCTATTTTCACCATGCAACCAAGTGCTAAAATCAGCCATTACGACGCCATCAAGGCACCGCCCAAAATACATTATAGTCGACTAAATCAACTGTAGATTTAGTCGACCATGATCTTATGATACTTAATCAACTAAAACTAGACTAACAGTAAAACTTTTCAGATGACTAAAATATGAAATCAGCACTGCTCCATAGCTCACCAGTACGCAGTGGATGTCGTTCCCTTCCAGGTCAACGGAGGGCGCTTGCAGAAGCCTCCAGTCTCTGCCTTTATTGTAGGTGATGTACGTCTTCACTTGGTTGTCCTGCCTCTTGTTGGCGATCAGCATCCCTTTGATGCCTGCCACCTACACAGGAAACATAGACACATAACAGGCTCCGTCTCAATTAACACCCCACCATGACTAATAGTCAGTAATAGTGTCTTACATGACACTTCAGACAAACGGTGTGCTATTTCTGACTGCAAAAGTTTACTCTCTGCAATCAGCAGACGACTCGTGGGCGGTAGCTCGCGGTGGTGGAAAGTAACTAAGTACATGTACTTAAGTACAATTTTTAGGTATTTGTACTTTACTTGAGTATTTCCGATTTCCAATACTTTTACCTCTACTCCACTACATCTTGGACCCACATATTGTACTTTTACTCCACTACAATTATTTGAACATTTTAGTTACTAGTTCCTATAAAAATGTTGATTATTATTACAAAACATACACTAACCACTTCAGCCCTATATACAGTACATTTTGGCCATTTGAAAATAGCCGATCTACAAGCTCACAATGCGTCGCGATGCAACGCATTGTGAGCTTGTAGATCGGCTATTTTCAAAAGATTTTTATACATTTGAAAACTTGAAATGGGATGTTCTGCACAATGAGTACTTTTTTGATACCAATACTTTTGTACTTTTTAATTCCGGACTTTTACTTCTATTAGTAATTTTTTTTTTTGTAAAAGAGTATTTCTACAGTGCAGCATTGATACTTTTACTTAAAGGTAGGGTAGGCCTTAGCTGTAGTATACAACCCTCGTAGACGTATTTATGATTATGACGTCTTCAATCTACGAGAGTTGTAGGGTTCACGCCCCATGGAGACCTGGACTTTCTGCACTATGCCCCGTAGACACTCCAAACATGTACAAATGTGAAAATAAAGGTGCTTAACCCCAAGCCCCAAATGTTAACTGGCTCTACGGGGTAGTAGTTTAATGTAATAATCCATATCTTTCAATAAAGAAGTGTTTTAATGCCGTCTGTGGCCGATTCTGTCGGAAGTTCCCAATGGGCGGTAGTGAAGGGTAGTGACGGGGCGCATCCGGTGAAACCCGGAATTACACTAAATGTAAACAGGAAGTAAACGAGGGTGAAAAAAATGGCGTTCGGCCACAGACGGCATTAAAACACTTCTTTATTGAAAGATATGGATCATTACATTAAACTACTACCACGTAGAGCCAGTTAACATTTGGGGCTTGGGGTTAAGCACCTTTATTTTCACATTTGTACATGTTTGGAGTGTCTACGGGCCATAGTGCAGAAAGTCCAGGTCTCCATGGGGCGTGAACCCTACAACTCTCGTAGATTGAAGACGTCAGAATCATAAATACGTCTACGAGGGTTGTATACTACAGCTAGGTAGGCCTAAGTGATTTTCTTTGGTTAAAATAAGTGTTAAATAGCTCTATATTCTGATAGTACTCATTGCTATAGAGTGTTTGTTCAGTAAAAGGAGTCTCCTTGTCTCTCCAGCTCTCTATAAAACAGAAAATCGTTTCAGTTTCAGTTTAATTTCCAATTTTATCCAATCAGGATAGAGAACTCAATCAGGATATAGATTAAACAAGTGAAATTGGAAGTGATGACACTAAGAAATGAGCAGGCAAAATTGGAACTGGAACACTATAAAAATGGAAGCTAAAAATTGGTACTTTCTCCTGATTGGCTGAGATTTTGACACCTACCGGAAATTTGATCTTCTGTTTATTAAAGAGCTGGAGAGACGGGGAGACTCCTGTTACTGAAAAAACACTCTAGAGCAATGATTACTATCAGAATATAGTGCTTTAACCTTTTAACAAAATACTTTTTGTTTTAACCAAAAAATATCACTTACCCTACCTTTAACTGTGTGTGTACTTTTTCCACCACTAGCTTGTCTCTGGTTTTTACAAGTAGGTGTTGTCTCTAATTATCGTTCCGTCCCCCACATGTCAGCGTGAACCAGACAGGCCTAAATGATGACCACAGAGAACTGACACCTCATCTGTTACTCTCCTTTCCTCACACTGAGTTCCTCCGGGGACCCCCTACCTTCTTCGGCCCCCCCCGTCGCGTGTCTTTCCTGAACAGCCGCGCTAACTTGCCTCTTAATCCGTTAAGACCGGGGAACACATCTCTGTGTCATTTTAAGATTTCATAGCGCGGCACCGAGTGCCGCGCTATGAGCTTGTATAGTTTGTATATCTGCTATTTTTTGAAAAATGGTGCAAATCTTTGAATATTATATTTCTATCAAAGCAAACATTTTTAACTCCAATCTTTGCTTCTGGGGGATTCTACAAATGTCTTCTAAATCCTAACAGTTTTTATTTTGTAAACTTTTGTTGCTATAACTCAAATGCTGGTTCTCAAGTGCTTTTCATGTCAAGGGCCCCCAAAATTATGGGTATTTGGCCCAGACCCAACATCTCAAAATATGTTGTTCCAAGGACCCCTAGAGTCAAAGATTTGAGTTAAAAATGTATATAGGCCTATATAGATTTGCACAAATATTCCAACATTAAAAACAAAAAAAAATCATATCTACAAGCTCGTAGCGTGGCACCGAGTGCCGCACTAGATCTGCAATTTTTGAATAGCCCAAAGAAATCTCAAAATGACACAGATGCGTTCCTGGTCTTAATGGGTTAAAAGCATGATTTATACCAAGTTGCACACTGGTGTCGGCCTGATTTGTACTAAGTCGCCGCGCTCAGTGTGTCGCCCACACTGAAAACAGCCCGTCTCCAAGCAGCTCACAACGCATCGCGTGGCAACACGTTGTGAACTCGTTACATCGGCTATTTCATAGAACTACAGTCAACTACAGTGAGTACAAGTCAGGCATGAGGCATTAGACATATCCCTCAACCAAACCCCAAGCCCAATATGCAACCACAGGGAGGGAGAGAGACACAGAGAGAGAAAGAGAGAAAGAGAGAAAGAGAGAGAGAGAGAGAGAGAGAGAGAGAGAGAGAGAGAGAGAGAGAGAGAGAGAGAGAGAGATGATGGGCTGCTCGCTCGCTCTACACAGTGGTGGAAAAAGTACTCAAATTCTTTACTTAAGTAAAAGTACCAATACTGCAATATAGAAATACTCTGTTACAAGTAAAAGTCCAGAATTTAAAATGTACTTCGGTAAAAGTACAAAAGTATTGGTATTACAATGTACTCAAGGTACCAAAAGTAAAAGTACTAAATATTTGAAAATAGCAGATCTACAAGCTCACAACGCGTCGCGATGCGACCCGTTGTACATAGCCTATGTACATAGCCTATGTATTAAATATAGGGTTAAAGTGGTTAATGTATGTTTAATAATATAATCATTTGTATCTGAAAAGTAACTAGTAACTAAAGTTTTCAAATAAATGTAGTGGAGTAAAGTACAATATTTGCCTCAGCGATGTAGTGGAGTAGAAGTAAAAGTATAGACAATTGGAAATAATCCAGTAAAGTAAAAATACCTCAAAATTGTACTTAAGTACAGTACTTGAGTAAATGTACTTAGTTACTTTCCACCACTGGCTCTACATCAGACGGTTGCCTCGGTGAAGGGTCCCAGTCGTGCAGCATCTCGCCTTCCCCCCAAAGGGATCCCTCGGTATAAGTGGCACTAATAGGCAGCGCGTTTGACATCGTCATGGAGACACGGGATGGACGCCGCTAACGAGAGGCCTCCCTCCCTCCTCTGACCCGCCCTGTCAATCACCGCCGTAATTATTTATCGCCGCCGCCTCCTCCCGCCTGCCATATCACACACACATGCACACTCACACACTACAGTGGTGTGAAGTAACTAAGTACGTTTTACTCAAGTACTGTACTTAAGTACAATTTTTTAGGTGCTTTTACTTTACTGGAGTGTCTCCAATTTTCAATATTTTGTACTTCTACTCCATTACATCTCAGGGGCAAATATTGTACTTTTACTCCACTACAATTATTTGAAAACTTTAGTTACTTTCATTAAAATTATACATTATTTCATTATAAAACAGACATCAACCACTTTAGCCTTATTTTATACATAGGCTATTTGAAAATAGCCGATCTACAAGCTCATGCGACGCGTTGTGAGCTTGTAGATCTGCTATTTTCAAACATTTTAGTACTTTAACTTTTGTTACTTTAGGTACATTTTGATACCAATACTTTTGTACTTTTACAAAAGTATTACAGTATACAGTTTACAGTTTAAAGTTTGAATTCCAGACTATTACTTGTAACAGAGTACGTCTTCTACATTGCAGTATTGATACTTTTACTCAAGTAAAAATTGTGAGTACTTTTTCCACCACTGCACACACACACACGCACGCACGCACGCACGCACGCACGCACGCACGCACGCACGCACGCACGCACGCACGCACGCACGCACGCACGCACGCACGCACGCACGCACACACACACACACACACACACACACACACACACACACACACACACACACACACACACACACACACACACACACACACACACACACACACACACACACACACACACACACACACACACACACACACACACACACACACACACACACACACACACACACACACACACACACACACACACACACACACACACACACACACACACACACACACACACACACACACACACACACACACCCACCCACCCCCTTAAAGGGGAACTTCGCCGATTTTGCTGCCCATAGCGTCAAATGACGTTTTCCGCGGGTTCTCACCTATGTCCGCACTACATGGTGTCTCAGTGAGACCAACCCCACACACACCCCAAGGGGTGTCTCCCAAAGAGTGGGATCAGCCTTCTTTCTCCCTGCTCGCGTCGGTAAACACTCCGTGGGAGGAATACTAACACAACAGATATTTATTTGAACCATAAAACACAGAAGAGCAGCTCCACCGCAGAGGAATTCAACAGGCTGTATGCTGAAATCATGCTGGACACAGCTTGGATTAATTACTTTATAGAGTAAGTAATGATTGCTGTAAACGTTATGCCAATTTGACATAATAATCCAAGTGTAATTGTACTTGATTGCTTTAATGTTAGAGATTAATAAAGTTAGGGTAGTAGACTAGTATACAATGTGTAGTTGACTTCTGATAGACGCATGCACGCAGAGCAGTGTTGTTTACATTGTCGTTCCATAGCTAGCCAAATGCAAAGCTAAACCACTTGTGTGACAAGCCAAATTTATGCTTTGTCTCTTGTCAGATTTCAAATATAAAGTGCTTATGCCATGGCCACGGATGTTACAATTTGAATCGGCTGGGTGCAAGTACCCGTATCTTCCGTATTGTTTAAATAAAAGCATTTTAATCTGATCGGTGGTCATTTTCTCATAAACCTCCCAACCGATCGCATAAGGGTCGCATAATAAATGGCCACTGATCGGATTAAAATGCTTTTTTATTAAACAATACGGAAGATACTGGTACTTAGACCCACCCGATTCAAATTGTAACATCCGTGGTCATGGGATAAGCACTTTTTATTTGAAATCCGAACGTTTATGTAGATGTACGGATTGTACATGTAGAAAGTGCAAACACCAGGTTGAAGTTCCCCCGTGACAGTCATGTTTCAGGGCTACGTCGCCGGGTCCCGAAAATAGCAGATCTACAAGCTCACAACGCGTCAGACTCGACACTTTGTGAGCTTTTAGGTCTGCTATTTGCGGCTTGCATGCAATATTAGTATAGATTAGGCTTCACGTGGGATGATATCTATTTAATCTACAAGTGTAATCTAATGTGTTCTTTTCAACAGGACAGAATGCTGCGGAAATGGAGTAACGTTCGGCTGATGAAGACCCCTGGGACTCGCCTTTTGAGATACAACCATTCTTTTTCTAAATAAAACGATTACATTTACACCCTGCTTGCTCTACTCATTGATCACGGTACATTCTACATTGTATGCATTCATAATGACAAAATGTGAACCCCAATTCTATAAGGGTTCTTTTGAACTGTTTCATGAGATGGTCTTTCATTTGGCAGAATGGTACATAATTGCATTACAGATATAATAGTGAAAAACTCTTGTACATTCTGTTAGTATTTACTTCTACATGTAATCATAATTTTTCTGGGGACCCCAGCACATTGGATTCAACTTTACTGGTCTTAGATACAATAGGCTATAGTAAAACCTAATATTATCCATATACACCAATTGAAAGCATGAAACGGTCTCATTTGAAAAAAGAGGAAAAAAAACGATTAGGCTGTGTGTATGACAAGAGTATTTGAACATTAGCATGTCATTCTAAAGTAATGTAATGCCCATGTTTTCTATAAGTTTAGTCCAAAGAATATAACTGGAAATGACAGTGAAACATTATGCTCTCAGAAATAAGGAGTCACACATGACATGAGTATGAAACGTTTTGTTTTATTATTATATCGTTGACTATGCTGCATGTCCATGGATGTCCCGACTCCCAAGTAGAAGATGGACGTCACGTCACCAGCACCGGACTGTCTACATGGTGGGATGGAATGTAGAAAAAAAATTGATGCACGTGCGCGCGCGCACACAGACACACACGTTTAGTGTTACTATGCTAATTTATACATGATATATTTAGTTTACTATAAGATACAATCAAATCAATACAGAACACAATACAACAGCAGCCAAGACTAATAGTTTCACCTTGGCTTGCTGGCGCAACAAAGACACGGTGATGATGGGACTGACATCCTGGTATAGATATAGCAAACTTGCAATGGGTATTTCACGTGATCCAAGAAAGAACATGGCTTCGATGTCGTGTTTTGTGATCCAAAGGTAGACAAAAAAGTCGGAAAAGTTGGAACGTAACATTCAGTGTTGCCAGATCTTGTGAGAGAAATAAGCAACCAGGTATATGAAAACAAGCCCAAAAGAAAATACCTGTGCCAAGAGCACTTGAAACCTAGACATGGGTTATTTGAAAATTGCCGATCTACAAGCTCACAACGCGTAACGATGTGACGCAGTGTGAGCTTGTAGATCTGCTATTTTCCAAAAAATCTTGAGGGGAAAAAAGTGCAAAATGTGGAATATTTTTTAAACATTTTAACAACACATTTTTGGTAGGGTCTCCCTGGCAAATATGTTGGCGCGCAGTGCACAGATGAGGGTCCGTGGAAAAGTACATGAACATGTTTGAGAACCACTGGTTTAAACAACAATCAAAACATTTGGAAACGAGCCCAAATATCAACTACATTTTAGAAACCAGCCGCTTATAATAAGCAGACATGGCAACACTGGCCAATGCAATGTGCTGTATGTGTTTGTTGATGTTGTTGTAGTGAGAACTGGGAGGGGAAAGTTACAACGTAGACCACGCCCCCACGCAGCCTCCTCCCCACAAGGAAGTGCAGTGCCCCAAAGCATTGTGGTCATTGTAGTAATGCAGCCAAACCCCAGTCATCCAGTCAAAGTCAAGACTTCTATATTTTTCTGGCCATAGGGTGCAAATTTGAAATTTTGCTACTGTTATCTACTATATTATAATAGATCATTAATATATATATGATTAACATTGAGTGACTGCAAGTTCTTCCAGGGGTGTAATGCTCCTTTAACGATGAGAGACATGTCTTCCCGCCAAGTGGGACGGGCGTGACATCGGTCTATCCATCGTTCACACCACCCACGCGGCGTCGTCCTGTACTTGACGGCGGCGTGAAGGACACGGACATAGATCAGCGAGCAGGAATAGAGCCAGAGGATGACTTTTTGAAGCCATGTAGCAGTCAGTGTAAACAGGTTGAATGCACCGTTGATAGAGGGGCCGTGTCAAGGTGGATCACCGCTCACAAGAATCATAGGCAGAGGTAACAGAAAGGTGAGCTGAAACATATTCCACCATCTCCCCCCGGTGCTTGGCTGCCTCCAGTCCCCCCCCCCCCCCCAATCCATGAGGCAAATAATATAAAGGCCATTGAATATTTTCCTAATGTGGATACTAGGCAACGATTCACATCACGATGCTATAGGTTCATGATACGATTGTTCAAGATTTTTTAAACACAAATTTATTTTTCAGACACTTTTTTTTCTCTCTTACACAAATCCAGTATTTTCTTCTCCTTTATTTTTGGGTGGTGAAACAGCCCCTATAAGTGAGGTTTGGATATTTGTACAACAAATCCTGCGCTGTGATTGGCCAAAAAGTACCCCGCCTAACCCTGCACCGTGATTGGCCAATCACAGTCTATTCAGGACTGTGATTGGCCAGTGTCACATGACACATGTGCATAGCCCTATATAAGAAACAATAACTTAAAAAAAAATAAAAAAAAGTTTTTTTTAAAGTTATGGTTTCTTCCATCATAAAGAGTGTTTCAATAAATGTATTTATTATTTGTACATGATTGGTTGACTCCATTCAGTATTGTGATTAGCTAGCAAGACACCGCCCACTTCACACAGGGTGTGATTTTTTATTTACAATACTGTGTTTTCTCTTATCGTCTTTTCAATACAATAGCAAATGACTGAAAACGTTTTTATTTTGTATCAATAATCTTATATTATTGATACAAAATCTTTATTTAATCGATTTAAATTGTCACCAGTTTGAATTGATTTGAATCGATTTACGATGAATCGTGCCTAGTGGATACTCACTTATGACATTATGGCTCCTGTATAGGCTAGATGGTTGTGTGTGTGTATGTGTGTGTGTGTGTGTGTGTGTGTGTGTGTGTGTGTGGGCCCTATATGTCCTCCCGGTGGGGGGCTCCTCACTGGCAGGTGAGTCAGTAGGATACAACACATAGCGATGTGTGTGCGGAGGAATCAATTGTCATAATGACTAAATTGGAGAAGAAAAAAAGGGTAAAAAAAAATCGGAAAAAAAACCGGCAATACAAACTTACAACATCACACGTTTTGAGCTTGTAGCTTTTCTATTTTCACTTTCACTTCCATTTCGTATGGGGGGGGTCACAGCCAAAGGCTTTAGCTATGGGTCCTTGGCATTGAAAGGTTTTGAAACCCTTTGTCTATACAGCGAACGTACATGCTGTAAAACCATCCCCATCCCTGATGCTGTAAGCAAGCTTGTATAAAGGCAGCAAGAACATGTCTGCTTCACCTTGTTAAGCAAGCATAGGGGAGGTGTCCTCGACTGAAAGGTTCAGGTTACTGCTCATTCAGACTCATATAATGCTGTATACATATTTTCCAGCGCACACACATCACCTCTTGATCAATGGTAGACTAGACCTTTTTTCTCTAGCGATTATGCTCTCCCCATCTCTTCTGTAATAATGCCCATCTCCTTGGTAACTCTGATTTTTGGGTGAGTTTTTAATTTATTTCCATGAGCTGAAGGTTTCCGCTCGTTAATAAGTAGTGGTATAGGTGCGATTCATGACCCTCGTTCCCTCAAGAGAGCCCTTCAGAATCCGTGATTAATGTAACAGAAAAGCACGGCCCTTGAAAAGATCCCTGAAAAGTTGTCTCGTTGAAGATACAGGTTTTTCATCTGACAGCCAGATGTATTACACTATATTCCCACATGGATTAATGAAGCTTCCCACCGTCTATTAGCTATTATGGATCTCCTGGTGAATCAGAGATCCATAGGTTTGAGGCTATCGGGGAAGGCCAAATCGCCCTGAGATCAACCACGTCTATACTGCTCCTTTGCATCTTTTATGGCCACATGAGGGGAATGGAGAATGTGTTGATGTTGAGTGCCTCATTGTCATGCAGATCACATAATAACCATGGAAGGCAAACAAGCGAATGTTTTTTTGAGCGACTCATACTGATATTCGGCTTCTACGGTATTTGATGAAATTCAGATGACAATTGACAAAATCAGTTTAACTACTTAATCCATTAAGCAGTTTAGATTTCTTTGGGCTATTCAAAAATAGCTGATCTACAAGCTCATGAGCTATGAGCTTGTAGATCTGCTTTTCTTTTTTTTTTTTTTTAAGATTTGTGCAAATCTTTGAATATATATTTATTTAGCTTCTGGGGATTCTATACAAAATGTCTTCTAAATCCAAAATTGTTTTTGAAAAGAAAGTATGTTGCTATAATATCAGTGGTGCTCAAACTTGTTTCATGTCAAGGACCCCCAAAATGATATGCGTTTGGCCGCGGACCCCCCATCTCAAAATATTTAGTTCCAGGGACCCCCCTGAAGCAAAGATTTGACTTACAAATGTTTGCTTTAAAAAAAATATATATAAAAAAATAGCAAATATACAAGCTCATAGCGCGGCACCGAGTGCTGCGCTATGAGCTATTTTTGAATAGTCCAAAGAAATCTTAAGATGACATACAGATGCGTTCCCGGTCTTCTGGGTCGTCCTGGGTTAAAGGACGACTTCACCCATTTTCAACCTATCTTCGTACAATTGGTCCTCACTAATGCTCATTGTAATATGTTATTTTTTTTGTCTACCCCGTCTGTGTCTCAGAGGAGGGCTGTGGACAGTTCAGAAACCCGACTACCAGTGACATCATCGATGGGGAATCCAAGCCAATAGAAACTGCAGGCTATTCCTGGACAGTTAGCATGCTATAATGGAAGCCATTGTTCTTGCATCAATACAAATACAAAATAAATTGTCTGGAAAAAAAACCCCAGCCTAATTATGATGTTTTTTTTTAACCGTTTCATCATGAGCATTAGTGAGAACCAATTATATGAAGATGGGTAAAGTTGTCCAAAAGGAAAAAAAAGAGAAAGTCATTATTTTTTTGTTTTAAATAAGAAATTATTAAAAATAAATAAAAAACACCTTTACATCTAGACACTCACCAGAAAAAAATCTAGAATCTATAAGCTCACAATGTGCCGCAATAATCAAAGATCTCAGGTATGCTCTGCTGTAGAGGGAAAAAACAACAACTCTAAAATAAGTAAAAAGCTTCGAGGAGACTAGAATAAGCCGCTGTCTCTTAGTGCCATCTCGTTCTTATATTCAAGATCTGCTATATTTTCTTTTCATTGTTGAAAATGGTCAGCTATTATGCCCACAATAGGGGTGCCAGGGTTAAAGTGGTTAACTGCCCCCAAAAAATCTCTCCAATTTAGACGATAATTGTGCAAGTGATTTAAGGAGGGCGGAAATCGAAAAATGATCATTTCTCTGAATTAGTTTGGACTGTGAGGACACGTTTCACTGGTCACTGTGTCTCTCTCTCTGTGGCAGATGTGAAGCTACAGTGGCCAGCAGGGTTATAGTGCCCCTAGCCTTGCCCCACACACCACAATGCACTTGAGTTCAGTCCCACAACATGCACATGGCATGCATGCCTAAACAGACCTAAACAGGCACACAGGCACAATGCAACACTGAACTGAACAATGCACACACACACACCCACACCCACACCCACACCCACACACCCACACCCACCAAAGCAACCAATTGTGCAACCAACTCTAGTTACAACAGCATGTGTAGATTTTAAAAGAGCATAAACATGCACACAAGCGTGCGCACACACACACACACACACACACATGTGCCAATGCCACCATTTGTGAAACCAACATTAGTTACAACAGCGTGTGTAGATTTTAAAAGATGCACACGCACACACACACACACACACACACACACACACACACACACACACACACACACACACACACACACACACACACACACACACACACACACACACACACACACACACACACACACACACACACACACACACACACACACACACACACACACAGCTGGACCCGTAATGGCACCATTAATTACCCCACCCCTGTGACTGCCACTAGCCAATATGTCACTTCCTTCAGTCTATCGGTCACACTTGCCAGTGTGTGAGTGTTAACTGGAGTCAGTAGGGAGGAGAGAGAGACGGAGGGAGAGAGAGGCTATGCTATGACGCTCCCGTGAATGCTAATGCACCCTCCTAGCCAGTATACGCTAACAAGGTCATCACAAATCCACAAGTAAATGGCAGCTAAAGGCCATTTAAGTGCATTCTTCATGTCAAGACTCCAGCATGTTGCCTAATGGGAAGGCTCTCCTGTATGGAGACAAATGTGTGCCTGTCATATACTTTCTGAAAGAAGTATTAGATGTATTAAAACTACTTGTATGGACTGATTGAAACCATTACAACACTACTTTCATCCATCCTCAGGCAAATGCATAGGCAAAAAATAAGCTTACTACTCAATGCACTCAATGCAACTCAATGCAACTTGTAGCGCCCAAGTCCAATACTTAGGTGTACTATTAAATGTATTAAGTCCTATACTTCTGACAGAGTTCTGACATGTGCTCCATACAAACTGATGTCCACAAATGTCCTTTGAAGTTCATAACAAAAGATATTTAGTCTTAGTAGCTTAGTCGTGCCAATCACTTTAGCATACAATAAATGAATAAAATTAATACTCAAACGCACACAGACCTCCAGCTCTCATGAGACACAGTCGAAAACTGGTTTGCCTCTGCCACTGGCAACACCTGAGGCTGATTACAGAATTGTTGAATACCTAGGCAACTTGGCCTTGACCAAGCCCTGCGGTGACATCATCAATTAAGAAACAATCATGTACGTATATGGCTCAAAGGGCTCTTACACAACTCGCTGTGAGCTTGTGGATCATCTATTTCCGCTATTCATCATACAACTAAGTATGGGTTGAATTAGTTATGACAATGTGAGCACCGCTCAGTCTCAACAAGTAGTCTTCTTTACCAGATGTACAGTTCAGAAGAGTTCATATAGCATACACGGGCTACTGGCGGCCCGCAGGTTAATATCGGATTATTGATTTCAGCTGTTACAATTCCAAACATGCAAACATGACCCGCTTTAATTAATCAGTCACAGTAGCTTAATGACTAGTATTAATATTCTATTGTATTTTTTATGTCAAATGTATGTGTATTTGTTTAAGTTCATAAAGTTAACATAAGTATAACTAAATGCATTTGAAATTAAATACAATTTTTACTTTTCAGGATTCCAATTCAAAAATAGCAGAAATAGCAGATCTACGAGCTTGTAGAATAGCTACTTTTGCTAGTTTTGTGTGACACTTTCGCGAAGTACGGCATTCATTTATAATTACGGAGATAGGAGGTGTCTGCCCGACAGTACTGTATATGCATGTGTGGCCCTCTGGAGTGAGTGTGGAAATATAGTGGCCCTCTCCATCATCAAAGTTGCTGTCATAGAGCCTAAATGGAAAAATACCAGCACTCATCCAAATGTCCTTATACTGTAGGTACTTTTTGCTTTGATGGCACGGGCAGCATACGGCACGTGCCATCTAAATTCTTTCTCTTTTCTTTGTTTTTCCCCCTGTATTTTCTGTTTACGCCATAATAGTGGGTCTAGGGCTGTCACAATTACAAATTTAAGTTGACGATTATTTGTCACTCAAACATTTGTGATTATGAATTTAATCGTTTCTTTGGCGTTGAACTTTTGGAACAAATAAAGCCTTGTAGGCTTCGTATAAAAAAATTGTACAGGGCGGATTTGACAAATAACTGAAATATGCAAAGAAATTATTGACATATTTGATCATTTTTATACAACGTTTTATACAACGCGTCACGAAGTTGTAGCTCTGAAGAAGATCTGCTATTTTTGCTTTTTTCAATATTTGAAACTGTGTGAAAATCTTTCAACATGGAAACGATTATGACGATTATGCAAACATTATTGCTATATTAGACGATTGTGTAATAATTGTGACAGGCCTATAAGCGGCGTCCCCTACCTCGTACAGATCCAGCATCTGGTTGCCCCCGATGCCTCGGGTGGTCTTGACGTTCTCCATGGCCAGCGTGAAGTAGATGCCCCTGGTGTCGGACAGGTAGAGGTTGTAGGTGTCGTTCTGGTTCCACTCCTGCACGGCGGCGAAGACCTGCTTCTCGTCCGTGCTGACGATGTGCAAATCCTATCAGAGAGAGCGTGGCGAGATTAACCCATTAAGACCCGGGAACGCAGATCTGTGTCATTTTAAGATTTGAGCTATATAAGCATTACTTTGGGCTATTCAAAAATAGCAGATCTACAAGCATAGCACCGAGTGCCACGCTATGAGCTTGTAGATCTGCTATTTTTGAAAAATCGTGAACATTTTGTGCACATCTTTGAATATCTATTTTTCAAAGCGAACATTTGCAACTGTCAAATGTCTCAACGAATGTCTTCATTTTTCTGAAAAACTATTGTTGCTATATCAGTGGTTCTCAAACTTTTTCCATGCCAAGGACCCCCCAAAATGATATGTATTTGGCCGCGGACCCCCATCTCAAAATATGTGGTTCCAGGGACCCCCCAGAAGCAAAGATTTGAGTTAATCATATATTCAAAGATTTGCACACATTTTCACGATATTTAAAAAAAATAGCAGATCTACAAGCTCGTAGCGCGGCCCTCAGTGCCGCGCTACGAGCTTGTAGATCTGCTATTTTCGAATAGCCCAGAGTATAAAATAATGGTTAAGGTGGTTACACACAGACGCGTTTCCCGGTTTTAACGGGTTAAAGAGCAGTTATGATGGGAGGTCACGGCGTCATGGATTAGAACAAGCTGACCCTTTTGGGGGGCTTTGGTCATGGGGATCAGGCCTTTACAGGGCGTCGTGGAGGTGAATACTGATGTGTGCTGCGAGCGTGCCGCCGCTCGCTGAGGGGCCGAAACGTGGGAAAAGTCACTAATAAGGCTCTGTGCACATAGCAGCCATGTTGGAGAGGAATCGGGCCTCGTCCTTATACTTCCTTCACAGGTGTTACCAATTAGACTAATTAAGGCTCTGTGGTTCCATTCTGGTCAAACAGAGACAGGGTGCTGATGTTGTGCATGTTGGCTCACTGGAAAGTTACGCTCTGCTAGTGGGGTCCAGGGACCCTTATGGTTCCTTGAGGGGGTTTCCAAATGGTCCCTTTACGGGTGTGCAACTCTGAGAGTGTACAAATGGAACCCATTTGGTTTCATTTGTACACTCTCAGAGTTACGGGGGTCCTTGCAATTAAAAATAGCTTGAGCACCACTGTGCTACACTAAATGGAACAAAGCCTTAATTACAATAATTGATAACACCTGTGAAGTAAGGAAGAGGCCCAATTTCTATCCAATATGGCTGCTGTGCATAGAGCCTATTGAAAATTAAGGAATGCCAGTGGTGGAGGAAGTATTTATATATATTTTTTTAAACATAAGTAAAAGTAAAATGCCTGTATTCAAACTTTTATTTGAGTTAATGTGCACAAGTATTGGCATCAACATATATTTACAGTAACAACGTAAAAGTACTCAAATTGTTTTAAAATTTTGCAAAATGTTGCAAAAAACCTGTTGCGATGTGACGAGTTGTGCGCTTGTATATCAACAGTTTAAAAAAAATTAACAAATAAAATAGCAAATCTACAAGCTCACAATGAGGCACATCACAGCACGTTGTGAGCTTGTAGATCGGCTATTTTTGCTGCGCGACCCTATATTCATAATTATTTAATCATTTCATGTAATTAATATTCCGCAATAAAGCTGAGTAATAATATATAATATTAAAATAAAAGTGATCATAAGAAGAATGAAAGAGAATGTTTGTGAGATGAATGTGGAAGGTAAATGACGACGATATGATTACATAACTGAGCTATAGAATTAATGCAACATTATTTAAAGAAAAACAATCAATGAATGAATGAGAGCCAATGTTCATGAAGATGTTTGCTGGAAGTTTGCTCTATCTTACCTTTGGCAGGGAATATTTTGGCAGTTTAATCTGTATGAACGGGTCTCTCTTGTAAGACACGTAGTACTTGGCTCGTCCTGATGTAGGAACCTGCAAAAGACGTGGATCAGTTCATTAATAATACATGTATATACACAATTAATGATTAATAATGCCATTAATACCTGTTAATATCTGTTCTGTACAAGCTAGTGGTCATTTTCTTTTTCAGAATCGGAGGGGAAAGCACAAATCAATGTGTTGTTTTTTTCTGATGGGGTTTTAAAGACATACAATAGTTTGTTCAAAAGTTAATGTTCATGACCAGTGGTGGAAAAAAGTACTCTGATATTTTACTTAAGTAAAAGTATCAATACTGCAATGTAGAAGTCCTCTGTTACAAGTACAAGTCTGGTGTTCAAAATTTAGTTGAGTAAAAGTACAAAAGTATCAAAATAAAGTACCAAAAGTAAAAGTACTGAAATGTTTAAAAATAGCAGATCTACAAGCTCGCGTTGTAGATTTGCAATTTTCAAATAGCCTAGGTATAAAATAGGACTAAAGTGGTTAATATATGTTTTATAATGTAATAATTTATATTTGCAAAGTAACTAGCAACTAAAATAATTGTAGTGGAGTAAAAGCACAATATTTGCCTCTTAGATGTAGTGGAGTAGAAGTAAAAGTACTGGAAATTGGAAATACTCAAGTAAAGCACAAATACCTCAACATTGTACTTAAGTACAGTACAGTACTTGAGTAAATGTACTTAGTTACTTTTACACCATTGTTCATGGACTTGGCCACTGATAGCCGTCTCTCGCCTTGCATTCCGAGGATGCTGGCCTCTTGTCTAGGTGTCGATGCACTTTGTGGTCTGGAGGTATAGGCTGTGGTAAATATCTCGTAGGTACGATCAATAGTCTCATTATTCATTGTCACGAGAAATCTTTAAGTCGCCTAAACGGATGCTCAACTCCGGTCTGGGAGAAAGTCATCCTTTAACCCTTTCAGACCGAGAACGCATCTGTGTGTCATTCATTTTAAGATTTCTTTGGGCTATTCAAAAATAGCAGATCTACAAGCTCGTAGCGTGGCACTGAGTGCCGCGCTACGAGCTTGTAGATCTTCTATTTTTTTGAAAAATCGTGAAAATGTGTGCAAATCTTTGAATATCTGTTTTTCCACAGCGAACATTTTTAACTCTGTTACAACTTCTGGGGGGGGGGGGTCCCTGGAACAACGTATTTTGAGATGGGGGTCCGCGGCAAAAATTCATATCATTTTTGGGGGTCCTTGACATGAAAAAGTTTGAAAGCCACTGATTATAGCAACATAATACAAAATAAAAATAAACTGTTAGGATTTAGAAGACATTTGTAGAATCCTCAGAAACAAAGATTTGAGTTATAAATGTTTGCTTTGAAAAATATATATATTCAAAGATTTGCAAACATTTTCACGATGTTAAAATGACACAGATGCGTTCTCGGTCTTAAAGGGTTAATGGTCTAGGGTCCTATGTAAACATTCCAGGCTGTATATATAAGCTCTTATCTCATAGAGCTGGAGGTGTTACACACTTCTCATTAGCCTGGTGATGACCGTGGGAGAAACACACTTATAAAAATCACACGAAAGCAAGATTGTAGCTGAACCCTTCTTTTTAAATATCCATTTCAATAGGTTGAACGTTTGACTCTTCGATTATACCAGGGTCAGTCCACCTTATGTGGATTATGCGGTCGACACGCACTGACTTTTTTGCACCTTAATCCCATGTATAGTATAACGCATTGTGCTTTTCTTTTCTTTTCTCTAAGCACCTTAACGTCCATCAGTATACATAGCTGCTATGCTCAGGCACCTTCGTCATATTTTTTATCTCAGGTACTACTGTAGATAACTTGTTTGGCCTTTTTGTTGTTCTCTTGTTTGATATCCTTCCCACTTGCCCCCCCACCCCACCCCTCTTCTTCCTCCCCATCTACTTTCTATGGAAGTAACGTTGCGATGGGAACGATGTACGAAAACAAATTTCACCCACTTCTTTACCTTATAAATCTGTGATGTGACAATAAACCTGATTCTGACCCTTATGTCTGTAACTCTGAGAGTATATAAATGAGGGTTCCAGAGATAAAACAAATGGTACCAAATGGAGGGGGTCTGTGGAATAATTCATATCAAAAGGGGGGGGTGTCCTTGAAAACAAAAATGTTTGAGAATCATCAGCTTTATAGTGAGTGGAGTGAATGCCTAGAAGGAGTAAGCAGTGGGAAGGAAATATATACAGCTAGGCTGAGGTTATACTGTACAGTACGTAGCACTGATGCACAGTCGAGTGGAGAGGCGGTAGATCGATGTTTGGGGAACCCGAGGCAATTTGAACTTTAAGAGGAATTGGTATGATTGATTCCCACCCTCCCCCCGCATCCCTTCCAGGATCTTTCGTCTGTGACGCAATGTGCTTTAAAACGCGGAGTATAGCTCTGAGGAGAGGGGAGGTTTAGGTCGAGCAGGTTGTGGGTTTACTGTATACTTGAAACTCCATTGATGATTGAGGGATCCTTTGGGCGGACAACTCTATCTTCGTCTGTTGGATATTTTTCGACTAACCTTTCCATAACCTGAAACTATCAAGAACCCTGTGAAGTTCTGTGATGTTTTTTGTAAGATAACAAGAACCACCCGTGATGGGAGAGTGCACGTCATGAAAAGGTAATCAAACTAGAAAAAGTGCTCCTCGGAGCACAAGTCTCCACCAGGTCAGGTAGGTTATTATGGCCTCCTGGTGGCGCTATAATAGGCTATGTGAAAAGGGTGCCATTTCTACTTAGGCCTTTCACGGCAATCGGACACTGCATTCATGATTTGAGGCATTTTGTTCCAAAAATGACGTTTTCTAAATTAGACCTGCTGGTGGTGCTATAACAGGCCAATGTGAAAAGGGTGTCATTTCTTCCTCGGCCAAGTGTGAACGTGCGTGCAAAATGTCACGGATATCGCACACTGCGTTCATGATTTGAGGAATTTTGTTCAAAGCGGACCTATCGTGCAAACTTTGGAAGCCAATGTTAGCCAAGTAGGATGGAATTTGAAATATCAGACACATCCATCTTGATCACATGACTATAGAGATACTGTGTACCGATTTGCGTGATTTTTGGAAAGAATCTGAAGGAGTAAGAGCAAAGAATGTGTTTTTCAAAAGTCAGCCTCCTGGTGGCGCTCTAAAAGCATTATGTGAAAAATGAAAGGTTTTTCCTTGGCCTCTAGGGAGTGTGCGTGCAAAGTTTCACCCAGATTGGTGCATGTATAGGTAAAAACGTGAATTGACCTGTTATAGCGCCACCAGGAGGCTGATTTAAAAGTTTTCAAGTGGCATTTCTTCCTTGGCCAAGTGAAAATCTGCGTGGAAACTTTCACGGAAATTGCATGCTGCGTTCTTGATTTGAGGCATTTTGTTCAAAATGAACCAATCCTGCAAACTTTGGAAGCCAATCTTAGCCAATCAGGATGGAATATGGAAAATCAGACAGATCTTTGTTGATCACATGACTATAGAGATACTGTGTATTGATTTGCATGTTTTTTGGACAAAATCTGTAGGAGTAATATCAAAACATGTGTTTTGCAAAAGTCGGCCCCATGGTGGCGCTATGACAGGCTGATCTATAAGATTTGGGACAGAGATCCTGCTGTGGCATCCAGGAAGTGTGTGTGCGCAGTTTCACAGCGACCGGGCCAACGGTGGCGGAGATTAGCTGGTCACAGACAGAAGGACGTACGGACGTACGGACGTACGGACGTACGGACGGACGGACGGACGGACGGACGGACGGACGGACGGACGGACGGACGGACAGGGGGCAAAACATACTCTCTCGCCATGCCTTTGGGCCTGGCGGAGACAATAAAATACATTCATTTAAAACAAGTAAGAATAGCAGATCTACAAGCTCACAACGTGCCACGCTGTGAGCTTGTAGATCTGCTATTTTCGCTGTTTTAGAAACATTTTGTGTGGAGTAAGATCTCAGTTGTGGTGTTCCCAGAACTCAGGATTAGTTCCACCTCCTGAACAACAGGCGCTCAAATTAGTTTCTGAGAACCTTATCTAAAACCGATGGAGACAAATCCAGAACCCGTGAAATAATTTTTCACGGCATGTCAAGGTTCACTTAGTTCTTGTAGTCGACAAGAGCCATATTATGCTATATACATTTTATGCTATCAATACAATCTTAGGTTTTTGCTAATTATTTGGGGGACCACTTGCAATATCCTCACGGCATGGAAAATTTGTTTTGGATTGCAGTATGTGGTGTGCCTTCCATGGCATAATAATGCTATAATGCTAAATAAGTACCTATACTCAGTGGTGGAAAAAGTACTCAAACGTTTTACTTAAGTAAAAGTATCAATTCTGCAATGTAGAAGTACTGTGTTACAAGTAAAAGTCCGGAATTAAAAATGTACTTGAGTAAAAGAACAAAAGTATTGGTATCGAATAAAGTACCAAAAGTAAAAGTAGCTAAATGTTTGAAAATAGCCTACAAGCTCATCTACAAGCTCACAGCGCGTCGTGAACAGGGCTTAAGTGGTTAATGTATGCTTTATAATGTAATAGTTTATATCTGCAAATTAAAGGTAGGGTAAGTGATTTGCAATTATTCAAATAATTGCAAAATGGGTCTATGTTCTGATAGTGCTCGTTACTATAGAGTGTCCTGTCCATATAAAAAGTCTCCATGTCTCTCCAGCTCTTTATAAAACAGAAAATGTATTTTGTAGTTTTTTTGTTTTTTTTTGTAGTTTCATTTCCAATTTTATCCAACCAGGACAGAGAACTCAATCAGGATATAGATTAAACAAGTGAAATTGGAAGTGATGACACTAAGAAATGAGCAGACAACATTTTAACTGGAACACTATACAAATTAAGCTTAAAAATGGGTACTTTCTCCTGATTGGCTGAGATTTTGACACCTACCGAAAAATGTATTTTCTGTTTATTAAAGAGCTGGAGAGACAGGGAGACATCTGTTACTGAACAAACACTCTATAGCAATGATTACTATCAGAATATAGTATTTTAACCTTTTAACAAAATACTTTTTGTTTTAACCAAAAAATATCACTTACCCTACCTTTAACTAGTAACTAAAGTTTTCAAATAATTGTAATGGAGTAAAAGTACAATATTTGCTTCTGAGATGTAGTGGAGTAGAAGTTAAACGTATAGAAAACTGGAAATACTCCAGTAAAGTAAGAATACCTCAAAATTGTACTTAAGTTACAGTACTTGAGTAAATATACTCAGTTAGTTTACACCACTGGGAATCGTTGGCCTAGATCAAAAGTAAAGAAAATGGGTTTGTCAAACCCCTTCGTAAAACAAAACTACTTTTTATTATTTTCTCTTTTCTTTAAGCAAGAGAGTTATAATTACAGTTTCCACTGTGTGAAAGGAGACCATTCCGTAGAGAGAGGGAGAGAAAGAGAGAGCTGTAAGAAAGCCTCTGTCACCACAGGTTGTGTAGTTGATAGCTGCACGGGTTTGCATTGGTTGCTGTGAGACATGCACATGGGGGTGAGTTACTGGATGTATTCATAGAGGTTGCTGCAGCACGTAGAGGCCTATATATTATAGCTGATGAATTAGTGGTTCAAAGTACATGCTGGATTGTTTAACTCTCTCAGTGCCAAGCCCAGAGTTATCCCAAGTTTTTTCTGAATGCCCTCAGTGCCAGAACAAAAAATCCTGAGTAAAATTTTTTTTAAAAAACTTCAGAACCCAAGATATCATTATCTGAAGATTTGCAGCTCCATCCACTCTTTGTTTAACTTATAACTGAAAAAGGCTGCATCTCGCTTCCAAAGCACTTTTTTTTTACTTTGAAAAAAAAATTCGGGCACAGTATGAACATATTTTTTTATTTCATTGGCACTGAGAGAGTTAAAAAGGTCTTAAAAGTCCATAAATTGTCACTTCGCTGTCATCTGGGAACCACCCCAAAAATCATGTGGTGGTGTGTGAGTGTCCGCCCTGAGATTGGGAGGTCGGTCGGAGTTCAAATCCCTGGCCGTGTTCATATACCAAGACCACAAAAAATACGGTAATTCAATCCATCATTAAGTGATTATTAAAACAATAGCTTTCCCACCCGTCGTACCTGCACGGCGGTTTGTTGCATAACCATTCCCTCAGGGGGTTATGCAAATAGCTCTATAGTAGACAGCCCCAAGTGTGTGTGTGTGTGTGTGTGTCTGTGTCTGTGTCTGTGTGTGTGTGTGTGTGTGTGTGTGTGTGTGTGCGTGCGTGTGTGTGTGTTACATATAATAAATGCACGTTTCATTCCCGGGTTAACATCGTGCACACCTCACATAATGCGCGAGTGTCTGAGCCTCCATACCTGGATGAACATGTAGTCGTCCTGGACCACCAGGGAGCTGATGTCGATGTAGCCGGGGAACGGATAGTTCCTATTAGGCTCTGCACACATCTGAGCTCTGCAGGTAACATACTGTACATCTGACACATGGGGAGAGAGAGAACAGCATGGAGCGTTAATGGTGTGACAAGCAGCCCAAGGACCATTTGCACAGCTTTAAGCCATTTAGTCCGGGAACGCATCTCATTTTAAGATTTATTTGGGCTATTCAAAAATAGCAGATCTACAAGCTCATAGCGCGGCACCGAGTGCCGCGCTATGAGCTTGTATATCTGCTATTTTTTTAAAAAAAATGAAAATTCGTGCAAATCTTTGAATAATTTTTAATGGGGGTTACACAGCCAAATACGGTTTTGAAAACCACTGATATAGAAACATAAGTTTTTTTCTCCAAAAACTGTTAGGATTTAGGAGACATTTGTAGAATCCCCAGATGCAAATACTTGAGTTACAAATGTTAGCTTTAAATATATATATCAAAGATTTGCACACATTTTCCACAATTTCCCCCCAAAATAGCAGATCTACAAGCTCATAGCGCGGCACCCGGTGCCAGAATGACACGAGATGAGTTCCCCGGTTTGAATGGGTTAACCACTTTAAAACCTGGCCGCCCTATTTTGTGCACGTTGTGATAGGCAAAGATATTACAAATTGGTCAGAAATTGTAAAAAAAATATGCAAAAAAACGTCACAATGCAGTGCATCGTGAGCTAGATGTGCAATTTTAGCTATTTTCTGGAATTTTCTAAATGTTTCAAAAAATACCACGATTAGCAGATCTACAAGCTCACAACGCATCATGATGCAATTCGCTGCGAGCTAGTAGATCTGCTGTTTCCGTGCAACACGTCATACAGACTTAAATAGGGCTTAAAAGGGCACATATTTCACTTATTTTCAACCTTATCTTGTCTTCACTAATGCTCATTATTGTAGACCATTGAGTAGACCGTTTCTGTCTATTCACTTTGCGTCTCATTGGTGGGCTGTGGAGAAGTTCAGAAACCTGCCTACCAATGACATCATCAATCGGAATTCCAAGCTAATAGAAATAACAGACTTTCTGAAGCCATTGTTCTTGCATTAGTAAAAAAAACTACAAATAAAGATCAAACCTGCCTACGATGATGTAGCTGGTATGTATGTTTCCGAACTGTCCACAACCCTCTCTTTGACATCTATATATTTAAAGAGCATTATTGTGGACCAATAGATAGGACAGAAATGGGTGAAGTGTGGTTAATATTATTTTACACTGAAGCTGTATCTTCACAATTCCTTGATATGATTTGATCTATATATTTAGCACACATTGTAAAAACAATACAAAAAACAGTACACAAAATATAATAAGGAAAAGTACAGGGAGGAGGCAAGAAGCCCAAAGTGCTTATGCGAGGCCTCTACCTTTGTATAACACAATAAAAACATACGTTTTGGCAAACAACACATTAGCCTTGACTTGACATGAACATACCTTTGTGAAACCTGTTTTCCAAGAAGTTGTACAAGCAACATATTTTTGTGCTTTGTCCTACTTTAACTACAATGCCTTCCGTTCCAGCCATGCATGGTGGCTGATATTTGTATTGTTCCTTAGCTTGCCTCTAATTGTAAGACATGACTTATTCGTATTATACACATACTGTACAGTATACACTTGTCAATCACGCTCTGTTGCGCAGGGGGGGAGGGGGGTGGGGGGCTAATATCTTGAGAAGGCCACGCAGGCTCTTCTGCCACGGCAAGATGGCATAAACAACTTCACCTATGGAAGACCTTGGTGGTATTCAGAGTTATGGAGCTGACATTCAAGGAGAAGAGAGAGAGAGCCGTACGAGAAGGAAAGGCCATATTAATCAACTATCATGCACCGCATCTATCGCTGAGCTTAATCCCGGTCCCCCCGGCAACACAGCCCTAACCCGCCGCGGAATTCATTCCTGTACAGAGTCCCTATCTCTTTGGCTTCTCCCTTTCAGTTCGGTTGGAGGTAATAGGAGAAGAAATGTTGCCGTGTGTTTGTGTGACGGCGCATGTGACGGCGCATGTAACCACACGCATGTGCGTGTGCGTGTGCGTGTGCGTGTGCGTGTGCGTGTGCGTGTGAGAGATTTTTGACAGCCCGTGCCGGGGACGCATCTGTGTCATTTTAGAATTCTTTGGCTATTAAAAAATAGCAGATCTACAAGCTCATAGCGCGGCACCGAGTGCCGCGCTACAAGCTTGTAGATCTGCTATTTTTGAAAAAAATTGAAAATGTGTGCAAATCTTTGAATATATATATTTTTGAAATGAAAATTTTTAACTCAAATCATTGCTTCTGGGGGTCCCTGGAACAACATGTTTTGAGATGGGCGTCCGTGGCCAAATACATATACATTTTGGGGGTCCTTCACATGAAAAAGTTTGAGAACCACTGAGAGCAACATAGTTTTTTCTGTAGAAAGTAAACTCTGGACCGCATTGACATTTTTGTGATACAGCGTTCAGAAAAACTGGTCAAAAATAGACCAGACCCCCCCGAACCCATCACCACCACCAGCCCCAATTCTAGATGGCAATGCTATGTGACAGAGTCCTGGAGCTACATAGAGCGAAGGGGGAGGTCACAGATGGGGCTGTTATGGTTGGAGGTGGCCCCTCCCCTTCTCAATTCCGTTTGGAGAAATATATTGTAGTCCTGAATGAAGCTCATAAGCACAACATCTCCCCTGACCGAGCAGGGATTTCCATCTTGTCCTGAGCGGTCTCTTACGGCATGGAGGAGACCGTGGGTCGAATCCCGGGAAGGACGATAAACGTACAGATCCAAGTAGCACTCAGGTCTTGTGTGTGTGCGTGCGTGCGGTGGTGGAAAAAGTAGTCTACTCACATCTTTTACTTAAGTAAAAGTATCAATACTGCAATGTAGAAATATTCTGCTACAAGTAAAAGTCCGGAATTCAAAATGTACTCGGGTAAAAGTACCAAAGTATTGGTATCAAAATGTACTTAAAGTACCAAAAGTAAATGTACTCATTATGCAGAATGTCTCATTTCAAGTTTTCTAATGTATACAAATCTCCTGAAAATAGCAGATCTACAAGCTAATAATTGTAGTGGAGTAAAAGTACAATATTCGGTTCTGAAATGGTGTGGAGTAGAAGTAAAAGTATTGGAAATTGGAAATACTCAAGTAACACAAATACAAATACCTCAACATTGAATTTAAGTGCAGTACTTGAGTACATGTACTTAGTTACTTTACAGCACTGTGTGCGTGTGTGCGTGCTTACTTACTCCCATCAGGTGTATGTGCCTCCATATGGATGAGATCTATCTCTTTATCCAGGCCTGCAACAGACCTGCAGCAAACAACAACAGTATGGGAGAATAGAGCATGTGAAAGAATGTCAAGAAAAGAAGAAGACATTACAGAGTCTAATAACAGAATGCAGTTTGTGAGTGTCACGAATCACAATGCAGTGTTTCCGTGTTGAAGCCTCACACTATACACAGGAATAATCAGGGTGACATGGTCTCTGCATTGACAAAGTGGCAGCTTTGTGTGCATGTCGACTGTAGCGCGGTGCTGACGGCCTATACGTCTCCTTTCGGTCAAGTTGAAATACCATCTCTATGAATAATGCTCAGTGGTGGAGGTGGTGGAGTACTCGGATATTTTACAGTATCAATACTGCAATATAGAAATACTCTGTTACAAGTAAAAGTCTGGAATTCATTCGCTGTCGCCTCACAGCTAGAAGGTCCTGGGTTCGATTCCCGCCGGGGACGCTGTGGGCGCTGGGGGCGTGTCTTCTCCTCCGCGTCATCAGCACCCATACCCTAGGTGGGGTTGGCGAAAGGGCCTACTCTGTGTGGAGTTTGTATGTTCTTCCCGTGTCTCCTAGGGTAGTTAATACCCTCACAAAAACATGTAGTAATTCTGGTCGCTATACCGCCTCCCCCATGACAGCCGGGGCGCCTGATGGAGGGGAAGGGAACTGGTTGGAATAACGTGTTCCTTCCATGCGCTACGTCCTAACAGGGAAACTCCCCCCTGTCAGGTGACAAGAAGGTCAGTTGGCGATCATGCATTGAAGGAAGCATGAGCTCGGCCCTGGCCTCCCTAGGCTGTGGGGTACTGGTGTAGCGCTGGTGTAGGGCTGGTGTAGCGCCCAGGATCACTTAGGAAATTGGCACCGGGTGACAAAAATGGGTTACAAAAATCGTGGGATAGTTTTTTTTTTTTTTTAAGTCTGGAATTCAACATTTACTTGAGTAAAAGTACAAAAGTGTTGGTATCAAAATGTACTAAAGTAACAAAAGTAAAAATACTAAAATGTTTGAAAATAGCAGATCTACAAGTTCACACACTTGTGAGCTTGTAGATCTGCTATTTTCAAATAGCCTAGGTATACGATAGGGCTAAAGTGGTTAATTTATGTTTTATAATATAATAATTGATAATTGCAAAGTAATTAGTAACTAAAGTTTTCAAATAATTGTAGTGGAGTAAAAGTACAATATTTGCCTCAGAGATGTAGTGGAGTAGAAGTAAAAGTACTGAAAATTTTAAACTCCAGTAAAGTCAAAATACCTCAAAATTGTACTTAAGTGCAGTACTTGAGTAAATGTACTTAGTTACTTTACACCACTGATAATACTTCACCTACAGTATGAATGCAGAAGTGCTTCATAAGAGCGGCGTTATGTTGGAATAAAGACAGAGATGGGCAAACGTGTCTTTTCAATCGATCAGACAATCAGTAGTGTGTGTGTGAAGTCGATCAAAACAGCCGTTTCCCACCGTCCGACGAAAACAATGACACTTAAGGCTTGGTGGTTCACACAATGAATCATAATGGAGTGGCACATTGTAGACACCACTGACGACAGACGGGAAGAGACAAAAGTAGCCTATTGAGAATGGGTTTGGGAAGAGATGCTAATACTGAAGACAGCATGCAGGGAAGACAATATTTTCTTTTGTCATGTTGAATGGAAAATAATACTTGTCTGTTTTAAATAAGCCACCTGACCCCCCACCTGAAAATAATGCTGTGTCAGGGACCCCCAGAAGCAAAGATTTGTGTTAAAGATGTTCGCCTTTTGAAGCGAATGATTTAAAGATTTGCGCACATTTTCAAGATTTTTCAAAAATAGCAGATCTGCAAGCTCGTAGTGCGGCACTCTTGTCTGCTTGTAGATCTGCTATTTTTGGATAGACAAAGTATAAAATATGGATAAAGGGGTAAAAATCACACCCTGTGTGAAGTGGGCGGTGTCTTGCTAGCTAATCACAATACTGAATGGAGTCAACCAATCATGTACAAAAAATAAATACATTTATTGAAACACTCTTTATGATGGAAGAAACCATAACTTAAAACAAACAAATGTATGTTTTTTTTTAAGTTATGGTTTCTTATATAGGGCTATACACATGCGTCATGTGACACTGGCCAATCACAGTCCTGAATAGACTGTGATTGGCCAATCACGGTGCAGGGTTAGGCGGGGTACATTTTTGGCCAATCACAGCGCAGGATTTGTTGTACAAATATCCAAACCTCACTTATAGGGGCGGTTTCACCGCCCAAAAATGAGGCTGGGGACCCCCTGATATCCCCCCAAGGACCCCTGGGGGTCCCCGGACCCCACTTTGAGAACCAATGGTCTTTTCTATCTAGGTAAAGACAGGCATATATGATGGGGAAAAAAAACATTCAAAGTCAAGCTCCAGTAATGCCTGCTTGGATTATTCATTTCATTTTATTAGCAGTGTGCTGTATATTTATTCACTGGTGTCATGTTGTCTTGATAACTGAGAAACTGTCTTCTTTCCCAGCAATTTTAAAACCAAGTAGCCAAAAATAGAGGTGTATATTAAACAGGATAACGTGCTATCATCATTACTGTAAAAGTCTCGTCAATTATTTCCCCATTAATGTTGACATGCATAATAAATGACTCTCTGATTGGTTTTATTATTACGTTATTGACTTTTTTCTTTTATTCTACGCATGTGTCATTCTAATAAACGGCTTATAATAAGACATTAAAAGCAATGGTGTTTCACTGTCTGGCACTGGGGGGATCTTGCCAGCCCTGGAAGCGGTGGTGTAAAGTAACTACTGTAAGTAAATTTACTCAAGTTCTGCACTTAAAATGTTGAGGTATTTTTTTACTTTACTGGAGTATTTCCAATTACAATTATTTGAAAACTTTCAGTACTTTAAGTAATTTTGATACTAATGCTTTTGTACTTTTACCCAAGTCAATTTTGAATTCTGGACTTTTACTTGTAACAACAAACAGAGTATTTCTACATTGCAGTATTGATACTTTGACTTAAGTAAAACATTTGAGTACTTTTTACACCACTGTGATAAACAGCCTATAAATAAGATAAAAGCAATGGTGGTTTTCACTGTCTGGCACTGGGATGCCCACAACTAAGAGATTCACTGGAGGGGAAAAAAATTGTAATACAATTTCCCCAGCCTTCATGAGCTCCTCCTGGCCAGGCATTTCAAGGTTGTGCCCACTTGTCCATGGCTCTGTGTCTGTGATGTCGCACAGACATGCAGGCAAACCCCCTGTTCTAGACAGTGGCGGAACAACTGAAAGCCGGGCCGGTAGGCACGACACACTGATCAGGCCCCCCCCCCCCCTCTGCGCGCGCACGTGCGTGTGTGCCCAGCCTGTGCTACAAAGTAACTAGTAACTCAAGTTTTCAAATAATTGTAGTGGAGTAAAAGTACAATATTTGCCTCTGAGATGTAGTGAAGTAGAAGTAAAAGTATTGGAAATTGTGCATGCATGCATGCGTGGGTGCGTGCGTAGGCTACATGGGTCCGTGCCTGCAGGGCCGCGCCAAGGGTAGTGCGAACGGTGCGGCCGCACAGGGCCCCGCGCTTGGGGGAGCCCCACAAAAAACAAAAAAAAAATGAACAGAATCACATTTATTAAGAGTTATAAAAAGAATAACCGCAAATAACCACCAAAAACTCGGAAATATCCGCCCAAAACCGCCAAAAAATCGCGCGCGCTGCGCGGGGACGGCTTCGCACAGGGCCCCGCATTTCTCCCGCACGGCTCTGCGTGCCTGTGTGTGTGTGTGCGTGCCTGTGTGCATGTGAGTGTGCGTGGGGTGGGTTGGGGTTGGGGGAGACAGATGAAGGGAGATGATTCTCAGCAGGGGTCTTCTGCTCCAGTTATAGAAGCCTTATTTTAGCTGTATAGCGATGGAGGATGAATGGGCCCCACAGGTCACATTATGCCCCACACACCCACAGGAACTGAAGGAGCGTGTTTCCTTTCCAAAAAGCACTGTCTGAGCAGTGTAAATACGCAGAAACTCCAGTGCACCATGTACCTTGTCGCTATGGGGCGCTCTGTTCCAATGGATCCAATCATTTAGTCATTAATTAAGCTCTTGTTAATTATTTTCTTTGGTTCAATATTTATAAACCCCACAGACAGACCTAACCACTTTCACTTTGACTTTCAAACAGTTTCAATAATAGCGAAAATAGGAATGTTTTTGCTACGAAGAAGGCATTCATTTACGAAAGACCATACGTTGTAAATGACGTGGCGTGTTTGTTTACATGGCCGTCATGTTGGATACAGCACAAAATCAAGCAGCAGGTTGATATGAGCAGGTGCTCTGAGTCTTTGATTAGACAACGGACTGTTATAAGGCTCGTCGGTCATTATCCAGAAATAACAAGCCGCTGAATTCCGCGATTGACCAATCAGAATCAAGCATTCAACCAAGCCGTGTGATAAAGACATTTAACCAATGACACATATTAATAAGAGCTTGTGACTAAATAATAACTACATTGGATCCATTGGAACACAGGTATTTTTTTTCCATTTCATGAAACGTTACGGTATTATAGGCTCTATGCACAGCAGCCATATTACTTCCTTCCTTCACAGGTGTTACCAATGATACTAATGAAGGCTCTGTTACATTTCGTGGAGCACAGTGGTTCTCAGACTTTTTAATTTCCACGACCAACTCTGAGAGTGTACAAATGGAACCAAATGGACCCATAAGGGTCCATTTGGTTCCATGTGTACACTCTCAGAGTTACACACCCCTAAGGGGCCATTTGGAACCCCCTCAAGAACCATGAGGGTCCCTGAACCCCAATTTTAGACCCACCGGTGTAGCAGAGTGTTTCCAGTGAGCCAACGTGCACAACATCAGCACCCTGACTCTGTTTGACCAGAATGGAACAGAGCCTTCGTTAGTATCATTGGCAACACCTGTGAATTTCTTCACACTATGGCTGCTGTGCATAGAGCCTGTTATGAAAGCAGTCTGAACGCAGCTGACTGGAGGGCTGACTCCAGGCAGAGAGACGTGATGATGACCAGTGTGATCCAATGATCCAGTAGGTACTTATTTAGCATTATATAGCATTATGCCATGGAAGGCGCACCACATATAATACTAATTTTAGTGAATGCAATTTATGAATGAACGGATCTGCTTTCAGGTACTCTGAGAAAGCACACTACACATCTACCAATAGGGAACTCCGAATCCCACCAGCACATGAACACAGAACAACTCACGAATAGGAACCGGCTGTTCCTAGTGAGTGAGTTGTGAGTACGAATGGATCACAATGGGAGGAAAGTGAACATTTGTAACTCCGATCTGTGCATACTGTACATAGTAGTATGTTGCTATATCGGTGGTACTCCAACTTTTCCATGTCAAGGACCCCCAAAATGATATGTATTTGGCCGCGGACGCCCATCCCAAACTATTTAGTTCCAGCGACCCCCAGAAGCAAAGATTTGAGTTACAAATGTTCGCTTGAAAAAATATTGTACACATTTTCCTGATTTTTCAAAAATAGCAGATCTATAAGCTCATAGCGCGGTAATCGGTGTGATATAACGCGATACAGAAAGATGGCGGATTTGAAATGGCTGAAAAATAGGCTTAATTTACGGTCTGAAGAGTCTATGGGTGTAACGCGCCGTAACGCTGTCCATTCTTTTTTACCGTCTATGATTGGAACACAGGTTCCTTTTTTTCCCCATTTCCTGAAAAGCAGCAATGTTGAACATAGAAGTTTTCCACCCACCCACTCACAACGCTTTGTGATGAGTGTGCACTTTCACCCCCCTGCAGGAGGGGGACACACTGCAGAGGAAGCCAGAGACTAACAACAAGACGTGATTTGATGAAAGACGACAGGGACTTCCAGCATCCATTATTAGTCAGAGCATTACCTCAGAACTGCATCATGCACATAGCTGTATATGCATGCATGGCAATTTCCCCCCAGAACCACATGATTGTTTATATATGTGCAATTGGCTGAATGGGGGCGGACCCCCCTGCATGAGCAATGAACCGGCATGCGACAAGACAGCAGGGACGAGGGGGGCTGAATGCTAAGTGTGCTGTGGGAAGAGGATATTAATCCGTTTAGACCGGGAACGCATCTGTGTGTCAGTATTCGATTTCTTTGAGCTATTCCAAAAAAATCGCAGATCTACAAGCTCATAGCACTCGTAGATCTGGTATTTTTTGAAAAATCTTGAAAATGTGTGCAAATCTTTGAATATAATACGTTTTAAAGAGAACATTTTTAACTCCGATCTGTGCTTCTGGGGGTCCCTGGAACAACATATTTTGAGATGGGGGTCCGCGGCCAAATACATATAATTTTGGGGGTCCTTGACATGGAAAAGTTGGAGCGCCACTGATACAGCAACATAAAGGTTTTTTCAAAAAAACTGTTTGTGGACAATATATTCAAATATTTGCAAAAAAAAAAACAAGATTTTTAAAAAATAGCTGATTTTTAGCGTTTTTTTTACAAGCTCATAGCGCGGCACTCGGTTATGAGCTTGTAGATCTGCTATTTTTGAATAGCCCAAAGAAATGACACAGATGCGTTTCCCGGTCATAATGGGTTAATCTCTGCCTGATCGTATCAGGGGAGGAAAATAAGCGAGAGTTTCAGCAGCGGTACACCAGTCACTCACACAACCTTGTTCATAGTCATCAATATCACTCGCTCACACAAGCTACACTTCCCGCATCCCTGAGCAAACAGAGCGCTGATAAGGGAGGGACGGAGCCCTGAGGCGATGGTACAGTCACAGTGGTAGAAGAAGTACTGCTTTTTTTTTACTCAAGTAAAACAATCCACAGTATTTGGACAGTATGTCTCCACAACAATGGAGAAATAGCGAGCTTGTACATTTTTTTTAAATGTAGTAACTTTACTTTGCTACTGATTTTGATGGCAAAAGTTTTGTACTTTAACTCAAGTAAAATTTTGAATACAAACCATATAGCAAAGTAAAGGTACTACATTTAAAACAAATGTACAAGCTCGCTATTTTCAAATAGGATAAGTATAACATTTAATGTACGTTTCTGAATAAGAAGCCAAATCTGCAAAATAACGAACTAGTATAATAACTAAAGTTTTCAAATAATTGTAGTGGAGTGAAAAGTACAATAATTGCCTCTGAGATGTAGTGGAGTAGTACACCATTCTGGTAGCAAAGTACCAAACATGGAAATACTCAAGTTAAGTAAAAGTACAGTACAGTACTTGAATAAATGTAGTTAGTTACTTTGCCTGCTGATAAGGAAGGGACAGAGCCGAAGGAGTGGAGTGAGCGGTGCAGTGTATGTAACCTTTATTTAACCAGGGCAGTCACGTTGAGCTACAGCGTGAAACCTCTTTTTTTTACAAGTTAGACATGGCCAAGACAGGGCCAGACCACAGATTACAACATGATAACAAAGAATGCAACAAATTCAACAACAAAAAACGTGTGTGACTCACCAGTAGAAGCGGTTCGGCGTTACGTGCTCGTGAACAAGCTGCCATTTTCTGCCAAAGTCAAGGGAGCTGTACAACTGCAGAGAACATTGAAAACAGAAGAAAAAAACAAGACTGTTGTTAGCAAGATAAGCAATTAAACATGTGATTAGTCGGGCTGATTTAGAAGGCCTCAAAGTGACATGGGTGGTTGAGGCATAGCCGTATAATGCCAGGGTTCGGTTCAGGTTAATCAGGGGTTATAAAGCATCCTCGTGAAATAGGCTGTCATTGCTCTCAATTGCTATCATTATTATCAACCGTTCTTATACGTATGGGATCCAATAAAGTAGATATCCCCTAGGTTCATTACAAATTACAGCTCTGAGGCGGAGAGGGAACACTCTCAGAGATATTAGGAAGCTGTGCTCAGTAGAGTGCAAATCTCCAGTAGGCGTTTACAGTATATTTACTTACGTTCTGTACTTAAGTAAAATTTTGAGGTACTATTACTTCACTTCACAAATTGTCAGTGCTTTATACTTCTACTCAGAGGTAATGTAACAGCGATTTTCATTAAAACTCTCACCATTACATGCACAGGAAAGTCCTAGAAGTGTCCTACGCCGAAATGCAAACAAAGTCCAATCAATATTCCCCTAGTTCTTTTGACCACTTAAACCCAGCGTCCATGAAAATAGCAGATCAACAAGCTTGTGAGCTTATAGATCAGCTATTTACAAACATTTCAGTACTTCTACTTTTGGTACTTTAAATACATTTTGATACCAATACGTTTGTACTTTTACTCAAGTAAAGTTTGAATTCCAGACTTTTACTTGTAACAGAGTACTCCTACATTGAAGTATTGATACTTTTACTTAAGTTAAAAAAATAAAAATAATGATTGTCCTTCTGGTACGCGAGATTAGCTGGAAGCTGACCGACGGACAGACAGACAGACAGACAGACAGACAGACAGACAGACAGACAGACAGACAGACAGACAGACAGACAGACAGACAGACAGAGATTATAACACATAAACGTATGAAATACGTATGAGCTTGTCGGTCTGCTATTTTCTGCAAAAGCTTTCCCCACAATAACAGAAAACAGAAAATACACTAGTACGGAGCCCTGTGGGGCTCCGCTCAACCATACAGGGTTTAAGTGGTTGAAGCACTGTGCATTAATAATACAACGACACATAACGGTTAACTTAGTGGTCTCTCTTGGCTCCTTGTAGCCCAGTTTCCTTTGAATTGCTTCACTCTGTCCGTCTTATATTCTGTGTGTGTGTGTGTGTGTGTGTGTGTGTGTGTGTGTGTGTGTGTGTGTGTGTGTGTGTGTGTGTGTGTGTGTGTGTGTGTGTGTGTGTGTGTGTGTGTGTGTGTGTGTGTGTGTGTGTCTGCTGGCTGGCAGGAACAGTGTGCTCTCCCCTTCACTCTGTGCCCCACACTAATTAAAGCACCTGTGTACCTGTGCTTCCCATTATGTACATGTGCATGTCAATCAAAATGCCCGCCACCAAGTGTCTGTGACATAGAATTGCAAATGAACCAAAATAACATGCTAACACCAAAACATAAAGAATAGCTCCTATAACAGGTCAAATTGTACTTTCTACTTAACTACAACTGGAAAACCATTACAATGTAGTCACAGTTTAGTTACCTGAAACCATAGGCTCAAACTTACAGTACCTAAAAAATGACCTTGTGTCAGTTATGATTGTATCACCAGTAGTGCTTAATTTGTAAATTATTAGGTGCCAGTCCCCCCCCCCCCCCCCCCCCCCGGTATGGCCGATTTTTTTATGTACCCTACATGAAATAATATTAATTGATTTAACCATAAAATAGTACCAGAAAGCTTGGCCAAATAACATAATAAAAGGGTCACCGTTTCCACATCAAATAATGTTTTTCATAATCAGAACATTAACACAGGAATGTAGGCGTGGCAAAAGAACGCTATAATTTATGAACGATTCTGACAAAAAAAGAAAAAGTAGGGGTCTCTCTCTCTCTCTCTCTCTCTCTCTCTCTCTCTCTCTCTCTCTCTCTCTCTCTCTCTCTCTCTCTCTCTCTCTCTCTCTCTCTCTCTCTCTCTCTCTCTCTCTCTCTCTCTCTCTCTCTCTCTCTCTCTCTCTCTCTCTCTCTCTCTCTCTCATTAAGCCCTGATCACCAGTAAATCAAAGGTTGTGATGATGTGAAATGTGAGCGATGATGGCTGTTCCCTGGCCCACACTCCAAATCAGTCCTTCAGGAGAGGAGGAAGTAAGAGCTGAAATGTCATCAACATTATAGCTACAGGTTGGCAGTCAACTGTACATAAAACTGACACGTAATGCAGGCAGGATGAGAGGTGCAGTACACAGCTTTATCTGAGAGGTGACAGAACATGCCATCACAGTCTCAGCAATGAGACCTCAGACCTGTGCGTATGTGTGTGTGACAATCTGCATGAGACGGAGCGAGAGAGAAAAGAGAAGGATTTCTCTCTAAACCCAGTGGTTCCCGACCCTTTCTGGTCTAGGGCCTATGCACTCCAAAATCACAAAAGCATTTTGCGGCCCATCTGACCGGAATCGATTGTGTTCCGGCTTGGATCAATGGAATTAACGTAGTATACTTAAAGTTCCTATTTATCGGTATCACTATGGTTTTAAAGGAAAACTAAAAACAAGATTTTTTTATTTCATATTATCAATATAATCTTACAGTTTTATCAATTATTTGGGGGCCCTCTTGCAATATCCTCACAGCCCTGGCCCACAGGTTGGGAATTGCTGCTCTAAACCCATTCACAACTGCAGCAAGATTATATCAAAATAAATGACGTATTTCTCGTTGACGGATTTGAAATAATATTATTCAAGAATTCAGGTTCTTGGCCTGCTGTCAGCGTGCACAAGAAATAATCACACGGATTGTTCTATAGTACGCAAGATTAGCTGGAAACGGACGGACGGACGGCTCTTTAAAGAGCCTTTTTGTCTCAAACGCCACACCGTCCCATCCGCAATCTGTGGAATCTTCTGGATTGAAGAGGCAAAGCCAATAGGTCATCACAGCATGAGTTATGTTTACATGATGGCAGGGAACAATATATAGCCTCGTTGACATGCAGGTGTACGTACAGCAGCAGAGCCCATGGCCCAATTCCACTGGACTAATTACATTTCCTGGAGGCTCGGGCGAAACAAAAATTAATAACCACGGTGCATTTCCCTCCATTATACTGATTGATGTTGCGGAACAGGGCTCCCCTATATTGTGCCGTGTCGCTCCGTTATTGTTGTTTTCTTTCGACACGCCACAAGTTTGTGGCTGCTGCGGTTTATGCTAATGCTCCGATTTGTTACCTTTTATCACGGCAAATCTGACACTTACTCTTGATAAAAGGCTACGCATTTGTCAACGGCGGCAAATTTATTCATCAACTTCGCGAGGTAAAACGAAAGAGAAAAAAAGAAGAAGCTATTTAGGTCAGCAGGTGTTTTCCCTTAACAAATTACATGCTGCTCTCAAAACATGATAGTAGCGATGCGAAGGATAGAGTCTGCTTCAAACGGTCGGTTTTTAATTTGGCCCAGCGCTCCCACGACAACTGACATAATGGACTTCATCGTCGATGATAACGTTAATCCATCTTACAATCGCTACTTAAAGACCACATGTCCGTCCGCAGTATCCAATGCACTGGGCGACAATGACAAACAATGACTAGAAAGCCAGACATCCATCACAGACTAGTGTGGCGTCTGTGGTATTAGGCCTGGATCCAGGATGGCGGGCATTGACTGGTCTGAGCAAACACTTGAATCTGAATATTTGAGCAGTAGCTATAATGCAGTCATGGGTGTTTATTACCCACATCATCGCTGTTGGGCAGAAACCTTGTATCTCCATTTCAACTTTTAATGTTTTTTTCTTTCTTTTTTTTGTTGCCGTGCAAAGCCAAAGCGCAGTAACAACGTTTTTGGACACACGTCAAATTAGCCTTTGTGATTTTGGGGGATAAACAATTACCTCAAGAACAGATATACCATTAGTCTATCATGCACAGTATAAATATAACATGCACAGTATACAATACATTGCTGCTATGCTCAGGCACCTTAGTTTAGTTTTTTTTTTAGTTTTTTATTATCTCAGGTAATTTGTAAATATGTAGATAACTTGTCTGGCCTTCTGTTGCTCTCTTGTTTTGATCTCCTTCCCACTTGCCCCCCACCCTCTTCTTCTCCCCCCCCCTCTTCTTTCTATGGAAACTAACGTTGCGATGGGAACGATGTACAAAAAAGAATTTCACCCACTTTTTTACCTTGTAAACCTGTGATGTGACAATAAAACTGATTCTGATTCTGATTAGTGTAATATCACTTATATATATGCTGATAACTCATTTGGCTGACCAGCTGAATCACTTTTAAACCCGTTTATCAGTGATTTTTTCCCCCCCTGTAGTTACTGCACTTTGGCTTCGTAGGGCAATAGGGCAGTAACGGAAATATTGCACTTTTACTCCACTACAATTATTTGAAAACTTTAGCTACTAGTTACTTTATAGATTTTGATTATTATTACAAAACACACATGAACCACTTCAGCCCTATAATACTTTTTTGGCCATTTGAAAATAGCCGATCTACAAGTTCACAATGCGTCGCAACGCGACGCATTGTGAACTTGTAGATCTGCTATTTTCAAAATATATTTATACATTTGAAAACTTGAAACGGAACATTCTGCATAATGAGTACTTTTACTTTTGGTACTTTAACACATTGGGTGCCAGAGGTTTATTAAAATATTATACGTTGAGTGCCTGCATTTCTTCCATCCACTTGCGTTATACGTTTCGTGCTGTAGAAGCCCCGACGCGGAAGTGCATGTAAACAAAGCGTGCGTGCGAGACGGCGGAGCCGCGGAGGGTCCCGACTAACGCCTGGAGCAATAATATTTCCAACGCGATCCTCCATTGCAGCGTGATCGCCGATCGAAAACGGCTCGTTTCCACCACGTTAAAAAGAAATGGAGATATTAAGCTTTTAGTCAAGGAGATAACATTGAAAACGCCGACCGGAAGGATTTTTGACATGGAGCCACATCCAGCCTCTTCTTCTCAGAAACTCCTTGGGTGATGTCAAAGTTTCGTTTTAGCGCCCCACGTGGGCCACTCGTATAAAAATAGAATTGGGTCAAAAACGGTCCGGACCGTTTTCGGCACTTCTCGTTTGGATCCTCAAAAACGGTCCGGACCGTTTATGGCACTCGATGTGTTAAGTACATTTTGATGGCAATATGTTTGTACTTTTACTCAAGTAAAATTTTAATTCCGGATTTTACTTACGTAACAGAGTATTTTTACATTGCGGTATTGATACTTTAACTTAAGTAAAACATGTGCCAACTGTGGTTGGTGGTTGTGCCAGGGGGGCTCAGTAAAGAACGTGGGGCCCCATAGTGGAGCCTTATGGGCGTATGTAGCAGGGCAGCCGGCAGACAGACAGGCGGGCAGGCAGGGCCCCTCATCACTGTGGACAGTGACATACGACACCGCTGGGTATAAAGCACAACCTCTCCTCTCCCCATTCATCAGCTCAATGACATCTTAAATTCTAAAGCTTCTGAGCTGTCACAAAGTGAGCTTCATAGTTTCCCACTCGTGTCCATAAATCAGAAAACACACAGCCAGCCCAGCCAGCCAGCCATGACGCTGATGGAGCACGGTGACGGACAAGTGGTGGAAGATGCACTCAGATTTCTATTATTTTGTACTTACTTAAATACCACAATATAAAAAGATACTCTGTTACAAGTGAAAGGCCTGTATTAAGAATGTTACTTGAGTAAAAGTACTAAAGTATTGGTGTCAAAATATACTTAAAGTACCAAAAGTAAAAGTACTAATGTTTGAAAGTAGCCGATCTACAAGCTCACAATGCGTCGTGATGCGACACGTTGTGAGCTTGTAGATCGGCTATTTTCAAATAGCCTAGGTATAAAATAGGGCTAAAGTGGTTAATGTATGTTTTATAATATAATAATTTATATCTGCAAAGTAACTACTAACTAAAGTCAAAATAATTGGCATCAAAATAAACATTGTGTAGACGTACTCTGAAAATAGCTGATCTTCAAGCTAACAACGCGGTGCGATGCGACGCGTTGTGAGCTTGTAGATCGGCTATTTTTAAACAGCCAAAGTGGTTAATGTATGTTTTGAAATAATAATCCACGTCATCTGCATATAGTAACAAGTAACTAAAGCTGTCGAATAATTGCAGTGGAGTAAAAAAGTAAGGCCATACATCTGAGGCAAGACTCTGCCTCAGTTGTAGTGGAGTAAAAGGTGGAAAGCATCAAAAGATGGACATAATCTAGTAAAGTCAAAGTAAAATCAACAGTTCTTGAGTAGGCCTACATACTTAGTAACTAAAATAAGTTACTGAAGGAAAGGAACACAAATGGTGAGGACTGTGGATAGCATGGTATTTAAACAAATTGTTGTTGATGTTCGGACATTCGAATTAACTGGAGTTGAATTATAACTTGAATTATTAATTAATTATGACTTGAATTACTTTCCGAAGCACTGTTGGATAACATATTACCTAGCAATAAAAAAGGGATTAACATGATGTTCCTGTCTTTCTTCAAAAGAAGCTATTTTACGCTATCACCATATTAGCGTGTTAAGTGCACATTGAATACAATTGGATTAATATTTCAGTCAGACCGCGTTATTGAATTCTTAAATGAATACATTAAAGCCCCTTTGTAATTTAAATAGTAACGCCTAATTCACTTTGTACACGGCTGAAATGGTGTCCTTCGCATTTAACCCATCCTAAACTATTAGGAGCGGTGGGTCAGTGTCATTAATAATACGGCGCTCGGGGAGCAGTTGGGGGTTAAGTGTCTTGCTCATGGACACTTTGATACATAGACTGGGCAGACAGGAGGGCAGACCGGCAACCTTCTGATAACCAGAAGGTCACACCAGACCATCTGATTAACAGATGACCTCTGTGTCCACTCAGCCCTCTCAGTTATAGTCAACACTTCAATGGTGTCGCTCGCTGAACAATAACATTTCAAGCTCAAAGTCTAGCAGTTTTTTTTTTTCTTCTTCTTTTGGGGAAAAAACACTATCCATTACTCTAGACCAGTGGTTCTCAACATGTGGTTTGGGACCCCCAGGGGGATCCCCACATGATTTGGTTGGGTCCCCAGATGACAATTGAAGGACTTTTAAGACCTTTTTAATACCAAAATAATCAATGAATCGATAAACAATAAAAACCTTTCAAACATTGGCGAAATTGACAAATAAGAACGAGGCAAAATGTATCAACATTTATCTGTGGAACCGACCAACGGAGTCAAACTAAATGTAATGCCTCAACTTCTACTATTCCCAAATGCTTGTCAGGGTGGGAGGTCCCCAGTTCAAATATGATTAGTTTGGGGGGGTCCCCAGTTCAAATATGATTAGTTTGGGGGGGTCCCCAGTTCAAATATGATTAGTTTTTGGGGGGGGGTCGCGGCCTGAAAATATTGAGAACCACTGCTCTACACATAACTCTATGTGAACCTAAGTAACAATTCTTCAGCACACAGGAGGAAAAGCATCCAGTGCCCCCCCAAAGAACATGTACATCACACTGCATGAGTTCATGTACATCACACTGCATGAGTTCATGTACATCACACTGCAGCTCCCTCCTCCCTGGAGTAAATGATCCTAATTGACGTTAATGGAAAATGGACAAAATAGCACCATTATTTCTGACATGCACAGTATGTCAGAGACAGAAGGGTGTGATGTATGATATCATGTGGTTTAACCACTGAGACCTATACATACTGGGTTGTAGATTGCATACAGAGAACATCCTATCTACAAGCTCACAGTGCGTTGCAGATCTGCTATTTTTTACTGAATGTTTTTGAATACACACACAAATATATTGGTTCTTTCGCAGTGGAAATACTCTGTTACAAATAAAAGTTCGGAACTCAAAATGTACTTGAGTAAAAATTCAAAAGTATTGGCACTTAAAGTACCAAAATTAAAAATACTCGTTATGCAGAATGTCCCATTTCAAGTTTTCAAATGTATACAAATATTTTGAAAATAGCCGATCTACAAGCTCACAATGCGACGCATTGTGAGCTTGTAGATCTGCTATTTTCAAATGGCCGAAATGTATATAGGGCTGAAGTGGTTAATGTAGGTTTTGTAATAATAATCAAAATCTACAAAGTAACTTTCAAATAATTGTAGTGGAGTAAAAGTACAATATTTGCCTCCGAGATGTAGTGGAGTAGAAGTAAAAGTATTGGAAATTGGAAATACTCAAGTAAAGTACAAATACCTAAAAAAATTACTTAAGTACAGTACTTAAGTAAATGTACTTCCACCACTGTACTTTCGGCAGCTCTTTGGGGTGGTTTAAACCATTTTTGTTTAAAGTGTAGGGAGGCTAGGGTTAATGTGGTTTATAGAACAGCCAAGGTCTCATAGCCTTATAGTCCCCCAAAGACCCCCACGTAAGACGGCCAAAGACATAACGTGTTCAGCTTGCAGAAGGTTTACAGCATGCTGCAGACCTAAAGGGGAGAATAAACAGATTTTATTTCTTCATTTCTTCATTTAACCGGCAGGGACGTTGATATTGAATTTCATATCTGGAGGTGCTCTCTCACTCTTCATGTGTAAATGTGAGTTTATTTATCAGGGGTTATAACTTCTTTAGGCCTATGTATAGCAAATGTATACCTCTCTCCAAAACATCAACATCAGCCTCGTCTTACCTCAGAAAACCTTCCCCTCATGTGCTTTATCCATTAAGACCGGGAAAGCAACTGTGTGTTATTTTTTGATTTATTTGGCTATTCAAAAATAGCAGATATACAAGCTCGTAGCGCGGCACAGAGTGCCGCGCTACAAGCTTGTAGATCTGCTATTTTTGAAAAATCAATTTTCTTTTGCAAATCTTTGTATATATATATTTATTTTTTAAGGCGAACATTTGTAACTCAAATCTTTGCTTCTGGGGGATTCTACAAAATGTCTTCTAAATCTCTAACAGTTTTTTGAAAAAAACTTATGTTGCTATAATATCACTGGTTCCCAAACGGTTTCATGTCAAGGACCACCCAAAATGATATGTATTTGGCCGTGGACCCCCATCTCAAAATGTTTTGTTCCAGGGACTCCTAGAAGTTGTAAAAGAGTTAAACATGTTGGCTTTAAAAAAAAAAATTCATATTCAAAGATTTGCACAAAATGTTCATGATAAAAATAAAAAATAAAAGCAGATATTTGTATATCTGCTTTTATTTTTTATTTTTATTGTCATAGCGCGGCACTCAGTGCTACAGAAATGAATCAGTGTGAATTAAAGGTTGATGTAAAGTGACATGATTCTATTCTGGGGTGAAAGGTCCCTCCTCCCCCTCCCATAGGGCAGGTTCTCAAACATTTACATTTCAAGAACTCTCATAACTCTGAGTGTGCACAGACCTGCAGTGGTGTAAAGTAACTAAGTACATTTACTCAAGTACTGTACTTAAGTACAATTTTGAGTTATTTTTGGGCGGTGAAACCGCCCCTATAAGTGAGATTTGGAAAAATGTACAATTTCCTGCGCTGTGATCTGGGCCCAGGAAATTTGTACAATTATCCTGCGCTGTGATTGGCCAATCACAGTCTATTCAGGACTGTGATTGGCCAGTGTCACATGACACATGTGCATAGCCCTATATAATAAACCATAACTTGAAAAAAAACAAAATTTGGTTTTTTTCAAGTTATGGTTTTGTCCATCATAAAGAGTGTTTCAATAAATGTATTTATCTTTTGTACATGATTGGTTGACTCCATTCAGTATTGTGATTAGCTAGCAAGACACCGCCCACTTCACACAGGGTGTGATTTTTACTTTACTGGAGTATTTCCAATTTTCAGTACTTTTACTTCTACTCCACTACATCTCAGAGGCAAATATTGTACTTTTACTCCACTACAATTCTATGAAAACTTTAGTTACTAGTAACTTTTCAGACATGAATTATGATAATATGAAAATAGCCGATCTACAAGCTCACAACGCATCACGACGCGTTGTGAGCTTGTAGATGTGCTATTTTCAAACATTTTAGTACCTTTACTTTTGGTACTTTAAGTACATTTTGATGCCAATAATTTTGTACTTTTACTCAAGTAAAAAAATAAATTCTAGACTTTTACTTGCAACAGAGTTTTTCTATATTGCAGTATTGGTACTTTTACTTAACACATACAGTGCCAAGATCGCATCGATGCGTTCTTTCAAATCCATCGCTTGAGTGCCAGGATTCCAAAGAACGCATTGATGTGTTGTTTTGAATTTTCATTGTTTAATCTGTGATCGCACGGCTGTGTTTATTTCTCATCAACACTTTTGTTTTCCACTTACGTCACACTCACCCGGAGCCGGATGTAAAAAAAAAAATTCATTTCCGGGTCACGTTGTTTTTCTCCGGTGATTTTCGGCCAGAATAAGGAAAAACACGTTTTTTCACACGGTATAAAAAACGAACGGACAGCTCAACTTCTATTTTCTTTGGTCCGGGTGACTAACAGTCATCGTCGTAGTGTATCACATCGTTTTCAGGCCGATCAGCGGGCCGGGACTTCACATCCTTTGAAAGACCGGATATGACGTGGGCCTGTTTGGGAGGGGGCGAGCGAGGTGATCAATGTTTGGATGTGCTGCTCTCTCAACACAATCAGAGAATGTATTTGTTTTTTGTTACAAAACAAAAAAATTAAAAAACACGCAAATTGCTGGCACAGGGGTGAGTACATTATGAATAAACTCTGGCAGTCAATGTGTTAAGTAAAGCATTTGAGTACTTTCCCCACCACTGTTTAGACCTGAGGCTGATTCTAAAAACACCTTATAAATCCTGACCTAAGTTTTCTGAAAAAACTATTGAAAAAATATTTATTCAAAGATTACAACAAATGTATGTTGCTATAATTATACTATAGCAACAAGAACCCCAAAAGGGGTCCCCGCCCAAAATGGTTTGAAAAAAAAAAGTATGTGAGAATCTTGTTCATTATTGATGTTCTTATTTGATCAGTTAGTTTTAACTTAACAGATCAGCTTAAGACGGGTCAACTCTATGACACAGATGTAAAAGATGCACTCAGTGAACTAGGCTTATAGCTGCCGCACACACACACACACACAGACACACAGACACACACACACACACACACACACACACACACACACACACACACACACACACACACACACAATTATAGCTGACCTTGCTATACAAATTATCAACACCCACATAGTACAGTATATATCAACACCACACATTGAATAACATGAGCTGACTAATTACTAAAAATGCTATCTATTCTGGAGGGTGAGGTCACATAATAATATTTAGTTTTTTTTTAAAAGCCTCATCATCGAACAATCCTGGCTTTCCTTGACATGAACTATAAGAGCTATATGAGCCCATCATGGGACAGAGAGCGAGAGGGAGAGAGAGAGGGCAGGGCAAGCATTTGCATAGCAGATGGTGAAATGTGTAACTTATGCTACTAATTAGTAAAGGCACTCCCCATTTATAGCTCGCTAAGGGCAACGATCAACAAGACCTGTTGATTAGCTCCACGGCTGATTAATTATATGTTGGGTTTTTTCTTCAAGCATATCGTCAAAAAGATGCAGAAAATGTTGCACTCATTTTTGTTCCCTCCAAGCTAGATTATTGAAATTCCTTATTATAGTCTCTAAAAACACTCTACAGCTGTTCCAGAACACTGCTATGTATTGACAAGAACTATGAAAAGAGATCTCATCTATATTAGTTATATTAATTTAAAATCCAAGAACACTTTGGTAGAGGTTTAGGTTGTGTAGTTCCCTGCCATGATGGAACTCCAAAGTGGGACAAGAAATCAACAATAATTGCTCCATTGATTCAGACAATATAGAACACATTATGCAGAATATCCCATTTCACAAGTTCAAAATGTATACACATCTTTTGAAAATAGCAGATCTACAAGCTCACAATGTGTCACACATTGTGAGCTTGTAGATCGGCTATTCTCAAATGGCAGAAATGTATATAGGGCTGAAGTGGTTAACACATTGGGTGCCAGAGGTTTATTAAAATATTATACGTTGAGTGCCAGCATTTCTTCCATCCACTTGCGTTATACATTTCGTGCTGTGAGAAGCCCTGACGCGGAAGTGCATGTAAACAAAGCGTGCGTGCGAGACGGCGGAGGGTCCCGACTAACGCCTGGAACAATAATATTTCCAACGCGACCCTCCATTGCAGCGTGATCGCCGATCGAAAACGGCTCGTTTCCACCACATTAAAAAGAAATGGAGATATTAAGCTTTTAATCAAGGAGATAACATTGAAAACGCCGACCGGAAGGATTTTTGACATGGAGCCACATCCAGCCTCTTCTTCTCAGAAACTGCTTGGGTGATGTCAAAGTTTCGTTTTAGCGCCCCACGTGGCCCACATGTATAAAAATAGAATTGGGTCAAAAACGGTCCGGACCGTTTTCGGCACTTCTCGTTTGGACCCTCAAAAACGGTCCGGACCGTTTTTGTTAATGTATGTTTTGTGATAATAATCTAAATCTGCAAAGTAATAGTAACTAAAGCTGTCAAATAATTGTAGTGGAGTAAACGTACAATATTTGCCTCTGAGATGTAGTGGAGTAGAAGTAAAAGTATTGAAAATGGGAAATACTCCAGTAAAATAAAAAAAATCCTCAAAGGTATACTTAAGTAAATGTACTTAGTTACTTTACACCACTGCCTGAGACTAACCCTTAGTTATGCTGCTACTGTATTGACTTACACGGTTGGATAACTTCCCATGACTCACTGAGCTCCTCTCTCTGTCTTTCCCTCTCTATCTGAACACATTCATGTCATCAATGCATGTTACTAACTTGACTTCTTGTGCTATCTCGTCTCGCAGGCTTCCATGGATTGTTACTATATGGACCCCCAAGACTGCGGAATCGAGGGTTTCTTTCTGTGGACTTTATAAGCGGCCTGCTATTAAAGATATTGGTATGCAGTAACAAAGTACATTTACTTAAGTACTGTACTTATGTACACTTTTGAGGATTCTTTACTTTACTGGAGTATTTCCCATTTTCAATACTTTTACTTCTACTCCACTACATCTCAGAGGCAAATATTGTACTTTTACTCGACTACAATTATTTGAATTGTTTAACTGTTTGCACCCCAAACTAACAGGGAGGTACGTTGTTCAAGGTTCCTTCATAGCACGCCCTTCCCCCCTATCCCCATAGTTTCTTCCCCTTTGCACCCTGCACACTGCAGTATTGCAGTGGGGACATGTTTTTTTGCCAAAGAAAAGCAAAAGGCCTTGCTCATTAACATCAACGCACAAACAGCAACCGCACCACATAAAAAAAGTTCAGAGGGAGAAAGAATCAGGACTTTGAAGTTATGGAAATGATAACTGCAGCATTATAGGCCTCTGTGTCCCACACAATTACTATAAGTCACTTTTACAACTCCTAATTAAGTCTCCTATAAATTCTTGATGCATCTATGTACGGGTATTGTAAATCAAACTCGCTCCTCCGGTTTGGCATCGTCGCGGCCCCGTGCTCATCCAACAGGGGGAAGGGGAGGGAGAATGTTTTTTGTTCCCCGACTCAGAATTTATGGGGCCTGGAGAATGCACGCCGACTGGGAACAATTCTATGGAGGCGAGTATAGGGAAGGGACCTTATGCAAATGAGCCATCTGGATTGGTTGAACCGCTATGCTACACACGGGGACCGATCCAGCATGTCAGCGCCCCTACTCTCTCACTTCAATGTCACTCTGCTGCTGCTGCTGCTGCTGCTGCTGCTGCTGCTGCTGCTAGCGGGTGACGACCTTGTGTCTTCAAAAAACCAACTCAGGAAGTCAGTGGTGGAAAGAAACCTATCACTCAAGCTACTGTCCTTAACCCGTAGCCGATCTACAAGACCACAACGCATCACATCGCAAAGGGGCATGAGCCTGTAGATCGGCTATCGGCCATTTACAAATACGGTTGTGCAAACATTTTGAATACAGGAATTTGACTTGTGACAGAGTATTTCTACACTGTGGCATACTTTTATACTTTTTATTGTGGACAGTGGTGGAAAAAGTACTCAAATGTTTTACTTAAGTACAAGTATCAATACTGCAATATAGAAGTACTCTGTTACAAGTAAAAGTCTGGAATTAAAAATTTACGTTAGTAAAAGTACAAAGTATTGGTAACAAAATGTACTTAAAGTACCAAAAGTAAAAGTACAAAAATGTTTGAAAATAGCAGATCTACAAGCTCACAACGCGTCACGATGTGACGCGTTGTGAGCTTGTATATCTGCTATTTTCAAATAGCCTAGGTATAAAAAGGGCTAAAGTGCATGTATGTTTTATAATTCAATGATTTATATCTGCAAAGTAACTAGTAACATAAGTAAAAGTACAACATTTGCCTCTGAGATGTAGTGGAGCAGAAGTAAAAGTATTGAAAATTGGAAATACTCCAGTAAAGAAAAAGTACCTCAAAATTGTACTTAAGTACAGTACTTGAGTAAATGTACTTAGTTACTTTACACCACTGAAAACAGACCGCTTTTCTGACTGATTTCATTTCCCATACAAACTGTGGCGCTAATTTGCTGATATTCTCATAACACATTCAAGAGGCTGCACTGCGTGGTTCAGGAGGACGAGGCTTTACTAGCAAATGACAAAATGAAGCCAGAGGTTAATTTCCTCATCACATAGCAGGCGACCTCATGCGGTCATATGAATTATACATTATTTAGGCGAAGACAAGAGATGGAGGAGGAGATGTGTTGATTATCTCCAAGTCATATATATAGGCTCCTGCTGCATAATGCATGCAGTTTGTGTTGTAAGTGATCATAATGCTATGCCATCCTCTGAAAGTCAAGGTAACACTCTGGGCATTATCTTTCATTCCAAACACTGTCCATACTTTATATACACAGTCACACAACTCTTATCCTCACATTGATTGCAAACTGTGCTTCTTTAATACCGTGAGTCTATTGAGCTGTACTATTAGTTAGTGGTGGAAAAAGTACTCAATGTTTTTACTTAAGTAAAAGTATCAATACTGCAATGTAGAAATACTCTGTTACAAGTAAAGGCCTGTGTTCAAAATGTTACTTGAGTAAAAGTACAAAAGTATTGGCGTCAAAATATACTTAAAGTACCAAAAGTGAAAGTACTAAAATGTTTGAAAATAGCAGATCTACAAGCTCACAACGTGCCGCGATGCGACGCGTTGTGAGCTTGTAGATCGGCTATTTTCAAATAGCCTAGGTATAAAATAGGGCTAAAGTGGATAATAGTCGAACAATCGGCGGAAATAGCAGATCTACAAGCTCACACCATTGTGAGCTTGTAGATCGGTTGTTTTCGCTACAGAGATTTGGGTGTAGAGGGAAACGGGAGGGGACCAAGTACAGACCCCTGGCCGACCCCAGTTAACTTTAGTACAGTAAATGGGTTTAAGGTAGGCCTACAGTAGTAACTATGTGAGTGGGGAGTTAAGGAGTTAACATGAGAATACTTTACTTAGTATTTCTCAAGACATAATGCAAAAAAAAGTCATATATACCAAAGTGGTTTTGCAAAAAATAGTCACTCGTTGCCGGCCCCCTCACATAAGATTGCAAGATTATCCCCCATAAGTGTGGAGATCAAACCTTGATACGGTATGGGTATGTGCACGATTTAACCAGTACACGCTCCCTTTGGCATTGCACAGGCCAGCTCACTGCAGCACCCTTCTTTTTTCTGGTCCATTCAGCGAATCCTTAACCCATTAAGACCGGGAACGCATCTGTGTGTCATTTTAAGATTTCTTTGGGCTATTCAAAAATAGCAGATCTACAAGCTCATAGCTTACGAGCTTGTAGAAGCTACGAGCTTGTAGATCTGCTATTTTTGAAAATATTGAACAATTTTGTGCAAATATTTGGATATATATTTTTTTTAAGCAAACATTTGAACTCAAATCTTTGATTCTGGGGGATTCTACAAATGACTTCTAAATCCTAACAGTTTTCTGATATAAAAAACAACGTACGTTGCTATAATATCAGTGGTTCTCAAACTTTTTCATGTCAAGGACCCCCCAAAATGACATTTATTTGGCCACGGATCCCCATCTGAAAATATCTAGTTCCACGGACCCCCCCCCCCCCAGAAGCAAAAAATACATATATATATTCAAAGATTTGCACACATTTTCACGATAAAAAAAAAATTAGCAGATCTACAAGCTCATAACGCGGCACTCTGTGCCGCGCTATGAGCTTGTAGATCTGCTATTTTTAAATATCCCAAATAAATAAATAAAATGACAGAGATGCGTTCCCGGTCTCAGTGGGTTAATACGATATTCTGTAGAGCCGTTCAGGCTACATAACAAATGATAGCAGCTTTTCACACTGCAGTAGCAACAGCTTCAGACTTACAAAGTCACAGTGTACTCTCAAGTGGCATATGATGGCAAATACATTATGTGCTACCGGCCTCTATTCCGCTTGGTTGGCCAAGCTGTGTGTAAAGCATCGCCCAAAACATCCACGTACACACACACAAAAAAAAACCCTGCTACTTCTTCTGTATGGCCGACACACTGTACGTCCTCGCTGCGGTGTGGAAAACCTTGTCTGTACAAAACCATTGGTGTAAAAGTAACCAAGTACATTTACTTAAGTGCTGTACTTGAGTACAATTTTGAGGTATTTGTACTTTACTTGAGGATTTCCGATTTCCAACACTTTTACTTCTACTCCACTACATCTCAGAGGCAGATATTGTACTTTTAATCCACTACAATTATTTGAAAACTTTAGTTACTAGTTACTTTGTAGATTCAGATTATTATTACAAAACATACATTAACCCCTTCGGGCCCTATTTAAACTTTAGCTATTTGAAAATAGCCGATCTACAAGCTCACAATGCGTCGCGATGCGACGCATTGTGAGCTTGTAGATCTGCTATTTTCAAAAGTAGGTTTATATTTGAAAACTTGTGAAATGGGACCTTCTGCATAGCGAGTACTTTCTACCTTTAGGTACTTTAAGTACATTTTGATACCAATACTTTTGTACTTTTACTCAAGATCATTTTGAATTCCAGACTTTTACTTGTGACAGAGTATTTCTACATTGCAGTATTGATACTTTTACTTAAGTAAAACATTTGAGTACTTTTTCCACCACCGAAAAAACAACAACATTACTTTTCAGGAAATTGAAAAAGAAAAAACAACCGGTGGTCCAATGTAGCAATCATTTAGCCACAAGCTCTTGTTAATGATGTTAATTGTTTAAATATTTATAAAACCCGCAGACAGACTCAACCCACAGACTGACACAACCTACCATGCCTTTTGGGCATGTCATTATCGGCAAATCAAAAAATATGGGCACTTCAAATCTTTCAAAACACTCTGGAAAACACCAGCTTGTAGATCTTCTATTTTTGCTTCTTTTTTTCCCACAACACTGTCATACAATGGAGTATAGAGTCCAGAAGACCTGACGTCACTCATTCATCCCCTGGGTCGTGGAAGTCATTTCTCTATGTAGAATAACATTGGGTCATTATAGAATCGTCTCATATAAGAATTGTGGTCCAAAAACAAACAAACTGTCTCTGCAATATTGTCAGGGAGGTGGCTCTGTATCGTTTATGATAGTCAGTCACTCATGTTTGATACAGTCTGTTTCTGGCAAAAATGTAACTAATTCGGCGGAAGTAACATTAGCGTTTTCTCACCGTCAGTTGATGCTTCATATCCATATGAGTCAAACCGCCGGGGTCATTTGTTTCTTTAACACAGTTCTTATTTGACACGATATTAAAACACGTCTATGGGAATTCAGAACTGGGGGGAAAAAACCACGACCCGGGTAGGATGTGTAAATTGCGTCAGACTTTGGTGCTCTATAAAACAGGGAATTAATTTAACATAAAAAGATGAAATATGGAGATACGAGGTTTCTGCCACACAGTGACTATATCCTTTGACAAAGGATATAGTCACTGTGTGGCAGAAACCTTGATCTCCATATTTCATCTTTTTATGTCGCAAAGGACCGTCGCAAAGGACCTTTGCGACGGAGCCATGGTCCTCGCTGCCTGTGACCCGCAGATATCATGTCAATGAGTACAAATTCACATTACAAAACATAGATACCCGCTTTGCAAATTAATAGCGCTTTGCCGCGCGCGTGTGTGTATAACCTAATACAGGTCTCTCTCCAATCTGGTTATTATGGCAATGTTATTTTCCAATTAGCTATAAATTACGCTGCGTAGTCCGATGCACACAAAGAGGTAACCTTATTATCGCAGAGGCGGCAGCCAAAGCAGTGTCTGCATTGTCCCGATCATGTGTCTCAAATTAAAGTCCATTAATGGTGTCCTGGGAGGAACCCGCTGGCGCCCCGGTGCATCGCAGCTGAGGCGACCTGTCGCAGCTCGCTGACAAGTGGGCCTGAGCACTAAACTGATCTGCCATCTGGAGGAGTCACTGAGCTGAGAAATGCACTGCAGCAGCCAGCCAGGCAGGCAGGCAGGCAGCCATGTTGGATTAAGCTATACCCCACCACCTATATACAGTATGAGGCTGTCTTTATAGGTGGCAAGGTTATTATATGTTTTGTTTTTCATTGGTTTTTATTTTTTATTTAGTTTTGACTTGACTTTGCTTTCAATGTCAGGTTAGTTTTGGTTAGTTGTTAAAATGGGCTAGTTTAGTTTTTCAAAAGGCTTAGTTTTAGTTTAGTTTTTATTACGTCTACAAGCTCTTCGAGCTACAATCTCTTTGAGCTTGTAGAGCTGCTATATTTGCTATTTTTTAAGACTTTTGACAACAGGGCGTAAAACTGGCAAAGCAAAAAAATATTGGAAGTCTAGAAAAAGTGCTCCTCAGAGAACAGTCTCCGCCAGGCCAGGTAGGTTATTGTGGGCAAGGTGAGTGGAATCGCTGCGTTCATGATATGAGGCATTTTGTTCAAAAGGGACAGCAAATCTTAGCCAATCAGGATGGAATATGAAAAATCGAACATACTGTATCCGTCTTGATCACATGAGAGATACTGAGTACCGATTTGTGTGATGTTTTTTTAATTGTGTCAAGGATCCCCAAAATGATATGTATTTGTCCACAGACCCCACTATCTCAAAACATGTTGTTCCAGGGACCCAAGAAGCAAATATTTGAGTTAAAAATGTATGTATTATATTCAAAGATTTGCAAAAATGTGGCGATTGTTTTAAAAAAAATAGCAGATCTACAAGCTCATAGCGTGGCACTCGGTGCCGCGCTATGAGCTTGTAGATCTGCTATTTTTGAATACCCAAAGAAATCTAAAAAATGACACACAGATGCTTTCCCGGTCTTAATGGGTTAAAAGTATAACTCAACACCATGCCAAATGTTTGAGTTTGCTGCCCTCTAAAACGTTAAAAACTATAACTAGAAGGTTAATGGCTGACCTTGGTTACACTATGACGTAAGCAGCAGCTAATCAAATGTATGATCGGTGTGTGTGATAGATTTGGGCGTGCCAACGGGCAAAGCACAGACAATGCTTTTGGCTATCGTCAATGTTTATATTACAGCGATATAAATATCTGATCAAATGTGACACATCCATAAACTGTATTCCAGGCACATAAAGGAAGGGCTCATATTGTTGTATTGTATGGGCACAAAATGGGAGAAAAAAAGAACTGTACTTTCATACCCTTGGATACAGGTTCGCTAGTGATGCATCCATTATTTATGCATGAGTAGTTTTACAGTCCAACCGTAGGCCAATGGCAAACATCTCGGAGGGCCAAATTGGCCTCATAGCTAGTGGGCTCAGGGATTCAGAGAAGATGTCGTTTTGGCTCTGTCGTATTGGTTAACTGCTGAAGGGAAATGTCAATTTTATCATAAGTGTGTCCAGAAAGATCCACTCCATTGCATTATCGGCTCTGATCTCTCCAACAACAAGAGCTTACAGTATCTCATCAGAAAACTGTTTTATTTTACATCATTGCACGGGAATGTCTTACATGACATGTTTAAATGAAGAATCGTATTTAGCAGGCAAAAAAAAGGTGTCAGCCGTGGATTACATCGACGGGGATGATCCTTCAGTCAGGCTAACACTCGCTACTATTACACGACGGTTGAATAAAGCCCGATTTACACTTTGCCGCACAACCTGGCATATTAGGCATTAAAGTGAAAGAGCTGATAGGGGACTCTTCAACACCAGAATCTGTATCAACAATAATCTCAACCACATAACAAAGGTGAAAATGGAGAGTGTAATGTATATGGGGTTGATGCAGACGAAGAAAGAAAGGGGAAAAAGGGAAAAAGAGTGAAAGAACCCCCCCCCCCACACACACACACGCACACACGCACACGCACACGCACACGCACACGCACACACACACACACGCACATGCACTCGCACACATGCACACGCACGAACACTCCTCTGAATACTTCATTGAGTCTGATGTCCCCATTGCATTTCTGAAAACGTTTAGCGAGGATACAATTCGTCCAGAAATGATTAACGGCCTACATTTGCATCATTAGGGCGGATTAAGTCGAACAATGTTTGCATATCGTTGTCGCCGTCGGGTGGAAACCTTGTATGTAAAAAAAAAACAAAAAACGTTACTCTTCGGTAAGTTGAAATATTATGGGGAAACAAGGTTTCTGCGCGACGGCGAGGATATTGCAGGACTGTGTGGCTCTCACAGAGGCAGTCATGCCATCCCCCCCCCCCCCCCCCGCCATTCTTTCTGGTGGGCTGTGGCGTCCCTTAGGGAGCAGGGATCGGAGAGAATGGCCTATTCATAATGGAAGCAGCGTTTAGACACGTTCGTTTGTAGAGGGTTTTTGAGACAGAACAAACAATGAGCATAATGTCTGACAATCCACTGTCGCAAGTTCACACATTAATGTGTGTGTGTGTGTGTCTGTGTGTCTGTGTGTGTGTGTGTGTGTGTGTGTGTGTGTGTGTGTGTGTGTGTGTGTGTGTGTGTGTGTGTGTGTGTGTGTGTGTGTGTGTGTGTGTGTGTGTGTGTGTGTGTGTGTGTGTGTGTGTGTGCATGTACTGTATGCAGTTGTGGAAAAAGTGCTCAAATGTTTTACTTAAGCAAAAGTGTCAATATTGCAATGTAGAAGTACTCTGTTACAAGTAAAAGTCCGGAATTCTAAATTTACTTGAGTAAAAGTAGCAAAGTATTGGTATAAAAATGTACTTAAAGGTAGGGTAAGTGATATGTTTTGGTTAAAACAAAAAGTATTTTGTTAAAAGGTTAAAGCACTATAATATTCTGATAGTAATCATTGCTATAGAGTGTTTGTTCAGTAACAGGAGTCTCCCCGTCTCTCCAGCTCAAAGATACATTTTCCGGTAGGTTTCTAAATCTCCCATCCCCCAAAAAAACAATTTTAAGCTTCATTTTTAAAGTGTTCCAGTTCCAATTTTGCCTGCTCATTTCTTAGTGTCATCACTTCTAATTTAACTTGTTTAATCTATATCCTGATTGGATACAATTGGAACTGAAACTGAAACTGAAACAAAAATGCATTTTCTGTTTTATAAAGAGCTGGAGAGACAAGGAGACTCCTTTTACTGAACAAACACTCTATAGCAATGAGTACTATCAGAATATAGAGCTATTTAACACTTATTTTAACCAAAGAAAATCACTTACCCTACCTTTAAAGTACCTAAAGTCTAAGTACTAAAATGTTTGAAAATAGCAGATCTACAAGCTCGCAACGCATCGCAACGCGATGCGTTGTGAGCTTGTAGATCTGCTATTTTCAAATAGCCTAGGTATAAAAAAGGGCTAAAGTGGTTCATGTATGTTTTATAATGTAATAATTTATATCTGCAAAGTAACTAGTAACTGAAGTTTTCAAATAATTGTAGAGTAAAAGTACAATATTTGCCTCTGAGATGTAGTGGAGTAGAAGTAAAAGTATAGACAATTGGAAATACTCCAGTAAAGTAAAAGTACCTCAAAATTGTACATAAGTACAGTACTTGAGTACATGTACTTAATTACTCTACACCACTGACTGTATCTGTGTGTGCATTGTCTGCAAGCATTGTGTGTATACTATAAGTACGCAGCAACGCGGTATAATGGCAGATGACATATTTTGATTACAGCTTCAGAGTCAGTGTTTTACTGCTTCCCTGTGCATTCACTCCCAATTTACTGTATGTATTTCACGTTCCCCCATTTTCCACAATACTACATTGCTAACCCAGGCTAATGGGCCGTTCACACCAAGCACTATAACTATAACGATAACAATAAGGATATAGTTTTTTTTTAAAAGTGTGGATGGCAGAGACCACACCACTAAGATAATGGTGAACGCTAACGGCCCCTAAATGTCCTTAAAATAGCCCATCTACAAGCTGTGTGAGCTCGTAGATCGTCAATGTCCGCCGAAGGTTTGCCCCTCGAAAAGGTACGCTAAGTTTAGATAGTTGCGAACGCAGCGGAAGGAGGCGCGCCTCCGCGCAAGTGGAGCTTACTATGAAACCGTGCTCGGCTTGTGAGTGTGTGTGTGTGTGTGCGTGCGTGCGTGCGTGTCTGTGTTCACTGCCTGCCTGCAGCTCCTCTGAGATAAGTAAATGTCCAATTTAGACGTACCATACATCAAATGAAAGGTCTTTGAAAACTGAACACACCTGTCAAGGTTGCGTTTACGCCCGCCCCTTCCCCCGGAAGCCACGCCCCAGAGAAGGCTCCTAAAAACTCCCCATTGAAACCCCATGTTAAATGAAAAGTGCCCGAATCGCTCCGAAACTTTTTCTATCCCCCCTAAGTGGGGGTCTACGAACAAATACTTCGGGCTTGGATTTTGGCCCCCGCCCCCCGGAAGTGGGTGAAACAGGCACTTCAAACACTTTGTTGAATTGTTCAAAAACATTCAAAGTTTTTTTTTAGTGAATTTGTATTTTTCTAAGATGCTCCTTTTAACGCAGATTTTTTTTGTATTTTTTTTTTATTTTTTCATTGGTTACTTTTTTTTTAATCTTTTTTTTTCATATATATATTTTTTTTTTTGCGTTCGCTTCCCGCGTTCGCGCGTCTTACTTGTATAGACCAGGGGTCTTCGACATTTTCAGGCCAAGGACCCCCTAGCTGAGAGAGCGATGAAGCAGGGACCCCTCTATATTGTATAAAATTGCGTTTCTGATTATACTTTTTTTTTTTACTTGGTCTGCTCTTTTTTCCCTCTACACCTACACCTTTTTTGCCAAAATAGCCGATCTACAAGCTCACAACGCCTCGCAGCGCGAGGCGTTGTGAGCTTGTAGATCTGCTATTTTCAAACATTTTAGTACTTTTACTTTTGGTACTTTAAATACATTTTGATACCAATACTTTTGTAGGCCTACTTTTACTCAAGTAAAGTTTGAATTCCAGACTTTTACTTGTAACCGAGTACTTCTACATTGCAGTACTGTTACTTTTGGTGTGTGGGTAATACTATATTTTGTAATAATAATCTAAATCTACAAAGTAACTAGTAACTCAAGATTTCAAATAATTGTAGTGGAGTAAATGTACAATATTTGGATCTGAGATGTAGTGGAGTAGAAGTACTGGAAATTGGAAATACTCAAGTAAAGTACAAATACCTCAAAATGGTACTTAACTCTTTCACTGCCACACTTATTTCAGACTGTGTCGTCCCAGTGCCAGGAAAAAGGTGCATTTTTCCTCCGTTTGTTTTTTAACATTGAAGTGAATGTAGCAGCAATTTTTTGGATAGCCTTATCTCCTAGTTCCTTTGAGATAACCCAAAAAAAAAAAAAAAAAAAAAAAAAATATATATATATATATATATATATATATATATATATATATATATATATAATAATAATAATAATAATAATAATAATATTTTCGTCTTTCCGTCATTGGCCATGATAGCCATAGAGCCATCGGACGGGAATTCCCGTTTTTGGCAGTTAAAGAGTTAAGGACAGAACTTAAGTAAATCTACTTAGTTACTTTCCACCACTGGTGGTGAAGATAGAGGTACATAGTTCCACTGTCTATGGTCATGTCCAAGACTGGAGGAGTTTTGGAGGTATAGGTTGGGCAGGAAATATAGAGGATCTTGATAATTAATGTTGTACCATTCTTTCTGCTTGGCCTCTATCCAGCGGTACACCGTATAAGGCGCAAGGAACGAATGTTTATAGATATCGGTCTTTTACAAGCTAACCGAGTAATAGCATTAACCTGGAAGAGGCCGGACAAACCGAGCATTGCAATGTGGTTCAAGGAACTGGCTTTATGTCTACCTCTGGAAAAACAATAATTACATATATTCTTAAGGACAAACAAGGTATGTTTCAGGATACAATATATCATACATAATAAAGTCACGTTTAATGGAAGCACCTGGAGAGGAGGAGTGCCAATGTTGTTATTTTCATTACTGTATGTGTGTTCCTTTTGTTGTTATTTTGTGTGATCGTCTTGTAATGTTTAATGTAATTGCCAATTTTGTTTTCTGCATTGTAATGTAATGTTGTAATGTTGTTTAGAAAAAGAAAAAATCAATAAATATATTGTTGAATTTTCTTTTAATTTTTTCTGAAAAGTAACAGTTTTGAACATGATGAGGTTTCCACCCGACATGAGACGATAAGCAAAACACAGTGTGTTTGTTACGACAATAACAGCATTACGCTGTTATCAACCCAATGTAAACAGTTTTATCAGTACACTATAACCACACCCTGCGTTGATAGTGGGGATAGGATACCCTGATTAAATTATGATACAGTCTCTCAGGGTCCATGTGGTTATAACTCTCCAGACTGCTGACATGACCTCCAAATCCTAAGACTCTTAACCCATTAAGACCAAGAAAGAATCTGTGTCATCTTTTGATTTCTTTGGCTATTCAAAAATAGCAGATCTACAAGCTCGATCTGCTATCTTTGAAAAATTGCGAACAATTTTGTGCAAATCTTTGAATATATATATATATATATATATATATATATATATATATATATATATATATATATATATATATATATATATATATATATATATATATATAAAGACAAACATCTGTAACTCAAATCTTTGCTTCTGGGGGATTCTACAAATGTCTTCTCAATCCTAACAGTTTTTTGGAAAAAAAACATGTTTCTATAGGTTCTCAAACTTTTTCATGTCAAGGACCCCCAAAATTATATGTATTTGGGCGGTGACCCCCATCTCAAAATATTTTGTTCCAGGGACCCCCCCAGAAGCAAAGATTGGAGTTACAAATGTTCCCTTTCAAAATATATATACTCAAAGATGTGCACAAATGTTCAAGATTTTTCAAAAATAGCAGATCTACAAGCTCATAGCGCGGCACCGAGTGCCGCGCTATGAGCTTGTCTGTTATTTTTGAACAGCCAAAGTATACAATATGGATAAAGTGGTTAAACAGATATGCGTTCCCGGTTTGAACGGGTTAAGAGGGAAGGTTATATCTAGATTATACGGGGCACATGTTCTGCCATGACACGTGCAAAAACCTTGAGAAAGGGGAAAGCTGTGCTCTCTGCACAGCTGAGTTGCCCTTTGTGGTCCGGGCTCATTGAAGACTCCCTCGGTGGAGCAGACAGAAGGTAGACAGAAGGTGGAGGTTTTCGCTCCTTTCAGGGCAAAGCACAAAGGCTTACATTACGTAGATGGTTTCTACTATCGTTTCACAGGGGCCTATTCTTTCCTGTGGAGAGAGCCCTGCGCTTTCACTACCATAACTGTTCTCAGAGTCCTGGGTCACCTTGCTATTCTAACTTTAAAGCTGCAATCCAGGAACATATTTTAATGGATACAACCAGTGGTGTAAAGTAACTAAGTACATTTACTCAAGTACTGTACTTAAGTAAATTTGTTAGGTACTTTTACTTTACTGGAGTATTTCAGTTGTTCAATACTTTTACTTCTACTCTACCTTTCAGAGGCAAATATTGTACTTTTACTCCACCACAATTGTTTAAAAACTTTAGTTACTAGTTACTTTGCAGATATAAATTATTATATTATAAAACATACATTAACCACTTTAGCCCTGTTTTATATATAACCTATTTGAAAATAGCAGATCTATGCGACGCGTTGTGAGCTTGTAGATCTGCTATTTTCAAACATTTTAGTACTTTTACTTTTGGTACTTTAAGTATATTTTGAATACTTTTGTACTTTTACTCAAGTAACATTTTGAACACTGGCCGTTTACTTGTAACAGACTATTTCTACATTGCAGCATTGCTTAAGTAGAAAATGTGAGTACTTTTTCCACCACTGGATACAACTGCGTTCTCCCTACTCTTTTAACATTTTAACCGTATTCATTATTTTAGGGCTGTTCTTACTGTTATTTACCCATAGTCGGCTATTAGACGTCCATCTAACAGTGATTGTTTTTTCAATGATTAGCATTTTTTTAAGTGTCTATATATAGACCGTCTCTATATAGCCGTTGAAATGACGTTTCAACGTCTAGGCTTAGTGATTTTACCCCTAGCCGTTTAGACGTATTTTAGATGTCATGTTTATATGTCGTGTGTTATAGAGCACTCCCAACCTTTTTCACAGTGTATGTAAGTGACAATAAAATCTCTCTCTCTCTCTCTCTCTCTCTCTCTCTCTCTCTCTCTCTCTCTCTCTCTCTCTCTCTCTCTCATCTCTCTTCTCTCCTCTCTCTCTCTCTCTCTCTCTCTCTCCTCTCTCTCTCTCTCCTCTTCCATCTCTCTCTCTCTCTCTCTCATCTCTCTCTCTCCTCTCTCTCTCTCTCCTCTCTCTCATCTCTCTTCTCTCTCTCTCCTGTCGCAGAGAGAGAGAGAGACTCATGTGAGACTTCACAACTTCACGAAACCTCGTCAGGGAACTACTAAGCTCGCCGCCAACGACATTATACCTCACGTGGAAACGGCCCTGTCAACTTAACTCAACCATCACCATTAGTCAAGCCCGACGAGTAATTCAGCTTATCCCCATTACGCACCAAGACAACAATATGGCACGGGGAACAGCATTAGGCGCTGGGGGGGGGGGGGGGGGGGGTGGTTGAGGGGGGGTTGGGGGGGGTTGATGAAGTAAGAGCTCAAAACGAAGAGACGGGAGATTGGATTTGAACAAGTGCGCTTGCTCTCCCCCTGTCCTG
>NC_137604.1:21335572-21411832 GCF_963280865.1 Gymnoscopelus braueri
CAAGTGCCGCTCCCTTGTCCTGGGGGCATTGAGGGGGGGATGCTCTGCAAGCAGATAGGTGGAAGGGGCTGCGCATAATGATGAGAGACACTTAGTTTCCCCTGCTGTTCAGATTTATGGGCTCTAAGGCTCTGTTACGATCATTAGGGGAATTGTTGGAGGAGTAGGGGAATGGGGGGGGTGGGGGGGGGGGGGGGGGGGCGAGACTATATGGATAGCGGGGGGGAGGAGGAGGAGGAGGTGGAGATTGTACACCGAGTGTTTTTTTTTCTGGTAACACAGCACTTTTGAACCATAAATCTTTGATCCTCCCCCCTTTTCCCCCTATTTGTGCAATGGCATTTTATAATGAAACGCTCCTCTATAATTTCACACTCCAATTAGTAAATTACGGATGTTTGTCCTAAAATGTGAGTCTTGGCGGTGATATTAAACAAACAGGTTATATCCTGAGGGAATGTGAGAAAAAAAGGAAAAAAAGAAAGATCCCCCCCCCTCCCTCTAGTAAATATGTTTGAAAAACATGAGCTTACAGCAGAGTGTTTGGTGATATTACATCACAAGCTCTGTTGTTTCTACAGTATTAGTTATTTATCGCAAGGGACATTTTTGTGATGTTCTATAATCATCATACCCCGTTTGAAGATGTACATAGTTTCTATTGTCATGTTATATTCAGATGTCTCTTTGACCTGCTGGTCTGTGGTTGACATGGAACATCATCATGAATGTAAAATGTTGCGCAGTTCACTTTGCATACTATAATAATAATCTGAAATCATTGTTTCGAGACTAGATCAAATGTGATGTTACCAGTGGTGTAAAGTAACTAAGTACATGTACTCAATACTGTCTACTTAAGTGCAATTAAGTGCATTTTTACTTTACTGGAGTATTTCTAATTTTCAGTACTTTTTCTTCTACATCTCAGAGGCAAATATTGTAGTTTTGCTCCACTACAATTATTTGAAAACTTTAGTTACTAGTTACTTTGCAATTATCAATTATTATATTATAAAACATACATTAACCACTTTAGCCCTATTTTATAGGCTATTTGAAAATAGCCGATCTACAAGCTCACAACGCTGTGAGCTTGTAGATCTGCTATTTCCTAACATGTTTGTACTTTTACTTTAAGTACATTTTGATACCTATACTTTTGTACTTTTACTAAAGTACATTTTGAATTCCGGACTTTTACTTGTAACAGAGTATTTCTATATTGCAGTATTGATACTTTTACTTAAGTAAAATATCTGAGTACTTTTCCAACACTGATGATGTAACAAAATAATTGGATGGTGATACACTTCACTCATCAGTCATTGATGACTTCAGAGCTGTTGATACTAAACATTTTAGTAATGGTTAGTTGGCAGCAAATGGACCCTCACGGACCATTTGTACACTCTCAGAGTTATAGGGTCCTTCAAATTAAAACAGGTTTGAGAATGAACTGTTCTATTCTCTGCTTACACTAAAGAACCAACAGGGAATAATATTATCTACTGCTTGTTTGTACAAACACACCATATCTCAGAAGGGACTGCTATATTATACTTCCTAAAGGGAAAAACAACTCAGAGATTTGTTTTATCACAGTCACGCTGTATTTTTAACTCCCCTGAGAGGATGCACGCCTGATGGTCCCTTGTTTAAAAGAGATGGGAGTCTCTAATCAAAACTAGAAACATTTTACTCAGTAGAGCACATATACCACCGTCAACAATATGCCTTTTTCCACCTTAGATATAGTCAGTCCTATCAGCAATCTAAATGCAATGCAGGGGCTAAAACAGTGGAGAAAACAGCTGCTAACAAACCTGCAATTCCTGCTTTGAAAACAAATCCTGATACAATCCCAATATGAAGGACCATCCTTAACGGCTTTGTGTTGGTTCTGCAATGTTGTTATTTTTCCAACTGCTCAAGGATACAGAGCATTCTCACAAAGTTTGATTGATTGAACGTGTTATTGAAAATGCATTCAAAAGTATAAAAGCACAAACAAGTTTCCTTTAAGTTTCATGAAAATCCAGCCCCTGGCATATTCACTGCCAGGGGTATTGGCTAAACAGGCTGTAGCTTAATTCTGCCAGCATTTTTAAGCATTCTGACTAATCTTTCAAGAACCACAGAATATTTATCTTCAGTATGATCGATCCCCTGATGGTTGCTAATCACGGAGGGTTTCACTGTGCTTCCGTGAAAAAATTATGGAAAAAGAATGACCTCCCGTTTGCTTATTATACCCAGTTGAAAATAGCATCTTTCGCCAAAAATGCATACAAACACAGGGGCTGAGATACAGAATAATTTCCCAAATACTTTAACCAGGAAGTGAATGGAGCATTACATTTTTCGATCACGTTATCTCCTGGTTCTGTGTGACGGCGATGGCCGTCAATGGCGGTGAACAGGTGGATTTTAAATGACGGAGATCTCCGTCAACGCCAGTGAATGTGTTAATATACAGACCTTGCCCTTGATTGTGACCTGGCCCATTGACCTTTCTGAGCCAAAAGTTGTTCATCTACCTGGGGCGGCCTACTGATCATTTCCTCCAAGTTTCATGACAATCCCAGCATCAGTTCTCAAGTTATTTTGCTAACAGACAGACAAACAGAATGGGGCAAACACATAAACCTCAACTGTGCGGGAAAATGTACACAAATTAATTTGAAATAGTCGTACAGCCTTCCTTTCCAACAGCAAGCTGTGGCACAAGAGCAAGTTTGTTCACGTGAATCTCAGACCTCACGTGGCCAGTCCGTGATGTCAGTCACAGGTGTATATGACTCCAAATGTGGGCAAGCAGCCCATTATGAAATCATGATCAGATTCTTCCTGCAGTTTGTTAGATTGGCCCCAAACAAACACACAGACGGACAGACACACGGCTTGCCTCCAACAGAGCTACGCCGTAAAGACGTGACTATAGCCCACCACAACCGCTATATACACAGTAAAAATCCAGTGCCATTTCATCCATTTGTAAAGGCCCGTTCATAGTCCCTAGATGGGTCTAAAACGTACGTCAGGGGGTGAGGGATTCCGTCCGTTCTTTACGGACGCATGCATAGTCGCTCACGTTATTTAGGGGTTATTTTATTTATTTTAAAGTGTACAGGCGTAATACACCTATCATCCACTAGATGGCCACTAGTATGTACCGCCGTACCCATAATGTTGCCATGTCTACTTATTATAAGCGACTTTGGGCTTATTTTTCTGTAAAGTTGCTTGTAAACAAACAAGCAATTTTGTATTGGTGGTTGCGGTTTTATTTGGGCTTGTTTCTAAAGTGTAGTTGCTTATTTGGGCCAATTATTATTTAAACCAGTGATTCTCAAACATATATTGTAGATCTGCTATATCCTAGTCGATTCTTTTGGGCTTGTTTTCATAGACCTGGTTGCTTATTTCTCTCACAAAACCTGGCAACACAGCCAGCTGCTGGCATCAGCGCAGCTAACAACATGAAGCTACCATTGTAGCATCTAGCCAAAACAACGCAATAAAAGACACAAACTAGTCCACAAACTAGACAAAAACAATGGTTGTCTACAAAACGTGAGTTTCGACCCCTACTGCACTGTGCTATATATGCTATATATTGTCACAGACGTGGATCGACGGGTCTATACTTAAGTACATTTACTCAAGTACTTCCACCAACCAACGTGGGTCTTTTTTTGGAGAAAAACTTGTTTTCCTTATACTGCCAACGGGTTCCACTGGTACTACAGCCAACGTACAAACGAACGTACGTCGGCCTGACGGTGAATGTTGACTGCACGGACGGAAATCCTGGAGCCGTAAGTGACGGAGGGGGAGACAAAAACGACGACGCAAGGAGCGCTGGCGCTAGTTACGTATCCTTACGTCCGACTATGAATGATACTTAACTCTCAGGATTAAATTCAGACTGAGGATTTTACTTTGTACACTTTATGAGCTCTCCGTGAAGGACCTGAAGTGATGCTGTCAATTCACCCCCCCCCTTTTCCCCCTCCCTCCATGCCGGGAAACTCTTGGGAAAGATGGCTCTGACATCCACACGCTCATCCCCAATCGCTATATAAAGTAAATGTCATCATGGCCTAGCGGGGCCAGAGATACACACCCTGATTCCTCACTGTAACAAATGAGCACATCGCCCGAGCACCATGCAGCCCCACTATGCTGGCAAAGCCCACGGTACGAGAGAGTGAACGAGTGAAACAAAATTGTCAGACCTCCGTCGCTATAGGCTAATGGGGGTGACGCGTATACAAACGTTATAAAAGTGTCTTCTCTCGCGCTCGTCTCGATGATGAAAGCGAATGAGTGCTATTCACAGAAGTGTTTTTTTTTTATCCATTAAGACCGGGAACGCATCTGGTGTCATTTTTTAGATTTCTTTGGGCTATTCAAAAATAGCAGATTTACAAGCTCATAGCGCGGCACTCGGTGCCGCGCTATGAGCTTCTTTACAAACATTCGCTTTTAAAAAGTATACATTCAAAGATTTGTACACACTTTCCATAATTGTAAAAAAAAAAGAATCACACCCTGTGTGAAGTGGGCGGTGTCTTGCTAGCTAATCACAATACTGAATGGAGTCAACCAATCATGTACAAAAAATAAATACATTTATTGAAACACTCTTTATGATGGACAAAAACATAACTTAAAAAAAAACAAATTTATGTTTTTTTTAAAGTTATGGTTTCTTATATAGGGCTATGCACATGTGTCATGTGACACTGGCCAATCACAGTCCTGAATAGACTGTGATTGGCCAATCACGGTGCAGGGTTAGGCGGGGTACATTTTTGGCCTATCACAGCGCAGGATTTGTTGTACAAATATCCAAACCTCACTTATAGGGGCGGTTTCACCGCCCAAAAATAGCAGATCTACAAGCTCATAGCGCGGCACTCGGTGCCGCGCTATGAGCTTGTATATCTGCAATTTTTGAATAGCCCAAAGAAATCTTAAAATGACACAGATGCGTTCCCGGTCTTAACTCATTCAGTGCCATTGACATCACCGACGTCACGTTTTTATAAGCCCAGAGTACCAATGACGTCACACGTCATATTAAAAAAATTTTTTTTCAGAACCCAAGATATGATGATTTGAAGATTTGCTGCTCCATTCACTTCTTGTTTAACTTCTTACTGAAAAAGGCTGTATCTCGGCTCCTAAGCACATTTTTTTAAAATGTATTTTTGGCCTTGGCACAGGGGTGATAAAGCCAGAAATAAGTTTGGCACTGGTTAAACCACTGTGTTCGGATGGGGGGGGGTCGATTCGGCAGGGAATAGTCTACGGGGTCCCGCTGCAAAAAACGGACAAACAAGCTGACAAACACTAGTTATCAGCCTAGCAAAACGGAGCACGTCAAGGCAGATCTTTCTCCGCAGCGACAGGAATAAGTTATTGAATGAATGCGAGTTCGCACGCGGCCCATCAATCTCCATTTGTCCTCATTTCGTTGGTTCATTTTCTTTTCCCCCTCCCCTAGCTGTCCCTTACTTCCCACGGTACTTTACTTGCCGTGGTACATTTCGGTCGCTCTCTCGTTCTCCCTTCTCACACAGTTAGACGTGCTCACACACTAAGACACACACACACGCACACGCCCGCACAGAATGATTTTGCTGCTGTCAGGCAGAGATCTTGTAACTCAATTTTTCAACATTTTATGTTTTTTCGTAAATGAACTCTTGTACTGTAATTCATCGTACAAGAGTGGCACGCTCACAGAATTAAACACTTTAACTTTGACTTTCATCATGTTTCAAATGTAGCGAAAACAGCTGGTCTACAAGCTCACTTGCGAGCTATATTCGCTATATTTGAAACGTGACGAAAGTCAAAGTCGGCGTTCGGGTGGCGCAGGGGTAAAGTCCCTGCCCACCACCACGGAGGTTGTGGGTTCAAATCCACCGTGTTGTTCGGGGGAGGGAAGCCGAGCGGGCAGTGTCACTGCGCGTACTCCTGCGGCACCTGGCTGTCAGCGGGGAGAGTTGGCCCGGGAGGAGTAGCAACTTAGGCGCTACATCCTTACGGTGGGGGCTCCTCACTGGCAGGTGAGTCAGTGGGATACGACAGCAGTGACAGCACAGAAATGTGTGTGGGGAGGAGTCAAATGGCATAACGACTAAATTGGGGAGACAAAGGGGGTAAAAAATGATTGGCTACTCTAAAATAAAGAAGAAAGAAAGAAAGCTATAGTGGTTAAGTCTGTGGGTTTTATAGATATAAATCCATGTCCTTAACCCATTAAAACCGGGAAAGCGGTGTCATTGTAGAGTTTTTGCGTTGGCTATTAAAAAATCTGCTATTTTTGAACATTTTTGAAAAATCTTGAAAGTGTGAGAACTGCTGATTTAGGAGGCATTTTGTAGAATGGGCCTCAGGTCTTAATGGGTTAAAAGCAACATTTTTGGACATTATACAGTGCAAGGTTTTCCGCCTGACAGCGGACGACGGGCTCGTCAAACCACACAGAGAGCTGTCACCCTCATGCCTCCATGACAGAGCTAAAAGATACCTGACAGCTAGGCCCTCACCGCCCTCACAGCCCTCACAGCCCGAACCAGAGCGAACCAGAGCGGGCGGCCATGTAAGTGACACGCAAAGGTTACAACAGCTGTAGAAAAATATGAAAAGGCTGTGTCGCTCGGCTGGTGAGAATTCTAAAAGGCACTCAAGAGGACACCGGGTTTTCTTCAAGGGCAAGGAGGCCGCCCTCCATTTCAAACAGAATGACAGAGAGGAACATGCAGGCTGATTCCACCATGACTGAGACCGTGGCAAGCGGGGCGCTGGGGGTCTATGATTTATTCCAAGTCGAAAACAACATCTAAAACTGTTATATGGACATGGAATTGATTCAATCATGCGATTGTGCTGCTAAGCTTGCAGAATCATGGCTTGGTGGTTATTGCTATATTTCAACTTAAGTGTGGTAATTGTATGCAATCAATCAATCAATCAATCAATCAATCAATCAATCAACATCTGTTCATGTCATCAACACCAGAGCAGGCTACTAATGCCGTACTATTATCCGAACCACACACACACAAATACACACACGCACACACGCACACACACTTGGGGGGGGCGTGGCTAGTGCCTCCCCCCCAAAAAAATGTATCTCCTGGATTCTGACAGTCCAAATGTTGGCAGCCCTGACACACACACACACACACACACACACACACATGTGCACGTGTGCGTGCACGTGCGCACACACACACACACACACACACACACACACACACACACACACACACACACACACACACACACACACACACACACACACACACAATCGCACAGTGTAGAAATGTCACGTGTCGGAAAGGTCGAGGCCGATTTAGATATATTGTAAAACATTCTTTATAAAGAATCTGACGACCTGCACAAAATCTAATTTATTGAAGCCAATAAAAAAAACTGAATATTATTAACCACACGAACCCTACTATCAATATTCTGGGCATAACAGCCAAACATACAGCGAAACTCGCCCATCAACAAGCTAGTAAATCAGCTATTTTCGGTGAAGAGATGTGTAGAGGGAAAAAAGTGCAGACCCCTGGTCAATGAAGTAAATAGGGTTTAAGTAAGTGGTTCTCAGAGTGGGGTTTGGGGACCCACAGGGCTCCTTGAGCGGGGTAGTGCATATCAAACTGGGGGTCCTTTGAAATGAAAAAGGTTTGAGAAACACTGTTTACGTGCAAGAAAATGTGTAGAAAACAACCTTTGGCAATCATATGAATTGTGAACCACAAGCTGCGGGTTCCTCGCCTCCTTTGCTTGTCTCATTGTTGGTATATCTTTGTCCTTTTCTCCTGGCAGCGGGCCACCATCTGCTGCTTCCACAATGCAAGCAACAATAAAGTCTCTGCTATTCCATTTCCCGTCAGTAACTCCATCTGTTCCCCCTCATACATCTCCTTGGCCATGTACCCTTCACCAGTGGTGGAAAGTAACTAAGTACATTTACTTAAGTACTGTACTTAAGTGCAATTTTGAGGTATTTGTACTTTACTTGAGTATTTCCAATTTCCAATACTTTTACTTCTACTCCACTACATCTCAGAGGCAAATATTGTACTTTTACTCCACTACATTTACTTGAAAACTTTAGTTACTACTTTTCAGTTATACATTATGATATAATGAAACATACATTAACCTATTTTATACCTAGGCTATTTTCAAATATTTAGTACTTTTACTTTTGGTACTTTAAGTACATTTTGATTGTACTTTTACTCAAGTAAATTTTTTATTCTGGACTTTTACTTGTAACAGAGTATTTTTTATATTGCAGTATTGGTACTTTTACTTAAGTAAAGAATTTGAGCACTTTTTCCATCACTGCCCTTCACTATTTCACTGTATCCATCACATTCCCTTTGATTTCAGAGCCATGCCCTCTGTCTCACCCCCGAAACACAGTCCAACACGTTTGCTTGGTTTTCCAATTTCTGGGCACGTCTTTTATATAGGAGAATGTATTTTCCGAAGGTTTCTAAATTCCTTTCAGAAATAGCAAAACAAGCAGATCTACAAGCTCACAATGTGATGCGTTGCGTTGTGAGCTTGTAAGATCAGTTATTTCCACTAAGACGTTCAATTTACAATTAGGTCTGCATGGTACAGTTCAGGCATTTACTGTAGCAGACGCGCTTATCCAGAGAGACTTACAAGTGCAATAAGAAGAGCAAGCATGAACCCTAGTCAATAAACAACAAACAAACAAACAGTGATTCTAGCATCTGTCTCAATCTCAATCTCTTACAACCAGTGGTGTAAAGTAACTACAGTACATTTACTCAAGTATTGTACTTAAGTACAATAGGTTAAGGTACTTTTACTTTACCGGATTATTTCTATACTTTTACTTCCACTCCACTACATCTCAGAGGCAAATTATTTACAATTATTTGAAAACTTTAGTAACTAGTTACTTTGCAGATATAAATATATTACATTATGAAACATACATTAACCACTTTAGCCCTATTTTATACCTCGGCTTTTTGAAAATAGCCGATCACAAAATAGCTGATCACAAAATAGCTGATCACAACGTGTCACTATGCGACGCGTTGTGAGCTTGTAGAGCAGCTATTTTCAAACATTTCAGTACTTTTTACTTTTGGTACTTTAAGTACATTTTGATACCAATACATTAGTACTTTTACTCAAGTAAATTTTTAACACCAGACTTTCACTTGTAACAGAGTATTTCTACATTCCAGTACTTACATTTGAGTACTTTTTCCACCACTGCTCTTAAAACATTCACTCCCTTCCCCCACCGACCCGCGGTGCCTGTTTATCCGCTTGTTTGAGTGAACCTTGTGTGTATGTGTTCTCATGCAAACGAGGTTTGCTTTGCCCCTGCGTGTGAGACCACAGCAACAACATAATGCCAATGCTCTGCGTGTCTCTCGTTAAGGTTAGCCACGCTTTCCGTGCCCTCCGGAATTGACCCGACGATGACAGCACCCCTCCGTGACCGTTTAGTCTATGATCTATTTGTATTATTAGTGTTCCCCAGCAAGCCATCCATCACCACCTGTGACTAATGACACTAATCCCTCTATCCGTAGTACACTAGCAGCCCTTAATGCCACCAGGAGACATAACAGGAGCCCACATAAACAGCCCAAGGCTGTGTTGTTGTTTGGTCCTCCCTCAAACACACTAAATAAATGTTTACCCGATCCTGGGCCCATTGTGTGGGCCGTCTTACACAATGGAACATTCTGTGTTCATCTAAAGGCGTTGTAGGTTTTGTTCCAGTTAAAGCTCTATGTTAGGAATCAGTGCAGCAACAGGGGTCTCTCGCCCATCTCTCGAGCTCTTTAGTAAACAGAAAATAGGATTTCGGGTCAGGATGCAAATTTTACTTTAAATGTTATAGTGTTCCAGTTAAAACATTTTCAACACCTCCAGTTGCACTTGTTTATCCTCAACAGGATAGAGTCTATCCTGTATGAGTTCTCTCTCCTGGATGGAAGAAATTGGTAATTATTTTCTGTTTACTAAAGAGCTGGAGAGACAGGGAGCCATCACTTACAGTACAACCCCCTTTAACTCAGAGCACACAAATGAAACTAAATGGAGGAAATTGGACTTGGAAATTCAGCTATTAGAAAGAGAAGTTCATGAACGATGCACAAGAACTTCAAATGCACACTGCAAGCATGACTAGAGTATAATACATTACTGTTAATGTTTTAGCCAAGTAAAATAGAAGTGAAAGAGAAAAAAAAAGAAACATTATGGTGCAGCCAACAGTGTTTAAATAGTATTTAACTGAATGGCTGTGTGTACCTGCGGTATTTTAATGCAGGCTAGCAAAAGTAAGGCAACATACACACCTATAGGAACATGGAATAACTGTGATAAAACTCATTGGTTTCTGATCGGACTGACTGCTGACTGAACAGATAAGGCACCAGGATGAATCAAGCATGGCTGTTGGCCTGGTCTGCACAGCAGGCTATAGCTGCACAGACTGAATCTCCATGGTAAATGATGTGCCACTGCTTTCAAGAAACCCAGACACGGTTAAATTCAGCCAGGTTGACTGGAAAATCCAGGCTTAATCTCCTATACCTATAGGTTCAGTGAAATGGGACCACTTAAACCCTATACTTTGATGCATGACACATAGCGAAAATAGCCGACCTACAACAAGCTCACCACTGCTATTTTCACTGAATAATTACCAATTTTCAGCAAATGTTTGCCTAGGGTTAGGTTTTTTTTTCTTTCTTTTTTGTAGGGTATAGAATATCCCTCTGTATTAGGAGATGTGTGCACAATATAGAAGAGAGAAAAAACATAACCTTTTGTATAATTATATATACTAGTCCAGGGGTCTTAGCCAAGGACCCCTTAGCTGAGAGAGAGATGAAGCAGGGACCCCGCACTACATACCGTATACAATTGTGTTGCAGATTAAACATTTTCATAGATTTCTTAGGCAGTTTTATAGACTTTCACAGCACTATCATCAGTGTATGTTGGAATTGGATTATTGTGTATTTTCAGACATTTAACCACTTGAACCGTCAATACTTAGTCTGCTCTTTTTTCCCCTCTACACCAAACCTCTTTGCCAAAAATAGCCGATCTACAAGCTCACAACGCCTCGCAGCGCGAGGCGTCGTGAGCTTGTAGATCTGCTATGTTTGGCTAATGTTCCACTCAGAATAGGGATGCTTGGGTTCAAGTGGTTAATGTAAAAAATATGATCCTATCGCACAAATAATTGGCAGCTAGCCCCCTGTAGTAACTCTGAGGATCCCCTAGGGGTCCCGGACCCCCTGTTGAAGACACCTGTACTAGTCCATACCCGGGGATGTGTGCAGTCAACGTATTAACAGACTTTGGGTTATGATGCTGTGCTGTACAGCAATAGTTCCAGACCTTTTTGGACGACCCCTTCCAAGGTACCCTCATCATTCCTTGAGGGGGTTCCAAATGGCCCCTTACGGGTGTGTAACTCTGAGAGTGTACAAATGGAACCAAATGGACCCGTAAGGGTCCATTTGGTTCCATTTGTACACTCTCAGAGTTATGGGGGTCCACTGTGCTACACTAAATGGAACAGAGCCTTAATTAGTATCATTGGTAAAACCTGTGATGATCCAATATGGCTGCTGTGCATAGAGGCTATTGCTACATGCAGCCACTGAGGAGAACCGGGCAGAACAGAGAGATTTTTAGGACAGAGGTTTTTGAGGACAAAGGTTTGTAGAATTATAGGAGGATTGCAATAATACTGTGTGGTTGTCACACCTGTCTCAGCACAACACTGTTTGGGAACCACTGCGGTAAAGATGACCTGACCCTGAACTTCCTGGAAGTCAAGAATGATTATTTTTCAGGTTAGCTTAAGAAGCCTGAAAGCCCTTATTCTCACTTGACATGCTGTGCAAAGATGTCGTCTGTTTTGTTCCTGCTTCTGAAGTGAAAGTTTGGGTTATTTGCTGCTGTGGTAGATAGCTGGTATTTGGGCTTCAAAGGGAATGCGACGAGATGGAATTTCAACGTGTCAGTGTGTTCGGCTTCTGTTTGTGTGTGGTACAGTATATGGAGTTCACAAGACGGGCAGAATAATAGGCCTTCTAAGTCAGTGTGTTTGTGTAGAAGACATCTGTTGAGAGGCATGTTGGTGCTGTAAGTCACTGCAGTATTGATGACTCTCACAAAATAATGGTACGGGTAAGTTTACGAAATCTAGACCACTAGACCATACCCGTTGGGGGAAATGAGCACCCAAAGTATGATTTTGGGGACGGATTCAATTGATGTGGTGTCATAATCAAACTTATACACGGCTTGGTTGAATGCTTGATTCTGATTGGTCAATCATCGGTCATTATTTCTGGATAATGACCGATGAGCTCTATAACGGACCGCTGTCTAATCAGAGACTCAGAACACCTGCTCATGTCAACCTGCGCTGCTGGGTTTTATGCTTTAATCAACATGACAACCATGTAAACAAACAAACAATGTCATTACAACTAAACATTGCTCTCAAGAATGTTTTTGAAAACATTTGAAGTGAGAAATAGACGACGCAATAACCGAAAAGTGATTCTATTTGATCCACTGCACTTCCTTGTTTATCGTGGCGCAACAACGGGGGAATACCAAAACGCTCGCCCCAAAACACAGTCCCCCGGGGCAAATCGGCGGTATATAGAATCTACTTTCTACTGTACTTAAAGAAGCTTCAACTTTCAAAATCTGCATTGAAAAAAGACAGAGTACCGATGCTAAAAATGTTCATCGCTACCCTGCTTTAACCAATTTATCCGGAACGCATCTCAATGCACCGAGTGCCGCGCTATGAGCTTGTATATCTGCTATTTTTGAAAAATCGTGAAAATCTTCGAATATATATATTTTTAAGCGAACATTTTTACTCAAATCTTTGCTTCTGGGGGTGCCTGGGACAAAATATTTTACAAATGTTCGCTTTAAAAAATGTATATTTAAAGATTTGCACAAATGACAGAGATGCGCCCCTGGATTGAATGGCTTAAGAAGATGCTAAACACGGCACATCTCAAAGCCTTATATATTTCCAATTGCTTTTTACACTGTATGGCTTTGAAGCAAATGGGTTGGGTCTCTCCCATGGGGGAACTAAATGACTGTATAGCCTGACGACTTCAGACAAGATGCCCTAACATCCAGTCAAGCAGGATTTGAAAAAAGGTTCAAATGACCCTATGTCTACCCTCTATGTGTAACAGTGTTTCTTCTCTAGTGCAGGCGGTTTACATTAATTACTCATTTGATGGAGTTAATGGCCTTATGTACAGACGCTAAGTGAGGACTGCTACATCAATGAGTAATAGTCTTCATGTAGTGTCAAGGATACAGCCTATTGGCGGTTACACACCGGCGAATATGCGAATATACGCAAAATTCGGACTCGTTCCGAATAATTAAAAGACGCTTTTTTCGCTCCGCGAAACTGGTGTGGAAGCTTGCATTGACTTTATAAGGTTTTAAAAGAAAACGTATTATTCACATGAAAAAAATCGCCCCGGTGTGTAAGGACCTTATGAGTTACAAAGCTAAACCTTTTTTTTCTATTTAGTCAAGGAAAAGACACCACAAGCACCACAAATGCAAAACAAGCATTTGTGGTACTGGTTTGTGGTACATTTGTGGTACCCCGGTTACCCTCGATAAAAGCAGAGCTTGCATGGGTTCAATTCCCGGGAGCGGTGCCTCCGGCTTGACCAGATGTTCCAAATAATTTGCCTTGATGCTCCACTAGCAACTCCTAGTGGCTGGTCGGGACGCCTCTGCTTACCAATCAGTTGTGTAGAGTAATTAAGTACATTTACTCAAGTACTGTACTTAAGTAAAATGTTGAGGTATTTTTTTCTTTAGTGGAGTATTGCCAATGTTCAATACTTTTACTTCTACTCCACTACATCTCTGAGGAAAATATTGTACTTTTACTCCACTACAATTATTTGAAAACTTTAGTTACTTGATACTTTGCAGATATACATTATTATATTATTTAAAAAAAAAGTATCCATAGGCTATTTGAAAATAGCCGATCTACAAGCTCAAAACGTGTCGCATCGCGGCGCGTTGTGAGCTTGTAGATCTGATTTTTAACTTTTTGTACTTTTACTAAAGTATAATTTTGAACACAGGACTTTTACTTGTAAGGGCACGCTCCCACTGCACTTTTATTTTACCTCTGGGATGGAATCTGCCAATGCTTTGTCAATGCAAAAGCGTGGATTCTCCAGAAAAATGCGCAAGACCATGAATCCATGCATTTGCATAGACAAAGCATTGGCAGATTCCGTCTCAGAGGTAAAATAAAAGTGTGGTGGGACCGTGCCCTAACAGAGTATTTCTACATTGCGGTATTGATACCTTTAGTCAAGTAAAAAAAATTAAATACTTTTTCCACCACTGTTACCAATACATCTGGGGACATCTAAATGTAATGTATATAGGGCAGTTATACCATCCCAATAGGAAGGACCACCAAAAAGATGTGAGACTGTTTCAGTGGCCGAGATAGTGTGAACCTCTGCATGCATCACACTCTCCAGGTGAGACTCCTCACTGTCAAGTGAAAAGCAGTGGCTGGCATCTCCACGTGTATCAAGGGGTGCTGCGTGCATGTGGTTGTCTACACCCTCCCCCAGGCCAACAGTGTGGATTTGGCAGCCAAAAGGGACCACAGTGTACAAGGGAGAATTGAGATAAAACGAAGAAGGATTAAAAAAGAAGACACGCAGCTCTTCTTAGTTGCTGGTCTTGGCTTGCCCCTTGGCGTCTGTAGAAAGTATGTACTGTACTGTAGCTCTACCAGCTGCTAGTTGTAAAGGAGCATATTAAAGGCTTATTTCTGCTACAGTAACTAAACTGAAGAAATTATGTTGAGTTGAGGGAGAGCAGTGCCAAATACACCATCACTGTAATCTTCTATTACAGTAATGAAGTTGACTAAAGGGCTCACAGTTTTAGGGGAGTAGTTGTGGAGAGAGGACGGGTGACACATATTGTACACACAGTAGCATGGGATGGATGGAAGACTAATTACCAGTGGTGTAAAGTAACTAAGTACATTTACTCAAGTACTGTACTTAAGTACAAGTTTGAGGTACTTTTACTTTAGTGGAGTATTGCCAATTTTCAATACTTTTACTTCTACTCCACTACATCTCTGAAAATATTGTACTTTTACTACACTTTACAGATATACATTATTATATTATAAAACATACATTAACCACTTTAGCCCTATTTTATATAGCTATTTGAAAATAGCAGATCTACAAGCTCACAGCTTGTAGATCTGCTATTTTCATTAACATTTTAGTACTTTTACTTTTGGTACTTTAAGTATATTTTGATGCCAATAATGTTGTACTTTTAATCAAGTAGCATTTTGAACACAGGCCTTTTACTTTTACTCAAGTAAAAAATGTGAGTACTTTTTCCACCACTGTAATTAACCATGCCACACTTTAGTCTCATGGTGCCAATGTGCATCTTTCAAATATTGAGGGTTAGCACACTGCAGAATGGTGACAGGTGCCATGCTCATTCCTCGGACCAGCAGGCTCCGAGACAACTACTCTCCCCCAGGCAACCATGGTTTATCAACAATTTACACAAAATAAGGCCTGGTGCCTGTCTGTAATTTTTTTTTACTTAAGTAAAAGTATCAATACTGCAATGTAGAAGATCTGTTACAAGTAAAATTCCGGAATTCAGAATGTACTTGAGTAAAAGTACAACAGTATTGGTATCAAAATGTACTTAAAGTACCAAAAGTAAAACTAAAATATTGGAAAATAGCAGACCTACAATCTTGTAGATCGGCTATTTTCAAATAGCCTATGTATAAAATAGGGCTAAACACACACACACACACACACACACGCACACACACGCACACACACGCACACACACGCACACACGCACATCTTGAAAATATGCTATTGTGGTGGTATACGACACAGCCGCGCACGATGAAGTAAATTTGTCTCAACACTAACGAGTTACAGTAACAGAACAAAGTGACACTGTTGTTTCATGAGGCGACACATAGACCGTGATTCATTAGATTTGTTATTCAACCAGCGTATGGACCCCGTCGGCACACAGGCCCCTAATTATCTATGTAATATGCCAATAAGATCAGAGGAGCCTTCCCAGACTACTGGCTGTAGTCCAGAGTTGTGTTAGCCAGGCTATAAAAATTGACCAATAAGGGTGAATTAACACTCCAGGTTCAGCTGTGTACATTTCTCCCCATCCAGACTGTTCTGGGATTTTGAACCAGACATCCTCCAGTAACCTACAAGCTTGATTCCTCTGACCATAGTCTCTTCAACACTCCGAAACAACACCACTGGGCTTTAATGCAGTGGTGTTTAATGAAGTAACGTAGTACATTTACTCAAGTACTGTACTTAAGTACACTTTTAATTTTACTGGAGTATTTCCCAGTTTCAGTACTTTTACTTCTACTCCACTACATCTCAGAGGCAAATCTGGTACTTTGACTCCACTACAATTATTTGAAAACTTTAGTTACTAGTTACTTTTCAGATATAAATTATGATATTATGAAACATACATTAACCACTTTAGCCCTATTGATGAGCTTGTAGATCTTCTATGTTCAAACATTTTAGTACTTTTACTTTTTGTACTTTAAGTACATTTTGATGCCAATACTTTTGTACTTTTACTCAAGTACATTTTTAATTCTGGACTTTTACTTGTAACAGAGTATTTCTATATTGCAGCATTGGTACTTCTACTTAAGTAAAGCATTTGAGTACTTTTCCACCACTGCTTTAATGTAATAATCCATTTTAATTTAAAATAATGAGATGCTTCCGTGAGCATATCAACCTTTTTCTATCAAAATATATAATGTTTTTTCCCAATATGTTTTCAATCAGTTTCAACCACTTTAAACCCTGTACTTCATAGACCAAAGTCTTCGTAGATCTACAAGCGTCATAGATCTACAAGCTCACAACGTGTCGCAATGCGACACGTTGTGAGCTTGTAGATTGGCAATTTTTTGCCGTGAGCGTTTGCCCCAGAATAGGGACGCTAGGGTCCATGATGTGTTTAAAGCAGGATCTTATAAGTATTCATAACTCCAGGTACAAAATGAATGCGTTTAATGCATTGACCCATTTTTGGGTGTAAAGAATTACCTGCATACCCTATTCCCACATCCACACCTGAAAAATGTGAGGGGTGAAATGAAGTCACCACCAGGGACTAGTTTCTTAGTTTCTGGATCAAGCAGATATTGATCTTTTTTTCCAAGGCGTTTTTTTTCTTCTCCTGAGGGCCATCATCTTCCTCTTCATCATCTTCCTCTGATATGCATGGACCCTGTTGCCATTTGCAGTTTGTTTGTTTGTTTGTTTGTTTATTTATTTAATTTATTTAACCCATTAAGACCTGGAACGCGTCTGTTAGCAGATCTACAAGCTCATAGCGTGGCACCGAGTGCCGCTCTACGAGCTTGTAGATCTGCTATTTTTGAAAAATAGAGAAAATGTATGCAAATTAATATATTTATAATCTTTTAAAGCGAACATTTTTAACTCAAATCTTTGCTTCTTGGGGTCCCTGGAACAACATATTTTGAGATGGGGGTCGGCGGCCAAATACATATCATTTTGGGGGGTCCTTGACATGAAAAAGTTTGAGAACCACTGATATAGAAACATACATTTTTCAGAAAACTGTTAGGATTTAGAAGACATTAGTAAGAATCGGCCTCAGGTCTTAAATGGGTTAAATGGGATCACAGTTTGTTTCTCTTTCTATAGACGAATCCACAGACGCGCTGCCTGTAGCTGCCTGTAGCTGCCTGTAGGTGGCCATTGCTGCGGTGTCGCGGTGCGGAGCGTTGACACCACAGCTATGGCTGCCTACAGGCAGCGCGTCTGTGGATTCGTCTACAGGGCTATGTTGTGTTTTCAGTTATTGTTGGTATTCAATTCAATTCAATTCAAAGGGCTTTATTGGCATGAGAAAACATACGTTTACATTGCCAAATAGTAGAGCGGATAGTAGGAACAATCGTTCACTTTGTGATACAAGCGTGAAAATTGGCATGAACATTCCTTTAGGTCAACTCTTTGACTTTTTTAATCGAGCCACTCAAAAATCCAAGATGGCGGCCATTTTTCAAGATGGCCGATACCTTAGTGGGCAGTTAAGTGATATGATGGTTTATTTGGTGATACAAGCATGAAAATTGGCATGAGCAGTCTCTGTGGGTCACTTGACAATAGGCCACCCACAGCTACTTGAAATTTCAAGATGGCGGCCATTTTTCAAGATGGCCAACACTTTAGTGGAGCATTTAAGTTATATAATGGTTCATTTGGTGATACAAGCATGAAAATTGGCATGAGCAGTCTCTGTGGGTCACTTGACAATAAGCAACCCACAGCTACTTGAAATGTCAAGATGGCGGCCATTTTTCAAGATGGCCACCACCTTAGTGGACTAGTTAAGCTTAAGAAATCATTTAGTTGGTGATACAAGCATGAAAATTGCCATGAGCCGTCTCAAAAGGTCATTTGACAAGAAACCGCCCACAGCCACTTGAAATTTCAAGATGTCAATCTTTAAATGATACCTTTTCTCATAGAAATGTATTGGGTTCCTCAAAAAGCTCTGTCAAGAGAGGTTGTTTGACTGTGTTTTGTCTGACTCCTCGCCCACGACCTGTCCAGTTTGGTAAGACCTGTCAGGAGTTGCCTCCCACCGGCATAGCTCTCAGGGTTCACTGAGGTAGGCCTAAACAAGCTCCCTTACCACGACAAGGTAACAGTCACAAGGGAGGATATATATATATATATATATATATATATATATATATATATATATATATATATATATATATATATATTGTTTTTTGGGCGGTGAAACCGCCCCTATAAGTGAGATTTGGAAAAATGTACAAATACTTTGGCCAGTGAAACCGGCCCTGAAAGTGAAGTTTGGAAATTAGTAGAATTATCCTGCGCTGTGATTGGCCAATCACAATCTATTCAGGACTGTGATTGGCCAGTGTCACATGACACATGTGCATAGCCCTATATAAGCAACCATAACTCGAAAAAAACCAAATCTTGGTTTTTTTCGAGTTATGGTTTCGTCCATCATAAAGAGTGTTTCAATAAATGTATTTATCTTTTGTACATGATTGGTTGACTCCATTCAGTATTGTGATTAGCTAGCAAGACACCGCCCACTTCACACAGGGTGGGATTTTTTAAACTAACAGCCATTACATGTGTCAAATAAATACTAAGGGGTGGGGATACAAAAAATAAGATGAATAAATTAGCACAGTTGTGGTGCTGATAAGCACAGTTGTGGTGCTGAACGGACAGTGCTCCAAAATTATGAGTAATGGCTAAAACTGAATGGCAATAGCCACGGAACCATGACAAACGATACTAAGGAACTAAACTGAAAATGTGCTTCACTGTTAGATATGGCAGTGGAAGGCAGTGGAAGCAATGTTACAAAGTAACAACTGAAAATTACACAGTAATAGACTAGATAAAAAGTAAAACATGATGCGTCGATGTGACGAGGGGAAGCCGAGCCATAGGCCTCCACTTGAAAACACAGAGGACAACAGGGAATAACTCTGGCAAAATAAACATGCAAATAGGTTCTAGCAGGGGCAACTACATAGGCATGTGAAACTGAGTCCATATCTGAAGCAGTTACACCTTCCAGTACATGCCTTGGAGACATGCCTTGGAGCACCCACATTTGGTCAACTCCCAACAACTCTCCGCAATAGGTGGAAGTGGAGTCCAGAAGACTTTCCACTTCTCGTCCTGTTCCACCCATCCCCAGTCAGATGGGCTCGGCATTTGTGGATGTCGCTTCAATGCCTGTCCCCACACGTATCCAGCCTCATAAGAAGCATGTTTGGCATGCTCTTTGAGTGCTGCTTGAGTTGGTGGGATCAAGTCATATTGTCTTTGCTTTCTGGCAAAGAGATCAAGCCTGGCCTCGTTCACAGTTGTGACATCGCTGGACCGGTCATCAGTGTTGGAATAGTTACTACAACATAGTAATATGTTACTTATTACATATTACTTGTTTAAAAAGTAATGTAGTTACTTTACTTATTACTCCCTGCCAAAAGTAACTAGTTACTTATTACTTAGTTACTTTTTTTTTCTCGCCCCCAGTAATTGCATCCTTTCTCCCCAAAAGTCTGACTTTGCATTTTCAACATTAGCAGTTGTTTTTTTTCTCTTTTCTGCAGCCTACATTGTAAAATCCTCATTGTTGATTTAACTCTGAAAAGTGTTCTGTACACATGACGGGTCCATTTGGTTCCATTTGTACACTCATTTCAATTATATTAACACTAAGACTTTTACTGTGTATGAATTCATAACTTACAGACTAAATGAAAACCATTTGACTATGAATTGAATACTAAGGACCTCAATGGAAACAAGACCGCAAGGACTTGTATTTTAAATGTATTTCATGTATTTTTTGCCTAAAAAAATATTCAAATTCAAACACCTGGGCTCAAACAGATAATGACTCATCATGAGACACAATCTTTGAACAACTTCTGTTGTTTATTAAACAAAATGTATTCTAATAAAATACAAACATAAAAAGGCTCCCATAGCAACACATATCATCGTGGCAGAATGTAGGAGCAAATGCAAGTAAAAATAAATCAATCATTCTGTATGACTGCTTTAGTTGTATTTAAGCATATTAAATTTAGTATTAAATTTACCCCAAATTTAGCCAGTATTTAAGCTGAATTTAAGCATATTACTAAGCGGAGGAAAAGAAACTAAAGCAGTCATACAGCAGTAGCGGCGAGTAGCCAGGCCACAGTGACCTGTGTGTGTGTGTGTGTGTGTGTGTGTGTGTGTGTGTGTGTGTGTGTGTGTGTGTGTGTGTGTGTGTGTGTGTGTGTGTGTGTGTGTGTGTGTATATATATATGCCACAGTCAGTGACATATATATATATATATATATATTGAAAATAGCCAACCTACAAGCTTACGGCGCGTCTTCATTTGTTAACAAGTCGCTTATAATAAGCAGACATGGCAACACTGTTTGATCCGGTTTAAGGCCCGCCCTTCCGCAGCTGATAATTCACACATAGACAAGTGCGCAACGTTTCCGTATCCGCTCTAGACCGGATCAGCTCAGCAAGCAGCCTGCATAGCAACTGGATCCCAACCAGTCTACCATTATATCAATTGACCAAAAACAACACAGGATCAAATAAACACACTCAAACCCAGAGTACCACCAAGGCTCGTGAAAAAAAGTAATAAGTTACTTTTTGAAAAAAAGTAAAGGTAATAATATTACTCAAAACGTGAAAGTAATTAGTTACGTTACTAGTTACTGGGAAAAAGTAATAATATTACTTTAAGTTACATATTACTTTAGTTACTTTCCAACACTGCCGGTCATACATTAGATCTTCTTGGCCTCTTGACATGGATATCTTTGGTATCTTCAGTGTCTTCAGCAGATGTAGATGCTCTCTTTTGGGCCCTTTCCAGCTCTGTGTTGTTGAACCTAAGTTTACAGCTTGAATTATATTTTGCTCTGTTTCTTGTCGATGTGCTTTCTATGCCATCACCTTCATCTAGTCGGGTTGGACTAAGTAAGATAGGCAGAGCATTGATCTTATGAAATAATGGAACATTTCTTGCAATGGTATCATAACCAGTACGATCGTGCTCTCTGTTGAATAAACTCGGCTGAATGAGTTTTTCCTTGGTGACCTGCTGACAAATTAAACATCTGTCCCAGTTAGTTTTCACAACTGTTATGATGGCTTCTGCCATGTCTGCAGCATAGGCAGAGGCCGAGGGTTTATCCTTTTACCACCTTTTACCAAGCACTTTGATGTATGGGATACAACTAAGTTCGTGCCTTAACCCTACACTTAGTTCGATCGTTCATCCAATGCCATTTAAATCCTGAGCGATCTGTACACCATCCGGTTAACTAAAACCCCATTAACCTTGGCTCAGCTCTCCCGTGCTGGCACAACCTGTCAATTCAGGTGCGGCTATCTAACTGTTTTGGGGTAAATTAGACAGCATTTGGGATACCAACTTTCAATTAGCTGACATTGAACCCCACTCTGAGTTTAACAGCAGTGATATATCACCAGTGTGCCCTGGTAGTGCAGATATTCACTCTTATCTAATCTATCTATGATCAACAAATCAACACAACTATATTGTGATGTGTTAAAAGTTGTTCTTTAGCATAATAATAATAATCGTATAATCGTCCTTAATGAAAAAAAAACATACATTTCTATGAGAAAATGTATCTTTTGAGGATCCAGGGGGCGGCCATCTTGAAAATAGAAATGTAAAGTGGCTGGGAGTGTTTTCTTGTCAAGCAACCCTTAGAGACTGCTCATGCCAAATTTAATGCTTGTATCACCAAATAAACCATTATATAACTTAATTGCTCCACTAAAGTGTTGGCCATCTTAAAAAATGGCCGCCATCTTGAAATTTCAAGTAGTTGTGGGTGGCCTATTGTCAAGTGACCCACAGAGACTGCTCATGCCAATGTTCATGCTTGTATCACCAAATAAACCATTATATAACTTAATTGCTCCACTAAAGTGTTGGCCATCTTGAAAAATGGCCGACATCTTGAAATTTCAAGTAGCTGTGGGTGGCCTATTGTCAAGTGACCCACAGAGACTGCTCATGCCGATTTTCATGCTTGTATCACCAAATAAACCATCATATCACTTAACTGCCCACTAAGATGTCGGCCATCTTGAAAAATGGCCGCCATCTTTGATTTTCAAGTGGCTCGATTAAAAAAATCGATAAATGACCTCTAAAGATGATCTGTACCAAGTTTCACGCTTGTATCACCAAGTGAACGATTCTCCCAAAATATTGCTTTTAGCCGCTGCACTAAAAGCAGAAAGCACAATACAACAATACAGCAATACAGCAATACAATCAAAACAAAAAATATGTACATTTGAAAGTCAGAATCTTCAATAGATCAATTTCTATGTACCAAGATCACTGGGTGCAGGTATAGTGCCGGAATATACACAATGATTAGTCTGTAGGGTGGTTGTGTTCCGTTTGATATCCTTTTCCTATCACAGCAACTCACGAATCTTGCTGCTGTGTTTGCACATTGTTGTACTTCGCCCAGCAGATATGGGAGTTTTTTGTCATTGGTCATGTTTTCAAAATCTCCGTGTGTGGTTGTAATCTGTGGGAAGTATGTGTCTCTGATGTCTTGGTACAATGGACAGACGGTTAGGAAGTGTAGCTCGGTTTCCACTTAATTTTGTGTGCAGTGGGTGCATAGTCTGTCTTCTCTCGGGATACAGGTCTGCCTGTGACGACCTTTCTCGATCGCAAGACTGTGCTCACTGAGTCTGTACCTAGTTAAGATTTTTCTTTGTTTTGGGTCAGTCACGGTGCTCAGGTATTCTGCCACTGCGTATTCTCTGTTTAGGGCCAGATAGCATTCTAGTTTACTCTGCTTTTGTGTTGCTTCTTTCCAGTGTGTCAGGTAGTTTTCCTTTTGCTGTTTTATAATTTGGTTTAGTCCAATGGGTTTTCTATCTCGTGGCTCTGTTTGTGTTTGTGCCCGGAGTTCCAGGGCCAGCTGGCTGAGGGGGCATCTCTCTAGGGTTTCGCTGTGTGTGAGTGCCTTGTTATGGAGTGCATCTAGGTCGCTTTCTTTTAGGTGGTTGTAGAACTTAAGTGCTCTCTTTTTTATTTTTGATAATTAGTGGGTATCGTCCTAATTCTGCCCTGCATGCATTATTTGGTGTTTTTCGCTGGGTACGGAGAATGGATTTGCAGAATTCTGTGTGTAGGGTCTCGGTTTGGTGTTTATCCCATTTTTCAAGGTCATGGTTTGCTAATGGTCCCCAGATCTCACAACCATAGAGGGAAATTGGTTCTATCACAGAGTCCAGTATTTTAAGCCAGGTTTGAATTGGGATGTCTATTTTGATGTTTCTTTTGATAGCATAGAATGCCCTTCTTGCCTTGTCTCTCAGGTCCTTTACAGCTTGGTTGTAGTTCCATGTGCTGCTGATGTTTAGGCCAGGGTAGGTATAGTTTTTTGTTTGTTCTAGTGGGATTGTATTTAGGAAAAATTTATGGTTTTGGCGGCTGGATCTTTTTTGAAATATCATGATTTTAGTCTTAGTTAGGTTCACTGTCAGGGCCCATGTCTGGGAGAATTTGTGTAGGAGATCAAGTTGCTGCTGTAGTCCTTCCTTGGTTGGAGACAGCAGCAGCAGGTCATCTGCAAAAAGTAAGTATTTGATTTCTGTGTTTGCCAAGGGGATGCCTGGAGCTGTGGACTGTTCTAACGAGACTAGAAAAATGGTTCACCCATATATCTCCATTTTGGATGGGTAGTTTGTCCTGTTTTAGCTTATTAAGTCTGTTCCAGTTTTCCCAGAAGCTGTTTGTCTGTATGGAATCCTCGATATCTTGCAGTTGGTTTCTAACATGTTGATCTCTTTTTTCTCTTACTGTTTTCTTGTATTGTTTCAGTGTTTCCCCATATTGGAGACGTGTGTTGTGGTTGTCTGGGTCTCTGTGTTTTTGGTTTGATAGTTTCCTTAATTTTTTCCTGAGATTATTGCAGTCATAATTGTACCATTTGTCATTCTCAACATTTTTTCTGGCTTTCCTGTTTGATACTTTTAGGTTTGCTAGTGAGGCTGTTAGTTCAAATATATGATTGAGGCCTTCTACTGCCCTGTTTACACTTTCACTGTTTTCTTCAAAGTTTTTTTCTAGGAACTGATCCAGTTGTGATTGGACTTGTTTTTGCCTAATAGCATTTTGGAAAGCTTCTGCGCTGTGTTCATTCCATTTGTAACGTTTTCTTATAGTATGTAGTTTGTTTGGCGTTTGTTCTTTGTGTCTGTGTGTTGATCTGTTTAGATAGGCTGTGGTTCTGTTGTGGTCTGACAGGGGTGTTTGCGGGCTGACTGTGAAAGCTCTGAGCGATGCCAGGTTTATGTCCGTGATAAAGTAATCTACCGTGCTGTTTCCCAGGGATGAGCTGTATGTATATCTACCGAAGGAGTCCCCTCGGAGTCTACCGTTAACGATGTACAGACCCAGTGAGCGACAGAGCTGTAGCAGTTGTGACCCATGTTCTTTTGTTGTTTTGTCGTGATTGTATCTCGGGGGACATGTTGGGGAGCTGATGTTTCCCCCTCCTGGTAAGTGTTTGTTTCCCTGTGTGTTGAGGGTGTCAGGCCCTTGTCCTGTTCTGGCATTTAGGTCTCCACAAATTACAATGTGACCGTGTGCCTGGAAACGGCTGATATCTTCTTCTAGTGTGGGGAAAAAGTCCTCTGTAAAGTAAGGGGATTCAATTGGGGGGATGTAGGTGGCACACAGGTAGACATTTTTTTCGGTTGTGGTAAGTTCCTTGTTTAATTCCAGCCAGATGGAAGAAGTTCCAGTTTTTACTAGCTTAATGGCGTGGATTAGTTCTGATTTGTACCATATTAGCATACTTCCAGAGTCCCTTCCCTGGGTGACTCCTGCCAGTTTTGTAGATGGTACCACGAGTTCTCTGTAGCCAGTAGGACAGCCAGTGGGGCCGTCCCCTCTGTGCCATGTCTCTTGTAGAACAATGATGTCTATGTTTGCAATCTCTTTGGCAAAGTCTGGGGTTCTGCTCTTGATGCCAAGGGCAGTCGACCTCTAACCTTGTATATTCCAGGATGATATAGTGAGTGATTTGTACTCCATTGTTCACATTGCTGTTACATTCCAGGGGTTCTGCCCTGGGCCCATGCTGTGTAGAATTCCCTGAACATCTACTCGATGCTGTGTGTGCTGGGGATGGCTCTGGTCACCGCCTGTGCGTATGTGAATGGTTGGAGAGGGAGGGGGAGAGTGGGCGGTGCCAGTTCCCATCTGATGTTATGTGGGAGTTCTGACTGCTCCACACCGTACTGAATAATTGCGAGCTTGCATAACGTCTTCAGATTAGGACTCAAATCTAAGACATACAGGTCATCAGGTGTGGGGTATCCTCCAAAGAGGAAGATACGATCTCCCACCATGCAAGCACCCATCCGAGACATCCCACACGGGGCTTTCCCTTTGGACTCACTCTTCTTCCATGAGAAGGTCTGTGGATTGAATTTCCACAGATCATTGAAGTGGTTCTGGTGGTACTGGTTCGAGTTTTTGCCACCAAATATGTACAGCTCTCCATTATAGGCAAAGGCTGAATGACCCCAGCGTCCTAGTCCTAGTCCAAGCTTTGCAGAAGGTGTGCTCAGCCAGCAGTTGGTCTCTGTGTCAAACACTCTGATGTTGTTGTAGATGTCGTAGATGTCCGCCTTGTTCCCCCAGCCCCCAAATAGAAACATCTTTGTCCCGATGATGGTGGCAGAGTGATATGATGGAACAGGTGCAGGAGTGCCTCTGGTGTTAATTAAAGACCAGACCATTGTAGTGGTGTCCAACTTGTAGAGGTCATTAGTAATGAACTGGCTGTTATATCCTCCATAAATATACATGACCTTCCTCAAGACACAGGCTGAGTGGTCATGCCTCTCCACTGGAACAGCACCAGAAATATTGGGTTTGGACCATCTGTGGTTGTCAACATCAAATGAATAAAGCCCTCTACCGTAAGGATATCCCCCCCAGATGTAGACAATATCTTCTACCAGAACAGCTGTGTGGCCCCGGCGCACGCGGGGAACCTCAAGGTGATGTTCTCCTCTTCCAGTTTTCACTGGGGTCAACTTCATCCAGCGTAAAGACAGTGTGTTGAAGATGAGGACTTCAATCTGATCATTGGTGTTGTTGTTGTTGTTATCGTAACCTCTAAAAGAGTACAGCTTGTGTCCGACTACCACAGCAGCTGGCAAGGAAAGCCTAGGTCCTTTCAGATGTATCGTCCAGTAAAACATTTCACACACCAGCACCACTGTGAATCAGTGCAACTGATTTACAGAAGAAGTTGTTAGAAGGCAGGGCAATTGGTTGCTAACAGTTGCTGAATGGTGTTGTGTTGGAAAATACAATAACACCATTTAAAAGGACGATGGTGTGATGTCATTCCTTGATGACATCATGATATGGAATAGCTAATGACGTTACTCAAACTGAATGGCCATTATAGCAATGTGCTAAGATTTGTTTTGGCAGTACTATGACACCAGTACTATGACATCAGTCATCCATATTTGGGCATATCGAGATACTGTAAAGACACACAGACAGATATGCAGAGCTTTAGAAAGGCAGCAAGGACATAAACAAGTCAGTTCCTGACTTTCTAGAATATCTAATCTTCTTCATCTTCTCCCCCTCTCTCTCTCCTTCTTCTCATCCCCCTCTCTCCCTGCTCGTCTGCTCTGTGGCCCAAACCTCTAGTACAGTAGGTGGTATAGCATGGGACGATATACGATATTATCGTATATCGCGATACAAAACGTCCACGATAACTGTATCGGGGGGTACTGTAATTATCGCTTTTGTGAGCACCCCAGACAGTTTTTAAGTTGTTTGATTGAGTATTTAGATATTTGATATTAATTTTGTCAGACACACCCCCTTCCTATACACACCCATTGTAACTTCAAACTCCATTTTTAACATGTTAGATACATCAGAAACACCTCTCCTTGGTTCTGGTGACTGATATTGTACTTAATACGCGAGGAGACCGTGTTTTTTCCGTTTTTTTATATGTTTTTATTTGAGCAAATATGTGACAGTCAAGGCTTTTGGATGTTTACAAATTGTCCTGAGTGACAGAGACAATAAATATATTTGTTAAAAAATGACAGGTCAATTTTGCCCTCCATTATCGTGATATGAAATTTCCATATCGTCCCATGCCTAGTGAGCTTATAGATCAGCTATTTTCAAATATTTTAGTTATTTTACTTTTGGAACAATTATTGTGTTCTTTTACTTAAAGTTGTACAATGCAGAATCACAAATAACGATTTTTAGCAACCTCTGCTGGTCACTACCGTCACTGCATACAATTTCCGTAGTCCTCGATTACCCAGAATTCCATTCGTTTTCACCGGAAGCCGGAAGCGTTTCAAAAAGCGATCTTTTAATTGTTTTATACTATCTACGGATCGTTTCTCTTAGCCAGTGGAGCATTAGTTACCATGAGCTGTGCTTTCTTATTCTGTTCTTTTTCGATCTTCCAATCCTACATTCTCTTAAAATCAGCGTGAGGTTCCTTTTTGTTATTAGCGCGGTAGTTCCTGGCCAAACAGGAAACCGTTGCGGTGTTCCTGGCCGACGTCATGACGTCGGCCAGGACGTCGGCCACGACGTCATGACGTTGGCCAGGAACGTCATTTTCCCGGGAAAGTCCCCCCTGTCCACGTTCAATAGAAAATATATAAATAAAAGGCTTCCGGGGGTGAAATTCATGGAGTGGGTGTTGTGAAACTTTTGCCACTCACAAAAGATATACAATTTAACTTTAGTTTTGTTGAAAACGTTACCTAGTATGCCTTTAAGTAAATTTAGAATTCTGGACTTTCACTTGTAACAGAGTATTTCTATATTGCAGTATTGGTACTTTTACTTAATTAAAGCATTTGAGTAAGTACTTGTTCCACCACTGGTATCTCCCAATGCACGGAGGTCATTTTGGCGGTCAGATCAGTGATCAGATCTTTGTCCATGAAGGTAGACCTTCAATGGGTAGAATTTGTAAAATGGTGAAGGTACTGTATATCATTGCTGTCGGGCAGAAACCTTGTATCTCTTAAACTTTGTATTCAGTTTCCGTAAATGAATGCCCTACAGTACTTTGTCATACAGCAGTGTCACACCAAAATAGAGTCAAACGACAATTATAGCCGATCTACTGTCTCACAATGGGTCGCATCATGACACGTTGTGTGATTGTAGATCTGCAATTTTTTAAACACATTTTTTAACATTTTCAAAGTAAAAGTGGTTAAGTCCGTGGGTTTTATAAATATTAAACCAATGAAAAGTATCAACAAGTGTGTTCCTAATCAGTAGCTGTTCTTTCGGTAAAGACAATCTGGATTCATTGGAACACAGGTACATTTTTTTCCCCAATTCCTGGAAAGTAACGGTTTTGGAAGGTTTTCACCTGACAGAGACAATACATACATATTCACACATCGACAGGAAAACAATGCAGGGCACCAACCTGCTCGTTTGAAGCAGCTAGGGGTTAAAGGAGCTAGTTCACCCAAAAAATGACTTATTTTCGATCAATTACACACCTTGAAGCCTTGAATTCATGGAGATTTTTCATTTTTTGTCGCATTCCTGAGCCAATAATTTGATGACCGGCCCCAGAACCCAGAGGTCGCATTGCAGCGCACTGAACATGCTGGCCATTCATAGGTACTGCAGCTTAAAACGGCCTGGGGCCACTGTCACGAACGAGCGAAAGCGGTTTCGACCAATGGGCTGGAATCACGAGCTTGCGCACGGAGGTGACGCAAAACGCGTCACAGAAGCCCCAAATAGGCCCCACCCGTCACATTTCCCAACCCGGAAGAAGGGGTGAGTTAGGAGTATTCGCTGGGTGAGCAACTCAATGCAAGTGGATGGGCGGGAATTTCCGGTGCCATCTCTAGTATTTTTAACTCTATGCAAGGCTGCCGCTCTACCTCCTGAGTAGCCTCGATCTCCAGCCTTTTATTGTTTAGTTTTGCTAAAAAATATAAGCCTGGAGGAGCGCGTCGGTGTACCGAGTATAGGAAGTGTTTCATTTCCCCAACCAACCAGAGTGCAGTGGGCGTCGCTCGTAATGTTGTGTTGACGGGGTCGGGGGTTGGCGGACAGATCGGTGAACCAATGGGATCAGGCGCATTCTCTCCGCGCTGATTTTAATCCCGCCCCTCTATACACGAAATCAGGAGCGCTATAGTGCAGCCTACCTCCTGAGCCACTGCTCTCCCATTTGTGTGAACAGCGTATGAATATATAGTGTCATACAGCCTATGGTAAAGGTTACGGTAATTATGTCAAGTCAGACAAATATGGTGCTGGATTGTAAGATGAATGCATAAGTCAATGCTGCTATACAGTCACTATATGCATGGGCACTGTTGACAAGAAAAATGCTGATGAGGAAATGCTGATTCTAAGTAAGGGTCTTAAAGGCCTCCAATAATTTATAGCTCCGAGCTGCAGCCACGAGCATTTCTCATTTAATCAATGTTGATCCGGGGGTCAAAAGGTGTTGTCACTGGGAGCACTTTCCAACGGCCTCAGGCGTCATACGATGATGTATCCTCGTTACAATCAAGCCAAATGACCGCAACAGGCGACCCAAGGAGCAAATAAAAAAATATGCTGTGCAGTGTTGATTTTGACAGAATATATATATATATATTTTTTCATAGTCTTTTGAATACAAATTTCCATTTAGTTTTAGTCATATTTTAGTCGTCTGAAAAGTTTTTTGTTTTTGTCTAGTTTTAGTCGACTAAATATCATAGGATTACAGTCGACTAAATCTACAGTTGATTTAGTCGACTAAAATTTATTTTGGCGGTGCCTTGATGGCGTCGTAATGGCTGATTATACAACCGGTTGCGTGCTGAAAATAGCAGATCTACAAGCAAATCTATAAGCTCTGAAAATAGCAGATCTACAAGCTCACAACGCGTCGCAGTGCGACGCGTTGTTCTACTGGAACTCTTCACTAACATTTTAGTCTAGTTTTTATTTGTTGATGAAATTGCCAATATATTTAGTCTTAGCTTTAGTCATCGTAGCTTCGTTTTTATTTAGTTTTCGTCAGTGAAAAAAGGTCGTCGACGGACATTTTTCGTCGTAGTTATAGTCGCCGAAATCAACACTGCTGTGCAGATATGTCTCACCTTCTGGTCGTGGCTATAGGCTAAGGCCCAGTCCTCCTGCGAGGGATGAAACATGAGGCTCAGGATGTAGAAGCTGAGTCGGTACTTCTGGTAACTGGCACCCTCATCAGAGCTGATGAGCACGCTGCTCTCAAACTCCGGGTCCGTCAGCACCATAATCTGTGAGAAACAGATAAGGAGAGGAGGGGAAAAAAGAGAGAATGAGAGACAGAATGAGATGCCTGAGGAGAACAGAAAAAGGACCGGTGTTTTGCAATTGCATTTGTGTAAGTATATCAGTGGTGGAAGCGGTACTCAGATATTTCAGCTTGTAGATCGGCTATTTTCAAATAGCCTATGTATAAAATAGGGCTAAAGTGGTTTATGTATGTTTTATAATATAGTAATGTATATTGGCAAAGTAACTAGTGACTGAGGTTTTCAAATAATTATAGTGGAGTATAAGTAGATTTGCCTCTGAGATGTAGCGGAGTAGAAGTAAAAGTACAGAAATGGAAGTACTCCAGTACTACGAAGTACAGTACATGCACTTAGATAATTTCCACCACTAGTATAAGCATTGTATACAGTGTGCATGCACATAATCAGTCAAATACGATATGCTTATAACTTAAGTTAAAAAGCATGCATAGATGTGAAGCATTTTTGGGAAGGAGTATAGGAGTTCGAGTGAGCGGAATATGCTGGAACGATAGGGAAAAGAGAGAAGACAAAAAAGAGATATTAGGAGCAGCGGCTGCAGCGTCAGCAGAAACCAAACTTCCACTTGGCTATAGAAGTTCAGTACATTTGCAACTTCATTTCGTGACTGTTCCTCTTTACTTCCTCGCAGACACACAGAGTAGACTGCTTAACCAAGAAAGGCACAAAGAACACTATATTAGACAAGGCATACCTATAGGCATAGCCTGGGTCCCTGTGTGGGAGGTGCGAGCCTTGTAAAGCCTGGCACTTTTGCTCCTGGACTAATGCACTAGTATCATAATTAGAGGTCTGTCTAGGCTAACTGCTGTAAATGTTTTACTGCCAATAGATTGTATATTCCTCATTATGTTCACTGTAGATTGGCTGTAAATATTTATCCACATTCCCACCGTGTAGCCGGCTGACACTGTACAGCCTCACATCATGTTCACCGTCTGAATAGTCTGATAACATACGGTACGGTACGGAATATCCATTCATGTATGATAGATGCATGTATGCCTACTGTATATTGCTAGTGATGATACTTATGCCTACATTTATATTTATATGTATTTATTTATAGTTTGTTTAATTTGGGGTATCACCCTTATCTTAGAGCAGTGCATTGTTCTCAATGTAGGGTCAGAGGGACCAGCCAATTAAGGCTCAAGTCAGCTGGCTGTATCAGCTTTGGACTAGAATGGGCGTTACGAAAAAAGAAAGGCTTGTAATTAGTTTGCAAATCATTACTGTGTTTCTTTCTACATAACATTTCCGTCACATTAAAGGGATAGTTCACCCCCAACATGATTTATTTCCTATCGATTGGTCACCCTATGGAGACTTGAATTCATGGTTATTTTTTAGTTTTTGTCGCATTTCTAAGCCAATCATTTGATGACCGGCAGCGGTTCCGGTAGGAGACACTGGCTTTGTGTCTCCTGCCGGAATCGCTGCCTACCGGTCCGCTGGTCATCAAATTATTGGCTTATGAATGCGTCCCTTTAAAATCAACTTCAGGAAGTGGTAGGATCAATAATTCTGTGCTCAGAATAAAGGTACCAGGGCTCTCACCATTATTAAAGAATTTCATAAAGAAAGGAATGCCTCTGTGTCCCACTTATCACTTTTAGTGTCTTTGTACAACATATGAACTCAGAAATCATGGACTAAAGAAGAAAAGGGGGGGGAGCTGATAAATAGTATGTAATAAGCTTTGACATAATGCCATTCCAATGTGTTTGAAAAAAAAGATAATTTTCAATTTCAGGTCAATCAATTGCACTGTACCTACTGTAGAGGTAGATTAGGTTTGCAGTAGACAGAGCATCCATCTTGACAAATTATACAAACAACAGAGACAACAGACACTTGATAAAGTGTTCAAGTGCTCAAATATTCAGCCCATCACCAGTTACAGTTCTTCATCGACCGGGGTCCTCTGTCTGTACTTGGCCCCCTCCTTTTCCCCTCTACACCAAATCTCTTAGCTGAAATTAGCTGATCTACAAGCTTGCAACGCAACACAACACAACACAACATATTGTGACAGCTATTTTGGGGCCAACGTTTGCCTATGCCCACAGAATGCCTATTATGACATGCCAAGATATACAGTATAGGTTCATGTGGTTAAAAAGAAAAAAATAACCCTCACAAAAAACATGCAGTAATCCTGGTCTCTATACTGCCTCCCCCTGGTCAGCCGGGGCGCTTGAAGGAGGGGAAAGGAACTGGTTGGATAACGTGTTCCTTCCACACGCTACGTCCTACCGGGGAAACTCCCCCCTGTCAGGTGATAAGAAGCGGCTTGCTAGCTCCCCATGCATTGAAGGAGGCATGAGCTCAGTTCTGACTCTCCCTAGGCTGGCAGAGGGAGAGTAGCGCCCAGGATTACATAGGCAATTGGCACTGGGTGAAAAAATGGGTTACAAAATCGTGGGATCAAACTTTTTGGGGAAAACAATAAATAAATATAGCTGCAAGCAGCGATAATACGGGGCCAGTGAATAGAGAGAGAGAGAGAGAGAGAGAGAGAGAGAGAGAGAGAGAGAGAGAGAGAGAGAGAGAGAGAGAGAGAGAGAGAGAGACGTATTAGATTGAAGAGAGAGAGAGACGGAATAGATTGAAGAGAGAGAGAGAGAGAGACGGAATAGATTGAAGAGAGAGAGAGAGAGAGACGGAATAGATTGAAGAGAAAGAGAGAGAGAGAGAAACGGAATAGATTGAAGAGAAAGAGAGAGAGAGAGAGAGAGAGAGACATGGAAACGGAATAGATTGAAGAGAGAGAGAGAGACATGGAAACGGAATAGATTGAAGAGAGAGAGAGAGAAAGAGACATGGAAACGGAATAGATTGAAGAGAGAGAGAGAGAGAGAGAGAGAGAGAGAGAGAGAGAGAGAGAGAGAGAGAGAGAGACAGACATGGAAATGGAATAGATTGAAGAGAGAGAGAGAGAGAGAGAGAGAGAGAGAGAGAGAGAGAGAGAGAGAGAGAGAGAGAGAGAGAGAAAGAGACATGGAAACGGAATAGATTGAAGAGAGAGAGAGAGAGAGAGAGAGAGAGAGAGAGAGAGAGAGAGAGAGAGAGAGAGATGGAAACGGAATAGATTGAAGAGAGAGAGAGACATGGAAACGGAATAGATTGAAGAGAGAGAGAGAGACTTGGAAACATAATAGATTGAAGAGAGATGGAAGCGGAATTGACATCTCAACCTATTGCCATTAACAGGAATCGAACCCTGAACCTTCGGATTGACAAGCTGCAACACTACCTATAGTGCTATAGCTTTGTACAGGCTGAGGTTGTCTGTTGAAGATAAAAGTGAACCAGTGAAAGCAGCCGATCTACAAGCTCAGAAACACGTTGCTATCTGAAAAGTTTTGAGATTGTAGATCGGCTATTTTCAGAATGAACTATGTCATACATTGAAAAGACATACTCTCAAATAAGCATTTCAGGTTATCTTTAACAATTGCACTTGCATTAATTGACACAGACCTGCAATGCAACTTAAATGAAGTCTGCATCAAGTGGGGCTTGAACTGGCAACCTTGAGGTTCTAAGGCACACACTTAAGCGAGAAGCCATTGGACCAACAGACCTGACCTGGTGAATATGAGAGAGAGAGAGAGAGAGAGAGAGAGAGAGAGAGAGAGAGAGAGAGAGAGAGAGAGAGAGAGAGAGAGAGAGAGAGAGAGAGAGAGAGAGAGAGATGGAAACGGAATAGATTGAAGAGAGAGAGAGACATGGAAACGGAATAGATTGAAGGGAGAGAGGGAGAGAGCGAGAGAGACATGGAAACGGAATAGATTGAAGAGAGAGAGAGAGACTTGGAAACATAATAGATTGAAGAGAGATGGAAGCGGAATTGACATCTCAACCTATTGCCATTAACAGGAATCGAACCCTGAACCTTCGGATTGACAAGCTGCAACACTACCTATAGTGCTATAGCTTTGTACAGGCTGAGGTTGTCTGTTGAAGATAAAAGTGAACCAGTGAAAGCAGCCGATCTACAAGCTCAGAAACACGTTGCTATCTGAAAAGTTTTGAGATTGTAGATCGGCTATTTTCAGAATGAACTATGTCATACATTGAAAAGACATACTCTCAAATAAGCATTTCAGGTTATCTTTAACAATTGCACTTGCATTAATTGACACAATCATGTTGTGTGCAATGCAACTTAAATGAAGTCTGCATCAAGTGGGGCTTGAACTGGCAACCTTGAGGTTCTAAGGCACACACTTAAGCGAGAAGCCATTGGACCAACAGACCTGACCTGGTGAATATGAGAGAGAGAGAGAGAGAGAGAGAGAGAGAGAGAGAGAGAGAGAGAGAGAGAGAGAGAGAGAGAGAGAGAGAGAGAGAGAGAGAGAGAGAGAGAGATGGAAACGGAATAGATTGAAGAGAGAGAGAGACATGGAAACGGAATAGATTGAAGAGAGAGAGAGACATGGAAACGGAATAGATTGAAGGGAGAGAGGGAGAGAGCGAGAGAGACATGGAAACGGAATAGATTGAAGAGAGAGAGAGAGACTTGGAAACATAATAGATTGAAGAGAGATGGAAGCGGAATTGACATCTCAACCTATTGCCATTAACAGGAATCGAACCCTGAACCTTCGGATTGACAAGCTGCAACACTACCTATAGTGCTATAGCTTTGTACAGGCTGAGGTTGTCTGTTGAAGATAAAAGTGAACCAGTGAAAGCAGCCGATCTACAAGCTCAGAAACACGTTGCTATCTGAAAAGTTTTGAGATTGTAGATCGGCTATTTTCAGAATGAACTATGTCATACATTGAAAAGACATACTCTCAAATAAGCATTTCAGGTTATCTTTAACAATTGCACTTGCATTAATTGACACAATCATGTTGTGTGCAATGCAACTTAAATGAAGTCTGCATCAAGTGGGGCTTGAACTGGCAACCTTGAGGTTCTAAGGCACACACTTAAGCGAGAAGCCATTGGACCAACAGACCTGACCTGGTGAATGAGAGAGAGAGAGAGAGAGCGAGAGAGCGAGAGAGCGAGAGAGCGAGAGAGCGAGAGAGAGAGAGAGAGAGAGAGAGAGAGACATGGAAACGGAATAGATTGAAGAGAGAGAGAGACATGGAAACGGAATAGATTGAAGAGAGAGAGAGACATGGAAACAGAATAGATTGAAGAGAGAGAGAGAGACTTGGAAACATAATAGATTGAAGAGAGATGGAAGCGGAATTGACATCTCAACCTATTGCCATTAACAGGAATCGAACCCTGAACCTTCGGATTGACAAGCTGCAACACTACCTATAGTGCTATAGCTTTGTACAGGCTGAGGTTGTCTGTTGAAGATAAAAGTGAACCAGTGAAAGCAGCCGATCTACAAGCTCAGAAACACGTTGCTATCTGAAAAGTTTTGAGATTGTAGATCGGCTATTTTCAGAATGAACTATGTCATACATTGAAAAGACATACTCTCAAATAAGCATTTCAGGTTATCTTTAACAATTGCACTTGCATTAATTGACACAATCATGTTGTGTGCAATGCAACTTAAATGAAGTCTGCATCAAGTGGGGCTTGAACTGGCAACCTTGAGGTTCTAAGGCACACACTTAAGCGAGAAGCCATTGGACCAACAGACCTGACCTGGTGAATGAGAGAGAGAGAGAGAGAGAGAGAGAGAGAGAGAGAGAGAGAGAGAGAGAGAGAGAGAGAGAGAGAGAGGAGAGAGAGAGAGAGAGAGAGAGAGAGAGAGAGAGAGAGAGAGAGAGAGAGAGAGAGAGAGAGAGAGAGAGAGAGAGAGAGAGAGAGAGAGAGAGATGACATTTTACATCCTGCCAAGTGAAAAGCAACATGTGGTTTCACAGTGTCTGAATTAAATATTAGATTGTAATGTCTTAAAAAATTGCACATGCATTATTTGATGCAGTCATGTTTTGTGCGATGCAATTGAAAAGTGGAATGACCCACCTACAGACAGAGCCAGATAGACAGACAGAGTGAGAGAAACAGACAGCTCAACCTATTGCCATTGACAGGAATCAAACTCTCAACCTTCGGACTCACAGAATGAGACACTACAAGTAGTGCTATAGCTTCATCCAGGCTGAAGTTGTCTGTTGAAGATCATACACTTTTGCCTTCTGTCATGAACCAAGCCCCTGTTTCACTAACACTAAGATCACTCGTTCACAAACCATTTACCAATAGAGAAATTGTATGTCTCCTCGAAACCGAAACCAGTGAAAGCAGCCGATCTACAAGCTCACAAAACGTTGCTATCTGAAAAGTTGTGAGATTGTAGATCGGATATTTTCACAATGAAGTACGTCATACATTGAAAAAACATACTCTCAAATAAGCATTTCATGTTATCTTTACCGTTTGCATATGTATTCATTGATACAGTCATGTTTTTTGCAATTCAACTTAAATGAGTCTGCATCAAGTGAGGCTTGAACCGGCAACCTTGCGGTCGTGAGGCACTCGCTTAAGGGAGAAGCCATTGGACCAACAGACAAGAACCTGTGAAAAAGGAGATCACACAGATGATACAGTTTCACGCAAATAGCTGAAAAATCCTGGGTTTAAGTGTTTTTCAAACTGCTCAAAATTGCAGACAATCTAAGGGCGGAGCTTACTGGTTAACGTGATACATGTGTTCCTCATGAGTCAAGGCACATGTGTAAGCAGGTTTAATGGCTGTCGGCCAAACGAGGCATGACTTTTGCCTGTTTAAAGTTTGCATTTAAAAAAAATCGCTATAGCGCCCCCCTTTGACCAATTGGAGTAAGATTGGTTTCAGTGATATTTGGAATGACCCTCAACATTACCGCAAAGTTTCAAAGAAATGTGAGTCTGCATGTATGTGTTAGGGGCAGATGAATAATTGTCATAAAACTGCAATATTCATTGGCTCATTAAAGCTTCATTTTTTCACTTATGGAAAATCTTTTGCATCAGTTTTTCGGCATAGGTTCAAAGTTCATGTGTAAAACGTTTCGTGCAGATTACTAAAAAATCCCAGGAGGAGATAGGTTTGAACTGTTTTTCATATTATTCAAAATGGTGGGAGATCTAAAGGTCAGAGGTCAAAAGTCAGAGTGTGAAAGTTGTTGATCATGAGTAGACGCATATGTATATTGAAGTTTCATGGCTGTAGGTCAAACAGGGCATGAGTTGTACCTGTTCAAAGTTGGCATTTTGCTATAGCGCCACCTTTTGACGAAAGATTGTGAGAATTATTTCTTGATAGTTTTTCATGACCATCTACCATATGGCCAAGTTTCGTAAAAAGCGTATGCACGGTTCAGCCAGAACTGCCAAAAGTGGCGGAAGAAAAAAGAGGGGAACATTAAAACAGGTCCAGAGCTGAGAGCTCTGGCCCCGTAATAATAATAATTCCTTAATTCATTTAAATAAATACATAAACAAATAAATAGATAGATAGATGAATAGAAAGAAAGAAAGAAACAAAGAAAGAAAGAAAGAAAGAAAGAAACAAAGAAAGAAAGAAAGAAAGAAAGAAGAAAGAGAAATAAACAAACAAACCACCAAAAATTGCTTCTATAGCATCTGTGCAATGTTGTTTACAGTACATCTGAGTGCTGCTAGAGCAAAACTATTTTTATAACGCTTTGTTCTACACCTTTGGGACTGTAAACTCTGTCCAGAAGGAAGAAGCTGAAATGCACTGAGTTGTCATTTCAAAAGGAGCTGCTTATGGGCTGTAACTATAGTCTGCTGTACAGGGACAAACAGGGTTAAACTGTGACTCACCTATCAGCCTACTCACTCATTGCATGAATGTCTTCATTGAATAGTAGTTATACAATTCATTTGGAGGAGCATGGCATTGACTTCGAATTAGAACAAAAAGAAAATCTGTTATACAATGTGAGTGCTAAGCAGCACGTTATTTCTGACAGAAACATCATTTTGCTTTTAAAACCCTGAATAGACCGAATCATCGTGACATCACGTACATGTACAGAAAAGTGTCTTGTCCTTGTACCTAGCTTATTTTTTTCTTTTGGCTGTTTTTTGTTTGAATGTTTTTTCTCTCCATTTGTTCTTTGTTTTGTAAAAGGGTAAGCATAATAAGCAATTCCTTCACCCTATACCTATTTGTCAGAAATGTGGTTATTTTTCTTGATACATTTTGTATTTTTTTTGTACTACCTATTACCGTAATGTTACCACAACATTTACTGAAATAAACTAAACCGAACATCACCATGGCCAAAAAAAATATTATTTCCGGTGGATAAAACCGGCAGCATTGCATTGGAGCAGTATATTCATTAACCATATCTGGATCAGCCTCGTGTTCGCTCAGCCCTATGTTCCCTCAATCCCTAACAACAAAATGTTTTCATCCAAATTAGGCCATATGTTCTGGACACTTTATTTCAGTGGTGGAAAAAGTACTCAAATGTTTTACTTAAGTAGAAGTATCAATACCGCAATGTAGAAGTACTCTGTTACGAGTAAAAGTGCGGAATTCAAAATGTACTTCAGTAAAAGTACAAAAGTATTGGTATCAAAATGTACTTAAAGTAACAAAAGTAAGTACTAAAATGTTTGAAAATAGCAGATCTACAAGCTCATAACGCGTCGCGATGCAACACGTTGTGATCTTGTAGATCGGCTATTTTCAAATAGGCTAGGTATAAAATGTGGCTAAAGTGATTAATGTGGTTAATGTATGTTTTATAATGTAATCATTTATTTCTACAAAGTGACTAGTAACTAAAGTTTTCTTAATAATTATTATTATTAATAATTGTAGTGGAGTAAGAGTACAATATTTGCCTCTGAGATGTAGTGGAGTAGAAGTAAAAGTACTGAAAATTGGAAATACTCCAGGAAAGTGAAAGTACCTAAAGATTGTACTGAGTAAATGTACTTAGTTACTTTACACCACTGCTTTATTTTACACTGTGAAAATGTCCTCTTTCTACCTGCACCACCTGGTTATCAAACCACAGCAGCCATATACCTCACACCCCCACGCCCCAAACGGCTGTATTTTCCTCTCCTCAACTGGATTTGAATTGGGGGAAAAAAGCAGCACATTCATCACTGACAGAAATACCACCCCACTTTCCCAGAGTTTTAACCAGGATCCCGCCCCGGTAGTGATTTAGATAAATAGTTTTTCATTAGAAGCCAATAAACAGGCCGCGGAATCTCCATCAAGATTTTCTCATTGGCCCACTTCTTCCATTCTATGCCATTCATTATCCATCACAAAAGAAACACCAAAAGCCTCCCCTATTTCCTCCCAGTGTCTTGGGGCCTTGTCAGATATAATTTACGTCTTTTAAACTAAAATCATAACACTATAATATCGTAGTAAGTGACAGAGTCTATTATAAGTGGGAAATTGCATTTTTTCTTTTTTTCGCCTTGCTTTTCTCTAGGTCTCTGGGAAAGTAAAACTGTCGCGAGTCCTTGAAGAGTTTTACTATTTCAGTGGAGTTAACGTCACTCAGAGGTAAATGTAAGGTTGGCCGGAACCAAGATAATTTACCAATTGTATCATGCATTTCACATTAACCCATTAAGACGCAAGGAACGCATCTGTCATTTCAGATTTTAACCACTTCAACCATTATATTATACTTTGTCTATTCAGAAATAGCAGATCTACAAGCTCATAGCGCTTTGAGCTTGTAGATCTGTTTTTTTTTTTTTTTTTAAATCATGAAAATGTTTGCATATATTGTGAATAAATATGTTTTAAAGCGAACATTTGTGACTCAATTTGCTTCTGGGTATTCTACAAATGTCTTCTAAATCCTAAGAGTTGCTATAATGTTGCTATAATGAAGTGGTTCTCAAACCTTTTCATGTCTAGGACCACCCAAAATGATACGTATTTGGCCGCAGACCCCCATCTCAACATATGCTGTTCCAGGGATCCCCCCCCCCCCACAGAAGCAAATATTTGAGTTACAAAATGTTCGCTCTAAAAAAAATCTTTCACGATTTTTCGAAAATAGCAGATCTACAAGCTCATAACGCGGCACTCGGTGCCGCGTTATGAGCTTGTAGATCTTCTATTTTTGAATAGCCCAAAGAAATTAAAAATGACACAGATGTGTTCCCGGTCTTAATGGGTTAAAATTCACCCTTTCTCTCAGTTCTCATCTTATGCATCGTGAAGGTTATGCTCTCTTTTCCGTGTGACCCAGACCTTTGGGTTGCTGCACTGTTCAGCTCATCTCCTTTCAGAGGCTTTATTCACAAAGGCTCACAATGCACCCATTTCATACCGGGAATAGGATCTACTGTATAGAAAGTACTGTCGGACGGCTACCCTTCACAACCGAACAAGTGGTGGAAAGTACATTTACTTAAGTACTGTACTTTACTTGAGTATTTCCAATTTCCAATACTTTAACTTCTACTCCACTACATCTCGGATCCAAATATTGTACTTTACTCCACTGCATTTATTTGAAAACTTTAGTTACCAGTTACTTTGTGTATTTTGCTTATTATTACAAAATACATTACCCAATTCAGCCCTATACATTTCGGCCATTTGAAAATAGCCAACTCAATACAACTCATATGAGCTTGTAGATCGGCTATTTTCAAACATGAGTGATTTGAAAACTTGAAATGGGACATTCTGCATAATGAGTACTTTTACTTTTGGTACCATCCCCCATCTGGTCCTTGGTCTGCCCCGGGGTCTCTTCCCACTGGGACGTGCAGCGAGGACCTCCCTAGTGAGATGCTCGGGAGGCATCCGTACTAGATGCCCGAACCACCTAAGCTGGCTCCTTTCCAAGTGAAGGAGCAGCGGCTCTACTCCGAGTCCTTCTCGGGTGACTGAACTTCTCACCCTATCTCTAAGGGAGATGCCAGCCACCCGTTTGTGAAAACTCATTTTGTCCGCTTGTACCCGTGACCTTATTCTTTCGGTCATAACCCACACTTCATGACCATAGGTGAGAGTAAGAACGAAGACTGCTCGGTAGACCAAGAGCTTTGCCTTCTGGCTCAGCTCTCTTTTCGTCACCACAGTGCGACTGCAATACCGCTCCTGCTGCTCCGATTCTCCGGCTGATCTCCTGCTCCGTCCTCCCCTCACTCGTAAAAATGACCCTGAGATACTTAAACTCCTTCACCTGGGGCAAAGCCTCATTCCCTACCCGGACTGCGCAATCCGTCGGTAACCTGCTGAGAACCATGGCCTCAGATTTGGAGATGCTGATCCTCATCCCAGCCGCTGCACACTCGACATCGAACCTATCCAGTGAGAGCTGAAGGTCTCGGACCGATGGTGTCATCAGGACCACATCATCCGCAAAAACCAGTGAAGCAACCCTTAGCTCACCAAACCGTATACCCTCTCTGCCACGACTGTGTCTCGAGATCCTGTCCATGAATATCAGAAACAGGATAGGTGACAAGGCGCAGCCCTGGCGGAGGCCAACCCCCACCGGAAAAGAATCCAACTTACTACCGAGCACACGGACACAGCTCTCGCTTTGGCCGTACAGATATTGGATGGCCTTCAACAAGGTCCCCCTCATCCCATATTCCTGCAGCACCTCCCACAGAAACCCCCGGGGGACATGGTCATATGCCTTCTCCAAATCCACAAAACACACGTAGACCGGATATGCATACTCCCAGGCCCTCTCCAGGATCCCTGCCTGGTACTTTAAGTACATTTTGATGCCAATATTTTTGTACTTTTACCCATGTACATTTTGAATTCCGGACTTTTACTTGTAATTGAGTATTTCTATATTGCAGTACTGATACTTTTACTTAAGTAAAAATTGGAGTACTTGTTCCACCACTGCAAACTGAGTAAAAGCCAAGAGAGATGCAATATGTCTTCACCCAAAGCATTTAGCCTAACAACGCTGTCTGTCTTCTATGACAAGGAAGACAGACAGCGTTGTATTAGGCTAATGCTTACACAGAATTTATGTGATTAGCAATCACTTTTCCACGAGCAATTGCAAGGTAAGTCACCGTTGCAATAACCATTTTCTCTCCTGCCTGCTAAAATAACACCCCCCAAAAAAAACAAATTACTCACCGACAAACTCGCAAGGCTTGATAGCGCTAGCGAGGAGTGATTAAGACTCGCCTCAGCAGCCACTGTGAGCCGGCGAAGATGCAAGGGAGTGAGGAGAGTAACAATGGTGGAATCGATAGACTTTGGAGGCATAACCTTTGTGCGTTATCACTTGAATGTTGAGCTACAGATAGGCTGGAGCGTGGACTGGAGCTATATAGAACCTAATATCGCCCGTATTTTTTTGCAATTACCGCTGCTATCAATGGACCCAAAAATTTGAGAGAAGAGGACACCCACCATCTAATGAATCATGTCAAGCTCTATAGATCAATTGAGCTGCAGGTGTTTGACTGAAGGCTATACTGACCCGAGGTGTCAGTGTGAAAAGGCTTACTAACTGTGTCTGAAGTCTCAATCACAGAGCCATTTAATCTATTTAATCTATTTAAAAAAAATGGTGTCCATCCCCAATGGATTTTATTCTTCTTCTTATTTTTTGTGTGACTTACATTTTAATTAATCTATCAACCATTCGATCACTGTGTGAACATAGAGTATAAATAGGCCCTACACACTGTCAAAACTATAAATCCATTTGCCATTGGAACATTTTTAATTTCAGTTTTTTTTCATGTCCTATTAAATGTTGGGAATCATAGAAATGTCCATATTGGTTGTGCAATTTGACCCACCGGTTTTGAAAATATATATTGCTTATAGAGTGATGTCTTGCAGAGATACAGCGAGCTGAGACGACTGAAAGGGACATTTCTTTGATCTGTTCAGTGGTGGAAAAAGTACTCAAATTCTTTACTTAAGTAAAAGTACCAATACTGCAATATAAAAATACTCTGTTACAAGTAAAAGTTCTGAATTAAACATTTACTTGAGTAAAAGTACACAAGTATTGGCATCAAAATGTACTTGAAGTACCAAAAGTAAAAGTACTAAATATTTGAAAATAGCCTATGTATAAAATAGGGCTAAAGTGGTTAATGTATGTTTCATTATATCATAATTTATATCTGAAAAGTAACTAGTAACTAAAGTTTTCAAATAAATGTAGTGGAGTAAAAGTACAATATTTGCCTCTGAGATGTAGTGGAGTAGAAGTAAAAGTATTGGAAATTTGAAATACTCAAGTAAAGTACAAATACCTCAAAATTGTACTTAAGTACAGTACTTAAGTAAATGTACTTAGTTACTTTCCACCACTGGATCTGTTACATTTGAACACCTGTCCCATCATGCATTGCTGAAAGGTGGGGGTCTGAGGGGGGCCGGGTAAATGTACCAAAGTGTACAAAGGAAGCTAAACGGGTCCATTTGGGTATACATGTGTATACTCTGGGGTTACAAAATGGATTAAAGAACACTAAGGATTTTACAGCCATCTGGACGGCCCCTATAGCTGCACATGTGCAGAAGATTCATGAAGGGTGTCATTTTTAACCCATTAAGACCTGGAACGCATCCGTGTCATTGTTTGATTTTTTTGGCCGCTATGAGCTTGTAGATCTGCTATTTTTGAAAAATCGTGTAAATGTGTGCAAATCTTATAATATATATATCTTTTTTTAAACATTTTTAACTCAGATCTTTCCTTCTGGGGGGTCCCTGGAACAACATATTTTGAGATGGGGGTCCGCGGCCAAATACATATCATTTTGGGGGTCCTTGACATGAAAAGAAATTGAGGACCGCTGATATGATATAGCAATTTTTTTTTTTAAACTGTCAAGATTTAGAAGACATTTCTGGAGGAAGCAAAGATTTGAGTTAAAATGTTTGCTTTAAAAAAACAGATTTTCACAATGTTTCAAAAATAGCAGATATACAAGCTCATAGCGCGGCACTCGGTGCCGCGCTATGAGCATGTATATCTGCTATTTTTGAATAGCCAAAGACATCTAAAATGGCACAGATGCGTTCCAGGTCTTTAAGGTTTAAAAGCTTCGAGCGAAATGTCACCACCATCATTCAAATCTATAATGTGCTCCTTTTAAAAGGTCACAATTTAAACTTTTCACGGACTGATTGAGTGAAATACTTCCGAGTAACTCTGCATGATGTTCTCAGCATGTCCACGTATTGATTCCGGTATTGCATGTCAACCAGTCGATCATAACAGTTGTGCCTGTTGTGAAATGCTACCGTTTGTTGTCTTCTTCTGTGCAAGAGTACATTCATCCACCCATGCAGATTTCACATTGAAATAATGAGATAGGAGATAAGGTCAGGTGTGTGCGTGCGTGCGTGCGGGAAAGAAATCATGGGTCATTTACATTTTACTGATGACAATGCTACAGTATCTCACTGATTGATACAATTGAGAGAGAGAGAGAGAGAGAGAGAGAGAAAGAGAGAGAGAGAGAGAAAGAGAAAGAGAAATAGAGAGAGAGAGAGAGAGAGAGAGAGAGAGAGAGATAGAGAGAGAGAGAGAGAGAGAGAGAGAGAGAGAAGCAGCTAGAGGATTTGAAATGATTCTGATTTGCAGACAGTGATACCGATTTTTTAATCGGTCAGGATGTCCAGATTTTTGGGGTCTTGGCCATAAAAAACGGTCAAAACCGGCAACTATACCGGACTAATGCGACCTCTGATATATATATATATATATATTTAACATCAAACATATTCCCATATCGCTGACTACGCAATGTACCTTGAAAGTCCAGTACAGTTTACCTACACAATAGCAGTCATTTTAGAGGATACATTCAGCAGAGTTCATGAAACATTGAGCAGCAATGCACAAAAAGTAACATTTTCTCCCAATTGCATATCTAGCTCTTTGGAATGAAGCCCTGTGCTGTATATATATCATTCCCTTCTAGGCAAGTTGGCTTTACTAGTTTGCTCCTTGGGAGGGAATCAATAATGTTCATCTTATCTTACAAACTTTTAAATAACACACAACAAAAACAACTACTTCGTATCAGCAAAATAAAGAATGTATGGGGCCGCCACCTCCCAGTTAAAAGGAGCAGTGTGGCACAACAATCCACCTTGGGTTATCATCAATTCCTATTCCTATTTGTTAGTCATACGTAGTGGTGGAAAAAGTACTCAAATGTTTTACTTAACCCATTAAGGCCTGAGGCGATTCTAAAAAAAAATTCTAAATCCTAACAGTTTTTTGAAAAAAAATCAAAAAAAATGTTTCAATAATTTTCAAAAATAGCAGATCTACAAGCTCGTAGCGCGGCACTCGGTGCCGCGCTATGAGCTTGTATATCTGCTATTTTTTAATAGCCTAAATAAATCTAAAAGTGACACAGATGCGTTCCAGGTATTAATGGGTTAAGTAAAAGTATCAATACTGCAATGTAGAAATACTCTGTTACCAGTAAAAGTCCGGAATACAACATGTACTTAAAGTACCAAAAGTAAAAGTATTCATTATGCAGAATGTCCCATTTCAAGTTTTCAAATGTATAACAATGTATAACGTGTCGCGACGCATTGTGAGCTTGTAGATCTGCTATTTTCAAATGGACGAAATATAGTATAGGGCCGAAGTGGTTAATGTGTGTTTTGTAATAATAATCAAAATCTTCAAAGTAACTAGTAACTAAAGTTTTTATATAATTGTAGTGGAGTAAAAGTACTATATTTGCCTCTGAGATGTAGTGGAATAGAAGTAAAAGTATCGGAAATTGGAAATGCTCAAATAAAGTACAAATACCTCAAAATTGTACTTAAGTACAGTACTTAAGTAAATGTACTTGGTTACGTTCCACCACCGGTCGCATCACGATGCGTCGTGAGCTTGTAGATCTGCTACTTTTGCCGAAAGGACGCCGGCGCGCAACCAGGTATATAAATCAGGCTCAATGCTGACCTGGTTTGGCAACCCTATTTCAAGTGAAGCTTTTCAGGTTCAACAGCGCTGATCGGAGCAGACGTTTGACTCTCTCCATGAGATTAGGTGCTAAAGAGAAGCCATAGTGGTGGCTGTTATCCATGTAACCCAAAAGTTTTTCCTGGAAAGTTATCCAACTATCTGTCCAGAGTATGATAATGGCTTAACCTTGGGAAGAGTTCAGCTGAGGTGACTTTTTTTTGCTTTGCCGTTCAAATCGAGCAGTCCAGCCTTAACCCATTCAGACCGGGAACGCATAAGTGTGTCATTGGAAGATTGCTTTGGCTATTCAAAAATATATAAGCTCATAGCGTGGCACCGAGTGCCGCGCTATGATAGCCTGACACTCAGCCTGACACTCAGCCTGACACTCAGCCTGAATTTTCATTTCGTTTCACTCCATTGTTCAGTCTGAAAGCCCTCTCAGTGCAGACGTTTTCTGAGGTGGGGGCGTGGCCAAAGTTGGACTCTTTGGCGATTGGTTCATACTGGATTATCCCGATCCTGATTCGTCGTACAGATTTTCAACCGAGAAACCCCCGCCTTCGACACCGTCACCAGACCCTGAATGCGAGGCAAGCGATTCAGGCTAGCGCTATGAGCTTGTAGATCTGCTATTTTTGGAAAAATCGTGGAAAATGTGTGCAAATCTTTGAAAGCGAAAATGTTTTACTCAACTCTTTGCCTCTGGGGGATTCTACAAATGTCTTCTAAATCCTAACATTAAAAAAAAAAACTTATGTTGCTATAATATCAATGTTTCTCAAACTTTTACATGTCAAATACCACCCAAAATGACATGCATTTGGCCATGGACCCCCATCTTAAAATATGTTGTTCCAGGGACCTCCCCAGAAGAAAATTGTTTAGTTAAAAATAGCTTTAAAATATATATATATCAAATATGTGCACACATTTTCACGATTTAAAAAAAAATAGTGCCGTGCTATGAGCTTGTAGATCTGCTATTTTTGAATAGCCAAATAAATCTTAAAATGACACAGATGCGTTCCCGATCTTAATGGATTAATTGTAACAGGATATGAAAGTCACACAATGCTGCACCTCAGATCTGCATCTGTTTAACACTGAGTCATCTCAGGAGGTCAGCTGAGGGAACGCTGTATTTTCAAGGAAAACCTTTTTTTGTTTGTTTTGTTTTCCTGCTCAATACCCAGTACTTACACTACAGCACACCATTGTGCCAAACAGAAAATAAACACAATGTATAATTTACTATGGTTGGAATAGTGCCAATTCTTTTCAAACTTCAAATGGCATCTATAGGCCCTATCTTGCAAGCTATAAAGGTATAAAGATTAAAATTGCATGGCCTCTGCAGAAACATGCATTCATGTTTTGATGTGCTGGAGATCAGAAGAAGGATAATTTTGTAATATTTACTCTTTCTTCTTCATTTCAACGCTAACATCATATAAAAATATGGTCTCATTTCTACGATCAGTCTACTCTGTGTGTGTTCCTCCAAATGGTCTGAAATTGCGGTTATAATTTGAATTGTTTAACTGAAGACATTATGCAATTAAGGCTTTCTCAGGGTGTAGCCCTACAGCATACTGTATGTGCTTTATAAGTAGTTATTCTCATTATGTATCATCTTACTTTAGCTTTTGTAAAGGACCTTGAGATCTAACAGTAAAACGTGTGTGTGATCAAACGTGATTTATGAAAGAACAAATAAATCTCCCTACAGAGTCAGTCTTTAATTAAAACATTACGCCCTTATCCCTCACTGTGCCCGTGCTGGAACATGTACAGTACATCTCCTATGCACAACCAAACTTTTAGACGTAGTTAAAAATACATAGTATATCCATATTAGGGACCAGTCGAAATTTACATAAGGGGGGGCATGGAGGAAATGTATGTGCCCTGATCTAAAATGCCATGACCCTCCCTTTGACAAAAAAAAAAATCAATGACCCTCCCCAAGTGATTACAAAAAAAAGAGTAACCCTCCCCGCCTAGAAGTGTCACGATATATTGTGTCACGATATAGCCTATCGTGGTATTAAAATGTGATGATAGGTATTGTCATGATGTCATACTGTATCGTAATATTTTTTTTATTGTTTTTTTAATAAAAAAAAAACACTTTCTTTTTTTTTGCCGGTGAAAGTTAGGAGTTTTTACTGTATGATATGAAAAGTAAAGCTTATCATAATCATAGTAATTATTAATCATGTCCTCCATCATATTCAAGGTATTTTGGAGAGAAATGAAACAGACTCCAGTCAGTCACTTTCAGTTTAAAGCACTGCAGAGGGGAGGTGTTGTGTGTCAGCTGATGCTCGTTGACGCTCGTTAATGTGACATGCATCTGCACTCTCAAATAGGCCTACATCTAATCTAAGATTGTATTTATACTGTATCTGGTATTATAGATTTTTTTTAGCTGTTGGAAATAACTAGGCTGCACTTGGTTGGTAAAGTCCAGATGACAAAAATATGATGTTTGTGGAATTAAAGTTATGCAGTCTTATATTATATTATATTTGTTATATTAGTGTCTATCTGTCCTCTGAAACAATGGGTTTATAGTTAGTGAGAACTTCACTTCTCCATTAAGCTTGCACAAATGTATTTATTTGTGTGTACAAAGCACTTTGTAATTGTTTCTAACTTGCTTTATAACGTTATTTATAAGATGATGGCCAATGTTGATGATACATGGGAAAGAACATTAATAATATATCATATCGATATCATGCCCAACATGTATCGTATTGTGAAATTCTTGACACCCCTAACCCTCCCCATCAAATACAACATGACATTTAAAACTGATATGTCCAATGTTTTGCTTTCCACATTGATTAGAACATTGCTGTAGTGTAGTCAGTCTTGCTAAATGCACAGTGTATCTGTAGTAGTGGTAGCAGAATGGATAGTGTTCTCATCTTACATGTGGGAAACCCATTGAATCCTGGTCAGAAAGTTGAATATTTGGTAACCAGTAGTTTAAAACTTTTGTCACTCTGCCCTTTTAATTATCAACTACAGTGACTACAACTACACTGTTGCCTACATAAAACAAATTAGGCTATCAATTATGGCCTGATGCTTCTGGTTTTACCTGTGGAGCTAGGCATCTATATGTCACAGGGTGAATGGAGATCCAGGGTGATTGAAGACAGAGCGCTTGTTTTTAGGCACGGGGCTTCGGGGCGAGGCGGGGCTTTTCGAGATAGGGTTTATTAGCGAGGCTCGATCGCGAGGAGGAGGAGGAGAAGGAGGACGCGGCGCTGCGAGGCGGGGGTTTATTACGTGAGGCTCGCGAGGAGTAGCTCCTCGCGAAATAAACCGTCCTCCTTCTCCTCGGGGAAGGAGGACTGTTTATTTCGCGAGGAGGAGCTCCTCCTCGCGAAATAAACCGTCCTCCTTCTCCTCCTCCTCGGAGGAGAAGGAGGACGGGGAGAGGCGGGGCTTTGATGTGCCGACGCGGACCTGTCTTTTGTTGTTCCCATAGAGGTATAATATAACTAGAGGGCGGATTGCCCCGCCCCCAGCTATCATTTCAATGAATGTGCTCAGTGGCGTTTTGAAGCACCCGGAAACCTGCCGGAAGTAGAATTATTGGTTTGATTTTGTACATCCATAGAGTTATGAGCATGCGCACTAGTGTCCTTTTTGCGTTCTACGGCAGCCTGTGTGTCAAGGATTGAACGCGAGATATTTATTTAATACACTCGAGATGCCTATGTATATGTAAATGCATATGTGTTTATGTATAATATGTTTACATATTTATATCTATATATACAAATATCTCTCAGTATGTTTTGCTCGCGCATGTATTTCTCCCCGCCTGCAGTTCCAGCTTTGGCCACTGGGGTGGCAGCTTCAATGTTTCTCAGCAACTCTGGGGGCTTGGTTGTTCCCCCCCACATAGCAACCAGGAAGCTACGCTAGGGGAACGCTGAACACGCGTGCACACGCACACGCTTGTCCACGACGGAGGCGCGCCGACTTAGTGGAGCTTGAGGCCGAGGAAGCGCGCCCTCGCGCCTCCAGGCGCGAGTGCCCGCGCTGACCGGCCGATGCTCTACTAGTCGACTCAGCGCCGTTTGAGTTGTAAACCGATAGGGACAGAATAGTTCTTTTCATGGATCACTGTGTGTGTGTGTGTGTGTGTGTGTGTGTGTGTGTGTGTGTGTGTGTGTGTGTGTGTGTGTGTCAGGGAGAAAGTAAAACAAAAGCCAGAACACAATAAAAGTATCTTAACAGTCCTGCTTTCAATAAACCAAAAAAAGCATGAGCGCGTGCGCTTGTGTGTGTGTGTGACTGTGTGTGTGACTGTGTGTGTGTGGTCGCAGCCATATATGTTTGTGCACAAGCCTGGCTTGTGGCTCCCTCTAGTGTTGCTTCTACAGAATTGCTGGGTGGGTGGTAAAAACGAACGCGCCTTCTTCAATCTACCTGGTTCTCCATTCACCCTGTAACATATACACAACTGTCCATATAGATCCACATTAATCACATGCACAGAATTACTTCAAATGATTATGAATATCCAGTTATAGTAGGCCTATTTATAATGCATCTCTCCAATAACGCCTGTTGAAGTTTTGCTTAATTGTTCAACCACCATCGTTAAGACGCTGAATAGATTTGACTGGGTCGTTCACACTCGCTGTGCGTTGATGGCTTGTTAACGACCGTCATTGATTCTAAATAGACAAGGTGTTACTTGATTTGAATTCTTTGTATCTTTTGAAATGGAGAGGGGTCATTGACCACTGTTCTGCTGTACTAAAAAGGTATATAAAAAACGGACTATTTTATCAATTCAAAATTGCATGACCCTCCCTTGGATTCAAAGTAAAATTAGCTGACCCTCCCTTGGACCAAAATTAGAAAGGCATGACCCTCCCCTATTTTCCTCCATGCCCCCCCTTATGTAAATTTCGACTGGTCCCTTACTCATTTCATGGATGGAGATGATACGGGTCAGTTTCGCTTTAAAACTGGGATTTGTTTAACACTATACTTTGTGAGGAAATAATCTGACTCGATGCGTTATTTTCATATTTACACATCGATTTATATTCTGCTGAGGTGAATTATAAGTAAGCTATCGCACTTCCCGGTCAGTTCGCTCTCATTGGCTTTTTGCTTGTGCTCCACTTTCCATCATTGTTCCTTTCACACTACAACATTTCAAGTCATGAATATCAAACATGTTTGATATTTACAATGCAAAATTGTGGAGTCTTCGATCCAGTCGGTGACATTATACCATTATGTCTGTAAACCCCTCACACTACAATAATGTGGGCAAATAATCGGTTGAGCGCAGCCTCGTATAGGGAACACACACTCGCGAATGTCGGGAGGGGCAGCATTAGTAACTCAGTAACAGTGGTGTAAAGTAACTGAGTACATTTACTCAAGTACTGTACTTAAGTACGATTTTGAGGTACTTTTACTTTACTGGAGTATCTCCAATGTAGGCAATAGTTTGATGTCACATATCAAATCAAATTAGCCTCTAGTCTTGGTATCATTATGGACAGTATGTACTGTATATGAACAAAGACATACTTTTCTAACTTCTGTTTACTGAGTTGAACTAAAATCACAAGTAATGTGTCTCACCTTTCTCTTGTTAGTTGGACAGACGTAGAGATAGCTCAGGACGGTCTTGGATCCAACTTTGTCGTTCATTCTCTCATACGTGGACCCGTAGTCTGTAGATCTGAATGAACAAAAGCATCGTTTCAGACTCAAGTGTGGCAAAGCAGTAGGAATAACGTCTCACACAACATTTGAAGCTGAACACAGTGAAAGAGTTCATTTAACTCTGAGGGCCAGATACAGTACATCGAACGACTGCAACGTGGATGTAATTATGCAATGCCAGTGAGTGAATCGGAACGCCTTTTAGTCACGTATTGTATTTGTATTTGAAGCAGAGCTTGAGAGGTGCAGTGGAATGGTTGGATTTGTGCAAGACAGACAGACAGACAGACAGACAGACAGACAGACAGACAGACAGAAGTTTTCATCCTGCCAGAAAGTGATTGCAGCTCCTACCCGGTAACTGAAACTTTGTTTCTGGCTAAATTACTTCACTTCACGCTTGAAGGGTTATATTTCAAACATTATAGCCCAATCAGACCAATTCACCAGTGGGCATACATTTAAAATGCCATAGATGCCATAACTGAAAGCTTGGTTCTGGCTCAAAATGAATTGATGTCATTTATTTCAAACATTATAGCCCAATCAGACCAATTTACAAGGGGTAGATAGGTAGGTAGGTAGGTCTGGTCGTGTGCATGCTAGTTTTGTTAACTTTCTGCTTGTCTAACGCCCGGGATTCTAACCCAGGTCTCCCGTGTGGAAAGCCAACATCTTAAACACTGAGCCAAAGGGAATTCCCTATCGCTCGGGGGAGATATTAGCGTTTCAGGCCACCAGGCTGAGGTTGGGAGCCACTCTGTTACACTTGATTTTATGCCAGTGTTTTTTTTGCCACTGTTTTATTGTGTATTTTATACATTATTATTATTTTTTGTTGTTGTTTGTTTTTGTTTTGTTCTGTAAAGCAGTGTCTATCAACCTTTTTTGTGCCAAGGCACACCTGGCATAGCCAAAAAATCCCAGGGCACACCTAGATATACGGTATATATAATTATATATATATATACGGTATATCTATATACACACACTAGGGTTGTGCCGATTTTCACATTTCACGAAACGATACGATACGATATTGGGCACACAACTTCGATACGATACGCACTTTTTTATCATGAAAATATATGGGGGAGAAAAAAAGCAAATGCAAACAAATATTTCTGTTTTTGCATTATTCAGACATGCAAACTTGTAGCTTTTCAGCTTCCACTAGCCGTTTTGAATCCAAATAGGGCAATAGTGTGACACCTGACCCGAAAAAAAACAGCATGTTGTCACCCTTTTCACCTCGGGGCTGTTTGCATGCCTGATTATTATTATTGTTTAAAAAATTTTTTTTTTTTCTCAAAATGATTTTTTTTCCAAACCTCCTTCAAACGGCGCGGCACACCTCAGCAGTAGCCCCGGCCCAAAATTGGGACGTTTGCCAGGGTTGATATACACTGCTGTAAAGCACTTTGCGCTGCATTTATGTCATGAAAGGTGCTATATAAATAAAGTTTATTATTATTATTATTATTATTATTATTGAAAGCCCGCTTGAAAATGGCAGCTTCACATAGGAGTGCGGTGTGGGACGATTTAGTCAAGATTGACGATAAAACAGTGAAATGCAAATTGTGCAGCACAAAGGATGGGTATCGACATCAGTGATGTCAAATCACATTAAGGCGAGACACCCAAAAGCCTTCACCCAAGCAAAGCTGCATGGTAGACTTCCCTGTGAAACCTTGCCATTGTGATGACCGGCGGGCAGAAAAAAATCACTGATTTGACAGCCACGATGATAGCTGAAGATGCCTATTAGAGTCGTGGGGAAAGGCTTCCGTGAGCTGATCAGTGGTGGAAAAAGTACTCAAATGTTTTATCTAAGATTTTTATTCTAGGACCTACGGTTCAAAAGTTATAGGCCAAAAACGTAAAGTGGGCTGTTATAGCGCCACCATGAGGCCGAATGGTGTGATTATTTATTTAAATAATTTCGGACTAAATTATAAACCTCCCCTCCAAATCTGGTAACTCTAGCTCTTACGGTTTCTGAGAAAAAAATACTTGAATTTTAGTTTTTTCACTTTTCCATTAAAGTGGATGGGGACATTTAATGCACTAATAAATCAATATCAATAAAACTATCCAACCAATCTCTTAACAAGATACAAGCACACGATTCCCGGTGAGGCCGGTCATTTTGACATATGGCACTAAATTGGGAAAAATAAACTGTGGGAGGAGTAGCGAATAGAAAAAAAGTTTATCTAGAGAGAAAGTTTCTGTAAAACAATAGTCTGGTTGCCCATTCGGGCAACCACACTAACTAAAGTTTTCAAATAATTGTGCAATAATAAAAGTGCAATATTTGCCTCTGAGATGTAGTGGAGTAGAAGTAAAAGTACTGAAAATTGGAAAAACTCCAGTAAAGTAACAAGACCAGGAGACCTGGTTCTGCCAGACCCAGAATGAAGTCCTAGTATGTAACACACCTACAAACCACTTTATAACTGAAAAGCATAAATCATTTTATAATTTTTGTGACATAATAATGATGTCATGAATAGTTCGTGACGAAAGGGGACGAAAGGGGGACAGACTTTTTTTGGCAAAGTGACCATGCCCATGTATGGAGAAAACAGATACAAAGCCTCATGTAAGCCCGACCCCTTGGGTCTGGCAAAAACAACCAGCAGGTAGAACATGACAGAGGATTTACTTGGAACTCCCACTTTCAGGGTAGGCATTTTTTGCCTATGTGGTGAGTCACTAACCTCACTCCGTCAAATGGAAGAAGCTTGCGACACACATTTTGTTTCACAGCGTACTTGCATCTGAGACTCCGGGCGCAGAATCGATGACAGACGGAGTTTCATTTTTTCAAGCTACTAGGCAGGTGATTGGATGATCCCGCCCCTAGCAGCCGCTGATTGGTTCGGATGCGCAGCAGTTCGGGCAGCTTTACTCTGTGAGCAATCCCAGACCCTCCTTCCTGAAACCAAATGCAAATGAGATTTCCGGAGGGAGGGGGGGTTTACCAGGCTAGAGAGTCACTTCATGGATCAATTTCATGACTTTTGCAGTAAAAGTACAACTTGGCCCAAGTTGTACTTTTACTGCAAAAGTAAAGACATGTCCTCTTTTGGGGTGCTGTCCGGCCTGTCCGGGGGGGGTTTATAAAATCCTTCAAATGTCCGGTGTTTTGGGATTATTATTATTTTTTTACAATGAAAGCGCTAACTATGGTACTTCCGTAACCCCGGTTTTGTAAATTGCGAACGAGTTGTTCACATTGTTAGTGTTGCCATGTCCGAATATTTACAGCAACACAGACAGTCACACACACTCACACAGACACACACTGAACAGCATACATCGCGCTCAGCGGTGCCTGTCATTCATTGCTCCCCGACTGAGAAAAGTTACACAGACAGAGGCGGAGAAAATGCCGAAACGCAAATGCAACTTCACAGATGAAATGCGCAAAAAGTACCCGTGTTTTCGTCTGGGTCGTGACAAATGTGAAGCAGAGTGTACTGTTTGCAAAGCAGGAATATATGTCTCCGTGGCAAATAAAGGTTCGTCAGACCTGCAAGCCCATACTGCCACTTCAAAGCTCAAGAAAGCTGTGCAAGGCGAGACTTCTTCTGCCAAATTGACCGACTATAATAATGTATAATAATGGGGTACCTTACTTGTTCTAAGATAAGTCTAAGACTTGAGAGAGAGGTTATTTAATTACAAAAAAAAGCTAAATGTTCATACAGAACTTAACATTAAATATTATAGAGCATATTTGTATGAGAGTGATTATTTTGTTATCTACCTCTCTTTTCTTTTTGTTTAAATGTTGAGGCATTATTTATATGTTTTACATTAGCCATAGGAGACATTATTTTGAAGAATGAGCTATAACATTGAAGAACAGGCTACTTCTCTATTTTCTTTTGTTTATAATTAACAGGTTTTGAGGCATTTTTTACATTTTTACATTATAGACATGAGAGGTTATTTTGAATGATGGGGTACCTCACTTGTTCTAAGATAAGACTTGTTGAGAGAGAGATGTTATTTTATTTTGTTAAAAAGCTGAATTATTAAGCTGTGATTATTTTGTTATCTGAAACAAACAGAGGAGACATGCTTTAAATAAATAAATATATTATTTATAAAGCAATATTTTCAGTACCTGAAAGAGGCCCAGAATTAACCGAATTAAGGTACCAAAAAAAAAACCCAAAAGTTACAAATCCGGGGGAAAACCGCAGCATTCGTTGGGTGTCTTTTTGGGAATTCAGAATATGGTCACCCTAAACTTGGCACAATCCATTTCATGAAGGGGACATCCTAAAGATATGAAAAAACAATGTCCCGTTTTGTTCTACCCCGGGGAGGGGTATCTCAAAAACTAAGGCTCTTTTTGAGGGTTTGTTCCTGCACTAATAGCTCGTTTTCAGCAAAAACGCAATATGGGAAAATGAAATCCGAGATAGACGTGTGTTTATGAATGTGATAACATTGCAGCGGACCACCGGGTGAAAATGTTTTAGATGACGTAATTTCCGGGTGGATCCTTCTCTCTAAGTTAAAGCATCATTCATAGGTGTTGGCGAAGAGTGCCCTCCAGGGTAATCACTAAAAAACAAGACCAGGAGACCTGGTTCTGCCAGACCCAGACTTCACATGACGTGTCAGCCTGTGTCTATGCCCATGTATGGACGAAAGGGGGACAGACAGACTTTTATGGCTGGGGCCTAAGGACAAAGTGACCAAAACCAGTTTTTTTGCCCATGTATGGAGAAAACAGGTACAAAACATGCCCATGTATGGACGAAAGGGGGACAGACTTTTATGGCTGGGGCCTAAGGACAAGGTGACCATGCCCATGTATGGAGGAAACAGGTACAAAGCCTCATGTAAGCCAGACCCCCCCTGGGTCCGGAAAAAAATACCCCAAAATTGTACTTAAGTACATACATGTACTTAGTTACTTTACACCACTGTGGATATTAGAGTTGTCGAGGGGAAAGGCTTCCGTGAGCTGATGTGTGCTGCATTCACCTAGCTGGGAAAGCATTTGAAACGAGGTGCTCAAGGTCATCTCTGACTTCTTACGGTAATTATTGCATGTCTGCTTACATTTTAGGCTGCATTTTGACAACTTCTTGATTTTCTCGGCACATCTTCAAGGCCTTTCCCGTGTTTGTGTCTCCTTGCTGGAATTAATGTCAGTTCCGTAGACTCCACTACAACCTTTCTTTAATATAGCCTGTCTATGCAAATTTTGCGCCCACTCTTTATTCCTGGAATACATTGGACACATCTGACAAGACGGAATGTCTTGCTTCTCCTTTTGGTGGCCATTTTAATAACAGTTCAGAACAGCCACACCACCCGCGTGGCACCACCGACCACCCGCGTGCAGTGCTGTAAAGTAACTAAGTACATTTACTCAAGTATTGTACTTAAGTACAATTTTGAGGTACTTTTACTTTACTGGAGTATTTCCAATTGTCTTTACTTTTACTTCTACTCCACTACATCTCAGAGGCAAATATTGTACTTTACTCCACTACAATAATTTTAACACTTTAGTTACTAGTTACTTTGAAGATATAAATATATTACATTATAACATACATTAACCACTTTAGCCCTATTTTATTCCAAGGCTATTTTCAAACGTTTTAGTACTTCTACTTTTGGCACTTTAAGTACATTTTGATACCAATACTTTAGTACTTTTACTCAAGTAATTTTGAATTCCGGCTTTTACTTGTAACAGAGTATTTCTACAATGCAGTATTGATACTTTTACTTAAGTAAAACATTTGAGTACTTTTCCCACCACTGACGGCTCCCCATATGCAGCATGGCTCGATGCTTGCACCACAACTAGACAGTGTGATAGGGTGGTGCACCCTATCAGTGCCTATAGCCGCTGTTTTCATATTGCACATAATCAAGATAATTCCCCAATCAAATATGTATTTATTTAGTTTTTACAATGGTTCAGATTGTTGCTTTTTCAACAGTTTTTGCCTTAAATTAAATAAAACCATTTTAATAGCTGATGGTTAATCGTTATCAAAGGCACATTCAGTGTGGAAAGCACACGTGCTAGCTAGCCGGTAGCCGCTGCCCTGATGCTTCCTGTGTGTTCCATGTGAGGCGAGAGATTCCACAGAGATCTGACCCTTGCAAACCGCATTAGTAAATCGGCCATGCACTATTAGCACACGCAAAGTGCGTTTTGAGGCCGGGTCGCCTGTTTGAGAACAAGCTTGTTTCTATGTGCAGATTGTGACTTAAGTAAGGCACAAAAGGCATAGAAAGTCTTTATGCTCAAAATAATGCACTACTAGAACAGCAGTGACCGGCACAGTATATATGGCAGTGTTTACCAAACTTTTTAGCTCGAGACTCAAAGACACAAAGTTGGTGTCTCCTCAAACCTACAAAAATACTAGCCCTATTTGATAGTAACAATAGCTGATCTACAAGCTCACAACACGTTGTCGTGAGCATTATAGACGTGCTATTTTCACTATTTATTAGGTTATTTTTTTAAATGCATGGAACTTCTTTTGAGTTTTTGAAAATGTCTTAAATTAAAAAAAAAAAAAAAACTAATTGTAGGAAACGTTAAATAATTTGATAATTACTTTACTTTTGACCCATAAAAATGTGTCCCTGACCCTAGTGTTGATTTTGTCGACTAAAACTATGACGACAAATGTTTGTCGGCTACCTTTTTTCACTTACAAAAACTAAATAAAAACTAAATAAAAACTAAGCTATGATGACTGAAACTAAGACTAAATATAGTGACAATTTCGTCAACAAATACAAAATTTACTAAAATGTTAGTGAGGGACTAGAGGAGAAGAGATCCAGTAGCACTAACAGACAAGTCATTTTATGTTTGGTTGCGCTCAGGTGTTGCACTCTGAGATCTACAAGCTCACAACACGTCGCGCTTTGACGCATTGTGAGCTTGTAGGTCTGCTATTTTCACCATGCAACCGAGTGTAAAATCAGCCATTACGACGCCATCAAGGCACCGCCCAAAAGACATTATAGTCGACTAAATCAACTGTAGATTTGGTCGACTATAATCTTAAAATATAAAACTAGACTAAAGGTAAAACATTTCAGATGACTAAAATATGACTAAAACTAAAAAAAATATCTTTTCAAAGGTTTATGACTAAAACTGAATCAAAATGTGCTGTCAAAATCAACACCGCCTGACCCACTGTTTGGGAACCACTGGTGTATTGTACCCCTCTATGCCTTTACAGTTCTAGAAGCTTCTAAAGTCTCCTGCTGGCAGAACAAGAGAGAAAGGTCAATCTGGCTGCCAACACAAATGAACCATTGCGGAATATCTTGGGACCCAGCGCTGTAAATTATTAATTCATTCCCAATGACTACTTTGAAACAAAATATGACGAGTGCAAAAACATGTGGATGTTCCTGAGCCCATGGGTTTTAATAATTTAAGGGTGGGAATGAGCCTGTTAGCCAGCCTCGTCCCTTGAAACTCCACAGGATCCATCATAACCAGTAACCACCAAATCGGTCTTCCTTATAGAAAAGTACATTTTCCAGGAGCCTATATACTGTTCTACTCCCTCCCTCATTTAACCCATTAAGACCCGGAAAGCATCTGTTATTTTAGATTTTAAACCACTTTAACCATTATTTTATACTTTGGCTTTTTTTGAAGAATCTTGATTTTTTTTTTTGCAAATCTTTGAATATACGGTATATACATTTTTTAAAGCGAACATTTTGTAACTCAAATCTTTGCTTCTGCGGGGGTCCCTGGAACTAAATATTTTGAGATGGGGGTCCGAGGCCAAATACATATCATTTGGGGGGTCCTTGACATGAAAAAGTGAGAGAAACACTATACTATACTATTGTAGCAACATAAGTAAAAAAAAATATATATATTCAAAGATGTGCACACATTTTCACGATTTTTCAAAAATAGCAGATATACAAGCTCATAGCGCGGCACCGAGTGCCGCGCTATGAGCTTGTAGATCTGCTATTTTTGAAAATAGCAGAGCCCAAAACATTTTTTAAATGACACAGACGCGTTCCCGGATTGAGTGGCTTAAAGGGAATATACGGCAAGTCTTCCGCTCGAGGCAAATGATTTCGCTCTATGGAGAAAGGAAAGGCCCACCCACATCTCCACGCGCACGATTCCCATTTGATTTGCAATCTTACTTCATGGTCTTATATGATGAAAATGAGGAAGACATCTAGTTCATATCTTTTTCATTTTTTAAGTCAGGGCCACTACTAGTGCTGCTTCAGTGGTAATGGGGTTTTCAGGGAAATTGCAATGAGATCTCTCTCTCTCACTCGTCGTGGTTCGTTCTTGAGAGAGAGAGGCGGTGGCGATGATTACAAAGCACATAAAGGAATCAGACAGACAGTATGGTTTCTGCCAGGACATTAAAGCTGAATTAAGGGCTGTTGAGGTGCTCGGGGACTGATCCCAATATGGAAGCGAGGCCACCATGAACACCTAAGGACTTCCACTGCACCATTGGGAACAGTATTACACTGCTCGAGTCTTTAAAAGGAGACATTATAGACTGTATACAGTACATACAGTAGTGTATTTTGACCGTGGCGAGATAGCAATAAATTCATGCCGCTTCGCTCGCTCCATCACTTGGGAGGCGTGAATAAGGCATATGAGTATAGTGTACAGCATGCTATAGACCCATTAACAGACGACGTCACACTGATAAGAACCAGTATGCGCGCACAGGCCGGCACCAAATGAAACCCATTCTGTCATGTCTCGCTAGGACGCGCCTCAGCCTCACTAGCCAAAACACAAGAGGAGGTTGAATGAACTGAAACCAGCGCACCCGGAAACAATATGTTGGGAATTGATTGCCTGAAACAATCACCATGTGCGTCCAGTCTCAATGTTGGTAAACAAATAATTGGTCTATTGATGGAACTAGTATAGTTTAAGACCTGATCTCTGACCAAAATCAGTCAAACGTCACAGGGGTGTTTTTTTTCTATTCAATATTGTAGTTACATTGGAATTGAATGGAATAAATACATAAACAAACACAGAGAAGATAGATAGATAGATAGATAGATAGATAGATAGATAGAGCAGCTACTGATTAGGAACATCGCTTGCACCTGTGCTGATTACCGATATAAGACCTATGTTTGAAAGCTCACCCAAATGTGGTTATTGAGAGTCACCACCAGTATATTACAGAAATATTTTAATTGTGTACAAGTACCATTGCCTGAATTTGTATGAGCCATTATAGTTTCTCATCCAGCAGTTATGCATTCTTTGTATTGCCCCCCCCCCCACTCTCTGTTTTGCCATTGTTGGTATGGATTGTGAGCAGGCTTACTACTGTATATAAGTTTACAGAGTAAAGATAATCAATAGAAGCATATAAGGAGCTTATAAAAGGCATGTTAATGTGCAACCGGTCCAACACATACTATACACAAGTGGTGTAAAGTACATTTACTCAAGTACTGTACTTAAGTAAAATTTTTAGGTATTTTTTACTTCACTGGAGTATTCCTAATTTGCAATACTGTACTTCTACTCCAATACATCTCAGAGGCAAATATTGTACTTTTACTCCATTACAATTAATTGAAATATGGAGTTACTAGTTCCTTTGCAGATATAAGTTATCATATTATAAAACATACATTAACCACTTTAGCTCTATTTTTACATAGGCTATTTGAAAATAGCAGATCTACAAGCTCACAACGCGTCGCATCGCGACGCATTGTGAGCTGCAAAAAGTAAGCAAAAAGACTGCAAAAGGTACTAATTTGTTTTACTTAATAGTAAAAGTATCAATACTGCAATGTAGAACATTAAAAGTCCGAAATTAAAAATGTACTTGAGTGAAAATACAAAAGTATTGGTATCAAAATGTACTTAAAGTACAAAAGTAGAAAGTACTCAATATGCAGAATGTCCCATTTCACAAGTTTTCAAATGTATAAAATGTTTAAAAATCTTTAAAGAATAGCAGATCTACAAGTTCACAATGCGTCGCATCGCGGCCAGGGGTGCAATGCTCACTGGACGGCCTTGCACGCCGTGCCGGAACCTATTTGACCAGGAGCACACGCAGGCACACGCATAGATTTAAAACTACTTTAAATTCGCACCTCAACAAAGTTTTCAAAGGCTCCCGACTCAAACCTAGCGAATTAACATAGGAATAAGCCTAGATGCATATCAATTGTCCATTGTGTGACTTGCAGTGTAGGTGTTAAGCGACACGTCATTGAAATAGAGTGCAAGAACATACCAAATGAGCATTGCATGCCTGATCGCGGCGCATTGTGAGCTTGTAGATCGGCTATTTTCAAATGGCCGAAATGTATATAGGGCTGAAGTGGTTAATGTATGTTTTGTAATAATAATCAAAATCTCTAAGTAAACGTTTTCAAATAATTGTAGTGGAGTAAAAGTACAATATTTGCCTCTGAGATGTAGTGGAGTAGAAGTAAAAGTATAGACAATTGGAAATGCTCCAGTAAATTAAAAGCACCTCAAAATGGTACTGAATGAAGTACTTAAGTAAATGTACTTAGTTACTTTACATCACTGATGATCAGTAGGCTGCGTTGAAGAGATGATTAACTTTAGATGGAAAAGACCAAAAGCACAAGGTCCCAGTCAAGGGCAAGAGCAACGTTACTCATTCATCACTAAGGTGGTAGATAATGTATCTTGGCAGTTACACAGTGTTGGCAAAGGTAGGAACTGTACTGAGTGTAATCTCTGTAGTTTTGAAAATTGGAAATGGTGATTAATCAGGTTTTTTTTTCTTCTTCTTCTGGTAAACAGGGGATGAGCCATTGGGGCTGGGTGTGTGGAGGTTCCTGTACAGCAGAGGTTTTCAACAGGGGATCCGGGACCCCTAGGGCAGTGGTTCTCAAACTTTTTCATGCCAAGGACCCCCAAAATGATATGTATTTGGCCGCGGACCCCCATCTCAAATATGTTGTTCCAGGGACCCCCCCAGAAGCAAAGATAATTGAGTTACAAATGTTTGCTTAAAAATATATATACGTTCACGATTTTTCAAAAATAGCAGATCTACAAGCTCATAGCTCATACGCACTCGGTGCCGCGCTATGAGCTTGTAGATCTGCTATGAATAGTCAAAGTATAAAAGGTTAAAATTATTGTGATGCTATATTACCACATTTTTGCTGGGGACCCCCTGGTACCCCCACAAGGACCCCACTTTGAGAACCAATGCCCTAGGGGGTCCTCGGAGATACTGCAGGGGGGGGGGGGGGGGGGGGCGCCAAATCTTTGTGTGATAGGGACTTATAAATTGTTTTTTTTTACATAAACCACTTGAACCCTCGCATCCCTATTCTGGGGGGAACATTAGCCGAAAATAGCAGATCTACAAGGACGCGTTGTGAGCTTGTAGATCTGCTATTTTCGGCGAAGAGGTTTGGTGTACAGGGAAAAAAGAGCAGACCAAGTACCGAGCCAAAGGTCAAGTTTACAAAGTATTGAAGGTTTAAGTGGTTAAATGTCTGAAAAATACACATTAACATGAATCCAATATGTAGTGGGGGGTCCCTGCTTCATCTCTCTCTCAAGCCAAGGGGTCCTTGGCCTGAAAAACATTGAGGACCCCTGCTGTACAGTAGGTAGGTATGTGTGAGCAACAGTATATGGTAAATAGGTTAGGTGATACAATGGAGCTGCACCTATCAAAAGTACATCAACCTGAAGCCTAGCGCCCTATTCTGGGGCTGTTTTTATAGACAACTAAGTACGGTAAATATAGGGTTTGTGTTCAAACTTAAATGATAAAATGATATGATATGCATCTACTGTATGTCATTCATGGCACGGTCATACTGACAATGAGAAGCAAGAAGTTTGAGTCAACACATCAATAAGCGCTGGGCGATTTATTTGTCTTATTTGTAAGAGTATTATCATATTTATGGCCCAAATATGAATATTCATTGCGTCCGACTCCTCCTTAATATACTATATCATCTCTGTCGGTTGGAAACCTCATATTATGTCCAAAACTGTTACTTTTCAGGATTCAAATTCAAACATAGCAAAAGTAGCAGATCTGCAACTCAAAATGTGTTGCCTCGCACCGCATTTCGAACCTGTGGATCTGCTAACTTTTGATCATTTTGTGTGACACTGTAGTATCAAGTAGGGCGTTCATTTTAAAAACGCAGAAAGGTAAAATATGGAGATAAGATGTTTCTGCCTGACAGCAACGATATACAACAGAGAAAGTATATAATGTCTTCGGTTTGAGAAATGACAGGTCAGAGTATTAGACCGTATATGATGTCCTTTATTGAGGACAGCAGACTGTAGTGTCCACACACACTGCTACCAGTCTGGGTCTTTCCCCAGCACTGAACTGGAACACAGCCAATCGGTGCCTCAATTAACCCATTAAGACCGGGAACTCATAGGCTACTGTGTCATTCAAAATTTTTAGCCACAACCGTTATTTTATACTTCGGGCTATTCAAAAATAACAGATATACAAGCTCGTAGAGTTCAAAAATAGCAGATATACAAGCTCGTAGAGTTCAAAAATAGCAGATATACAAGCTCGTAGAGTTCAAAAATAGCAGATATACAAGCTCGTAGAGTTCAAAAATAGCAGATATACAAGCTCGTAGAGTTCAAAAATAGCAGATATACAAACTCGTAGAGCAGTGGCGTAGCCAGACGCTAGCCTGGCTGGGCCTAGGGAGTCGGGGGTGGGCACACATGCACGCGTGCGCATTTTTTTGGGGTTATTAGCGGTTTTTGATACTTTTTTTGCGGGTTTGTGACGGATTTCGGGTACCTATAATTATATTCACTGTTATCAAAATGGCTGAATATGACATAAAACAATAATAATAATAATACAAAATAAAGTTATATATATATATTATTTTTTTTGGGTGGGCAGAAAAAAATCAAATGGGTGGGCCCAGGCCTACCTATGCCCACCCGTGGCTACGCCCCTGTCGTAGAGTTAAAAAATAGCAGATATACAAACTCGCAGAGTTAAAAAATAGCAGATATACAAACTCGCAGAGTTCAAAAATAGCAGATATACAAGCTCGTAGAGTGCCGTGCTATAAACGCTTGTAGATCTTTGTGCAAATGTTTGAATACATATATTTGTTTTTGAAACATTTTTAACTCAAATCTTTGCTTCTGGAGATCCCTGAAACAAACCATTTTAAAAATGTTCGCTTTAAAAAATATATACATTCAAAGATTTGGACACGTTTTTTCACAAGATTTTTCAAAAATAGCAGATCTGCAAGCTCAAGCTCATAGCGTGGCACTCCGCGTTATGAGCTTGTACTGTATATCTGCTATTTTTTTAATAGCCAAATTCATCTAAAATGGCACAGATACGTTCCTGGTCTAAATGGGTTAAGCAGTAACAAATCACAGAGCTCCTCTGTTGCTCCCAGTGCAGCCCATGTTGTCTTTTCCCATGGCGATGAGGATGGTCATTTAGATGAAAGCTCTGGCTATAGAAGATTATTTTGGTGGCTTAAACTTGATAATGATATTGTTGCTGTCAGGCAGAAACCTTGTATCTCTGTATTTCAACTGTTGTTATTATTATGTATTTATTTTTTTGTAACTTAATGCCCTACTTCATCGGACATCAGTATCATACAAAAGTATCAAGAAGGTTTGTACAACTCATACAGGTACTGTACAAGCAGGAAAAAAAACTTGTCTCCGCCAGGCCGGGTTGCCTGCCCCAGGGCCTGCAAACTCTGGGAGGCAGCCATTTATAGACAACTGGAATGGAATATGAGCAATCTGACTGATACATCTTGATCACAAGACTTCAGAGAAACGTGAAACGGCCTTGAACATTTTGTGGCAGAGGTTCCTCCTTGGCCTACTGGAAGTGTGCGACTGTGTGTGCAAAGTTTCATGCCGCACGCACGCACGCACGCACGCACGCACGCACGCACGCACGCACGCACGCACACACACACACACACACACACACACACACACACACACACACACACACACACACACACACACACACACACACACACACACACACACACACACACACACACACACACACACACACACACACACACACACACACACACACACACACAGTCTCCGGCCTTTTGGCCCACCCGTCCTGGCGGAGACAATAAGGCGTGACTTCTGTACAGGAATAAGTGAATAACTACAGTTCTGAGTGCTGACCCACTTTTTTGTTAACGGCAATCTTAATCTATTCATATATTATAGCTGATCAAATGCTGTTTTAAGGTTCACTCTCAAAAAGTTGACAAAGAAAAGTTAAAGTAAATTTGTATTATGAGGGGTTGAATAGAGTACAAACGATTCAGCCTGTGGCTTAATGTCTGGACTCTGGAGTGCAGCAATAGCTTTAACTTTTCAAATGGCGTCTGCTTGTTGTTTGTATTTGTAAATGAATAAGGCTGTGTGGGCATGTAATAGACTAACAAGACCAATAGATTATATCACTGGACATTCATGGTCGACCTCGGTATCCTCAGGCAATGCTAAATGCGTGGATGAACAGACCGTTTATGAGGGTGTCTGCTTTTGTATAGAATGATTCCATTTTTTTTTTTGCTGTTTAGTAGTTTTCAATATTATGTGCGTGTCTGACGTCTGATGTCAAAATGTCAAAATGGTATATAAACACCCAGACTAAGACAGGAATGAAACAAGAAATGTGTCCATTTGGTTAAATAATACCCATTGGCTGTTATTCTGTCCTTGGGGAATGCGTGATTTCCTTTTCTCTAGTTTGTTCAAACTCAAAAGCCTAAATATGTATGAGTGTTTGCAGGGAAAGAAGCTGTGCTCATAATGTGCATGTGATTACAGCATTTACCCCCAGCCTTGGTACTCAGCCAAAACGTACCCACTCTTTTCGATACATTTCTATTCAGTAAACTTTGTCTCCGTCGTCGAGACACTTGTTTACTTGTTACTTGTTGTCTGCATCTAGTTTGTACAGAAAAAGAGTTGAAGGAGAAGGACGCCAAAACAGACAGATAACTAACTATATGAAGCCAGCAGTGCCTATACAGTGTTATGCATATCTTCAGTTTGAAGCATTTCCAGCATGCTTTCTGCAAAGGCAGCGCTCTCTCCCTGTTTCTGTTTAGACGAGCAGTTTATGAGCCGTTCTTCTCTGGTGTCTGTCACTGTAATGTTGTTTATATGCTTTGTGATGAAAGATAATGGCTGGAAATAATGTTGTGAGTATCAGTAGGAGAGATTAACCCGTTAACGCATCTGTGAGTCATTTTTAGATTTCTTTGGGCTATTCAAAAATAGCAGATCTACAAGCTCGTAGTGCGGCACTCGAGCTTGTAGATCTGCCATTGTTTTTTAAATCATGAAAATGTGCGCAAATCTTTGAATATATATTTTTTAAAGCGATCATTTTGTAACTCAAATCTTTGCTTCCGGGGATTCTACAATGTCTTCTAAATCCTAACTGTTTCGTATGTTGCTATAATCAGTGGTTCTCAATCTTTTTCATGTCAAGGACGCCCAAAATTATATGTATTTGGCCGCGGACCCCCATCTCAAAATATGTTGATCCAAGGACCCCCAGAAGCAAAGATTTGAGTTAAAAAATGTATAATTCAAAGCTTTGAACACATTTTCACAATTGTTTTTTTTTTCTTCAAAAAATAGCAGATGTACTACAAGCTCATAGCGCAGCACACGGTGCCGCGCTATGAGCTTGTAGATCTGCTATTTTTTAAATAGCCCAAAGAAATCTTAAAATGACACACGGACGCGTTACCGGATAGAATGGGTTAAGGCAGATTTGGATCTGGGTGTGATGTCAGTTTATTTTGGAGAAGAGAAGCATATGGAGGCATGGATATGAGCATGAAACAGATTCAACGCAGCGGGGAAGCCGCACGTCGTAGCAGGTGTAAAGTACAGTAACAGTCACAGTCACGGCGGGGCCTAAGCCACAATTTCTTCCCTGAAGAGCGAATGAGCAATTATTTGTCTTTTGTTTCAGAGTGCGGGATCTTTTTCTGAAGGAACTATATGTGAAGAGCATCATTCCCTTTGGACAATAATGTTCTGTTGCTGTCGGAATGTCAAAGGTAGTGTAAGTGATATTTTATTCAAAACGTTTTTTTATTCACCTGTTTCCTAGGCTGTGTGTTTTCATTGGATATCATTAGTCATCTGACCAGTTTCATTGGATTTCATTGGATCAAATCGACAGGAAGTGGAAAACACACAGGAAGTGGAAAGCCTAGGAAACAGGTGAATAGACCATATTCACACGGCGGCCATATTGGAATTTAACATTGAAAGTGCTGCCACCCGGGGTAGCTACTTTCATTGACTTCATAGAAACATGGCCGCCGTGTGAATATGGTCTATAGAACAGGGGTTTTCAACCGGTGGTATACGGAGGTATTGCAGGTGGTCCCTGGCCATGCATTCAGATTTTTTTTTCCTTTTAATAAGTTACAGGAGTTCTTACTGTATGGTGTGTGTGATATGAAATGTGAGTTTACCATAATCACAATAATCCTCAATCATATTCAAGGTTTTTTGCAGAGAGATGAGACAGACTCCAGTCACTTTCAAATTAGAGCACTGCAGAGGGCAGGTGTGTGTGTCTGTGTCCAGCTGACGCTCGTTGACGCTCGTTAATGTTATAGGCATCAGAGCAATTATGCTTCTGCACTGTCAAATAGGCCAACATCTAATCTAAGATTAGTGGGACTCACCAGTGAGTCACAGGACTCACTTCATTGAAAACAACATCACAGTATTTTATTAGATATTATATTGACAATTAGTTGACTTTTGGTGAAAAAGCCTGCATCGGTAGGCCTATCGGTTGATATCGGTATCAGATATATCGGAATATCAGCAAAAAAGTCAATATCGAACATCCCTATTGTTTATTGATAATAAAATGCTTTTTTTGTACAGCTCATGAATGTAGCCTGTGATTAGTGAGTAACAAGTAAGAAAAAAAACTAACCTTAACCCATGCAATGGTGCATGAACCCCCCACCACTATTGTGTGGGGTGGGTCTATGATGGACCCACCCCACAGAATAGTGGTGGTCCCCAAATCAGTTGAAAACCCCTGCTATAGAATGTTTGTTCAGTAGCAGGGGGTTCCCTGCTGTCTCTCCAGCACTTTAATAAAGAGACAATAAATGTTCAGGTGTGGTTGCCAATTTTCAGCCAATCAGAGGAGAGTACCCATTTATCAGTCTCAATTTTTAGTGTTCCAGTTCCAATTGTGTGTCTGCTCATTTCTTTGGTGTCATCACTTGCAATCGCCCTTGTTTATCCTGTATCCTTTATGAGTTCTCTCTCCTGATTGGATAAAATTGGTATCCCATCCTGAAAATGCATTTTTGTCCTAAAGATCATGTCCTATACCCGGGATTTGAACCCTGTCCCCCCGCCCACCCCCCCCTGAGCCAATAGAGCACACCTTTGCTTGCTCAGGGGAGAAATTGTATTTTGACCTGCATGCAGTATACCTCTAGTATTCCTACATGACCACATGGATCTATTTCTCAATAGAAAAGCAGGGAGACCAAATACAACCACCACCAGTTGTGTTAGTTGTATTGTATCAACATACGGATTGGTTAAAATACCAATAACACTAAGAAAAGTTATGGATTGCAGCTTTAATTATGTTCAGCATTTGCTGTGCCAGGCAAGAGGACAGACAGACATAACAAGAAAGAAATAAAGAAAGAAAAGGATTATACAGTAAAGTACAGTCCAATGTGTGAGTTTGCATTAACCCGTTGAGACCCGGAACGCATCCGTGTCAATTTTAGATTTCTTTGGGCTATTCAAAAAATAGCAGATCTACAAGCTCATAGCGCGGCACCGAGTGCATTTTAGATTTTTCAAATCTTTGAATTTATATATTAAATTTCTAACTCAAATCTTTGCTTCTGGGGGATTCTACATAATGTCTTCTAAATCCTATCATTATTTTTTTTTTTTTAAACGTATGTTGCTATAATCAGTTGAACTTTGTCAAGGACCCCCGATATCGTATGTATTGGCCCGGCCGCGGACCCCCCCATCTCAAAATATGTTGTTCCAGGGACCCCCCCCCCATCCCCGCGCTATGAGCTTGTACTGTATATCTGCTATTTTCTTGAATAGCCAAATAAATCTTAAAAATGACACAAGATGCGTTCCCGGATTGAACGGGTTATAAGGCTCGTTTTCTATCACCAGATGGTTGCCAGTAAGGCAAAAACAATCCAGTGTTAGTGTATACAGCAGTGTGGACAGTGCTTTAGGGAGAGAGAGAGATGGAGAACAGGCTGTGTGGACTTGCAGAGCACGCCTGAAACTCACAACCAAATCCCCCTAGTCTCTCAGGCGTACGAAAACAAAAGCATCAGACCCTGAAGCATGCTACCAACAGAACGATAAAGATGTCAAAATGGAACCGAAACTTCAGAGTGATGCCATAGCATGAACCATTGATTTTAATGGGTGTCAGGGGTGTCTCCCACCCTTGCCAGGTGTCTTCCAGGGGGTCTATACTTGGGTCTGCTCTTTTCCCCCCCCTCTACTACACCAAATCTCTTCGTATAAAATTGCCAATCTACAAGCTTTTGCCGCGGTGCCAAGCCTGAAGGGGACTATATGGTGCTGAATACTGAACTGAACTGCATAATTCTCACATAGGAGATCCTCTTCTCCAGGTGGGTGAGGGTGGGGCGTTACGGCTGACAATTTGTTTTACACATACAGTGTAAAACAAGGAATAGGAATAGTTTGGTGACCACCGGAGAGATGGTTGACAGCCGGAATGTAGACGGCATCCCAGGAGCAGTATGGGTTAGCGCCCCCAGCCTGCGTCTTCCGTGAGGAAGAAGCCCAGCAAACCCACGGTGAGGCCTTTAAGGAGGGCCATTCAAGCAAACCGCAAGTGGAGCCTGCCGTACCACCACGGCCCAATAAGGAACCAACACGCCAGAAGGAAATGTTTGGATCGGGGTGGTGCAGCGGATCTGGCGCAGCGCTCAGGTCCTGGACCTGGTGAGACGAAGGAGGAGCGCCCGGCCAGGAGGCCACCCACAGTCCCTCCACGTGCCAGAGCCTCCCCGAGTCCCGGCAGAGTAGTTTCGGAGAAGCGGACTGAGTGGCCCTGTCTTGCCCTAAGAGGACTGACCGTGGGTAGCTACTGGGACGTAAGTCAGGGCTTGATCAACCCCGGCTGGGTCACCTGGGCGAGGGTCAGTGGTGTAAAGTAACTAAGTACATTTACTCAAGTACTATACTTAAGTACAATTTTGAGGTACTTTTACTATACTGGAGTATTTCCAATTGTCTATACTTTTACTTCTACTATATATCTCAGAGCCAAATATTGTACTTTTACTCCACTACAATTATTAGAAAACTTTAGTTACTGGTTACTTTGCAAATTTAAATTATTATATTATAAAACATACATTAAGCCCTTCAGCCCTATTTTATACAAAGGCTATTTGAAAATAGCCGATCTACAAGCTCACAACACGTCGCGATGCGACGCGTTGTGAGCTTGTAGATCTGCTATTTTCAAACATTTTAGTACTTTTACTTTTGGTACTTTAAGTTCATTTTGATGCCAATACTTTTGTACTTTTACTCAAGTAACATTTTTTATTCCAGACTTTTACTTGTAACAGAGTATTTTTTACATTGCAGTATTGATACTTTTACTTAAGTAAAACATTTGAGTACTTTTTCCACCACTGGCGAGGGTGTATGTTGTTGCGAGACCCCAAACACCCGATGACCCCAGGCTACAACACTGATGATACGTCCCAGGTGCATCCATGTGATGTTTTCTTTATAGTTATAGTAGAGAGACAGCAAACAGGGGAGAGAGTCAGGGAGTGGCGCGCAGGGAATCCGCGGCCTGGCCCGTGTAATATTTGCAGTGGTGGAAGTATCAAATACTGCAATGTAGAAGTACTCTGTTACAAGTGAAAGTCCGGAATTCAAAATGTACTTGAGTAAAAGTACAAAAGTATCGATATCAAAATGTACTTAAAGTACCAAAAGTAGAAAGTACTCATTATGCAGAATGTCCCATTTCAAGTTTTTAAATCCATATATATTTTTTGAAAATAGCAGATCTACAAGCTCAGCATTGTGAGCTTGTAGTCTGTCTGTCTGTCTGTCTGTCTGTCTGTCTGTTGAAAAGACTGAAGTTTTGTTGAAAAATACTTAAGTTTCTCTCTCCATATAATAGTTCCAAGCGAAACAAAAACATGACTGAATACTGATCTATCTTGGAGCCGTGCAAGGACTGCAGACCGCGTTGCTGACGCCGGCCGTCGGACACTAAAGAGAAAATGAGATAGCGGCCGGGCCGTGTCCTAGCACAGATAACAGAGACAGCAAACAGAGAGGACGAGGAGGGCGCAAAAATAACAAATCAAAATTCATCTGGCGTGGGAAGACCGCCAGGCTTCGCCAGGTGTTTGTCGAGGCTGAACCAAAGGAGAAACAATTCACTTGTCTGTCCCCAATCTGACGGAGACCCCAGAGCGTGTGTGTGTGTGTGTGTGTGTGTGTGTGTGTGTGTGTGTGTGTGTGTGTGTGTGTGTGTGTGTGTGTGTGTGTGTGTGTGTGTGTGTGTGTGTGTGTGTGTGTGTGTACAAAGAGGAGGATGAGAACACATGGAGAAAAGGTGTCTTAAGAATGACTCTGCGGCAAGGAGATCAAGCTTACAATCTTTTGAATATTCACTGACTGATGTGCTTTCAACACATCCTGATCCGAGGGAGTCGACGCCGGGTTAAGGGTCAGCGAGCTGAGACAGCCGAACAACACATAATACACAGCTATTGTCTGTCTGAGGTCTTTTTGTTCCAGGCACAGACTGTAGGGGAATGCCAATGCCAATTCAAGCTTTGAAATGAAGTTGCTATAACACAACTCTCAGTGTCTGGAATGGAGTCCTGGGAACTTTGGATGACTGCAGCAGGTGAACAGAAGTTTAGAATGCAGCGCCTGAGATTTGGACGGCACAGACGAAACAGACAGGCTTTGGGAAAGCGGTTTTGCTGACCATATTATACTCTTTTCCAGCACAAACCCGTTTCATATTTGGAAGCTTAAAGCTCCTTACACACCGGCGGCGATTTTTTCATAGGAATAATACGTTTTTTTTAAAAAACCTTATAAAGTCAATGCAAGCTTCCACGGAGCGAAAAAGCGTCTTTTAATTATTCGGAACAAGTCCGAATTTTGCGTATTTCGCCGGTGTGTAATGACCTTAAGAGTTACCTCCTGCGTATGGAGTAACAACCTTGCTAAAAAATGCTATTAGTTGACTAAAGTCCCCCAGGGCTCTATGTGAGCTTGCAGATCTGCTATTTTCTTCCAAAAAGTTCACCCCAGAATAGTCAATGGCACCTGATTTGAAAAAAATACACCTAAAAAGAAACAATGAGGTGAGGTGAGTTGCAAAGGTATCAAAACTTGAGTTGAAGAGATGCTTACACTATCTAAAGCAAGATCAAGTTACATTCTCGTATTCTAATATCTGGTTGAAGCTCAAAGTGTTGGTTCTCAATTGTTTTCTTCCACAATGACATGTCTGCTATGTGAACGAAATGACACCTGCTCTAATGAAACAATTTGAGAGCACGTAAAAACATAGTAAACAAAGACAGAGACCATTTCGAGCATAATTCTTTGTTCTTCGTGACGCAATAATACATATCGTAACACTACAAAAGAAAGAAAAGGTAAACAAGATAGATAATAGGGCAGCAGTTAGAAAGAACTACCATTTGCTCTTCATCTCTGACTCAGCTCAGCGCATAGCATAAACCACTCATTATTTACAAAATAATTCTATCAGCACAATGCCTGCTTCTTTGGAGACGAGATGCAGGTCTTACAGCCCAAACTTTTATGATGACGTTAAAAAAATCCCACTCTGCTATTCCCCTGCAAAATCCACCAAAGGGAAAATAAGTGTGCAGGGGGGGGGGGTATAATATAGGAAGAAGAGGAGAAAAAAAACATAAAGAACATGTCATGGAGTGTCTACAGCAGCAAAGGCAGCAAACAGAGTAGTTTTTAGTAATCTCTGCTTCCATCAGCAAGCCTTATCTCGGCGAGGAGCTGGAGTCACATTGTAGGAGCTGTCAGGGGTGTTTATCTGTGGTAGATACACTCACAACCGAGTCGGGTCTCTGGTGCACACTTACAGCCTGCAAGAGTGCCTATCAAGCGTGCACATGCAGGATGCTACATGCACGCACCAAAATGTGTAAACACACAAGTCACACACATGTATACGGCGCACGTACAGTATATGAAAAGAGCCTATACACGCACGGAGAGAGAAAGGCTACACGTGTTTTACACCAATAAAGGCCTGTAATATCGGCTGCAGGATCTCCTTTAAACCGTTAAGAACGGGAACGCATCTGTGTAATTTTTTATTTCTTTGGGCTATTCAAAAAATAGCAGATCTAAAAGCTCATAGCGCGGCACCGAGTGCCGCGCTATGAGCTTGTAGATCTGCTTTTTTTATTTTTTAATCGTGGAAGCTTTGTGCGAATCTTTGAATATATGTTTTATAAGGAACATTTTTTAACTCCGATCTGTGCTTCTGGGGGGTCCCTGGAACAACATATTTTTGAGATGGGGTCTGCGGGCCAAATACGTATAATTTTGGGTGGTCCTTGACATGGAAAGTTTGAGAACCACTGATATAGAAACATACGTTTTTTCTGAAAACTGTTAGGATTTAGAAGACATTTGTAGAATTCCCAGAAGCAAAGATTTAAGTTACAAATGTTTGCTTTGAAAATATATATATATTCAAAGATTTGCACAGATTTTCAAGTTTTTTCAAAAATAGCAGATCTACAAGCTCGTATGCCGCGCTACGAGCTTGTATATCTGCTATTTTTGAATAGCCAAAGAAATCTAAAATGACACAGATGCGTTCCCGGTCTAAATGGATTAATACACTCAGAACACCCTGAAGCAGATTTAAAATTACTTGTGCTGAATTACTGCGGTACCCTGAGATCGAGCGATACCTGGCAGGTTGTACCGTGGTCGAGTTTGTCATCACGTAATAATAGCACCTTGTGGTGAAAAAGCACAGGGCCATTTACAGATATTCAGATCGAATTCTGTCTCCTAGACGGTCTCCTTCTTTTGATTTATCTCAATACATCAGGAATAACAAGTGTAAAAGTGAGATTAGAGGAAAATATCAAAGAATCCATGCGTGACGCGAACACACAAACAGCAAAACATGGCTGTTACTCAAAGAGCGCCAGAGCCCTCCTGTCCTTGACAGCGCTAACTCAAAGGGCCGTGAAAACCTGGCATATCAGGTATAGTGCAAAAAATCCTCCCGACTTTTTCCTCTCTCTCTCTCTC